>NC_090894.1:38334937-38339937 GCF_036669925.1 Montipora capricornis
TTTTATACCACAACTGAAAATTTACTCTTAAGTTGCCATTGAGATCCTGAAGGGTGTGGGGTTGGAGGAGGGTTTAATCCCTTTATGGGTTTCATAGGTACTCTACTCTTAAGTTGGGTATGTATTTAAGGAGAAGTTACTTTTTCATCATCACTAAGACCATCAACAAAAGCCTTTTACAATGCCTATAACACAGGTCTAAACTAAGGAACTATTAAAAGGCTTCCCTGAAATGGAGTATAAGATTTTTGGTCAGGTCATAAAATTATTAGGGTAGTGAAAAGTGCAAATTTTGGTTATAAATTGGTTAAGGGTGTCAGGAAGCCGGCAGCACATCCCCGCACAATTTTACTTAGAGTACCCAGTTGAGCAAAATTAAAATTCTGCATTAATAATTAATATCTGTATTGCAAGTGTTTATTCCTGAGTGAGAACAAAACAGTAAACAAAAGCTCACTTACTGGTACTCTACAGCATAAAGTCCATACCATAACAGAGATCTGCTCACATGGAAGAGCCAGGTTCAGCTCTTGACATGTTGTCTCAAGGTGGGGGAAGGTGTCAAAAAAGTAAGAACCCACCACAAAGTATTTGAAATGTGCGACTTCAAATAAATGTCATTGTCACTGTTTGATAGGCATGCTGAAACACTGCACAAAGACATCCTCCAAGGAGGCTATATTGAAAGCAGGCAGTGTTAACTCCATGGGCGTTTTCATAGATGAACCACAAAGCATTGCCTGTCTCAGCGATGTTTTCGTGGATTTTTACTCGGGCTGTACAAAGTCAACCATAGCCTGAGGAAAAGAGGCAGTCCATTCAGCACTCTTCATGACGTCCAATGAAGTGGTGAACGTAACAGCACGGTAAATTTGAAAACATTTAGCCACACTTTTTTTTTTCAAATTAATTACCTTCACAGCCAGGCTGAATACTAAGAGAACAATTGAATACAACAGGAATACCAAAATTAAGGCATATCACTTCAAATGGAAAACAAAGTACTGAAAATATTAATGAAGCCCATGTGTTTTACACTGATGTTTGGCATATAAAGGAAATATATGAGAGGCTATCAAATTAAATAGTCATGCAACCAAAGGAGAACATCATGAAAAGATTAACCTCACAATTATGCAAGGCATGCAATTAATGCAAAGTTGATGTTTCCACAGGTAAATTCTGTTTGGTCTAAAAATAGTAGACATTCCTGGGATATTAACAGAACACAGGCCCTCAATTACATGTAATGAAATTCATCAAAAAGCATATATGATAGCTAAAATGACATACAATTTATATCTTTCAGGGAGATCAGACGAATCATATACATCCCATTCACTGGTGAATCAATAAGGAGATTGACACCAGACGAAATTAGGGCACACATCGAATACAAGAGGATTCTCAAATCCGGAGGGCTCTCTGCATCAATTGGTTCCGTAATTGCATTGGGAACTCGCTTCTCAACAACTGGGGTCAAAGAAGTAACTGATGAGTATATCAACACTGTTGCCCCTATTCTGAAGGGAACATTGAGCGATATAGTTCCAAGTTATGCCATTGTATTGTGGTTTGCTAAGCAGGTACATTAATTAAAAATTGATATCAATGTCATTATATTTAACAATTAAGATCATTCGCATCAGGCTCAATGAACACTGTACATTATAATTTACCTTCACTGCTTCTCGGTAAATATTTACCAATGCTCACCGAGATGTGAATATCAGGAACTACAAAACGACGGAGTACACCTGTGCAACTGTAGTGTTAATGATAAGCTTAAGATGGCTCCCTACAGTTCTACGATTGCATGTAAGGATATGATGAAAGCTCAAGTAATCAGCACACGCTCAAAGGAAAACATCAGTGCATGTTTTTCGATTCTTCAGATGTCAACACGAGCACAAAAAGCAAAACGGACAATGTATTTTCTTGTACAGTATCTCCTGCAGTAAATTTTAACATTCGGCTCAGTTGTAACCAGATACAATTCCTATAAAATATCCTATTTTTGTTAAAATCTGTCATAGCAAATCTAATTTATTTAGAAGAATGACAAATTTTCATTTAAAAAAAAATTGAAAAAATCTTCTGACCAACAGACTTTTTACAATTCAAAATGTCAGGCAATATCATTTCTATGATGTGGCAAAACATGAAAAATTTCACCGAAGGAAAGTATATTGAAAAGTGAGTAGTTCAGGCCAAAATGGGGAATACATCTGCCTGTCATCATCATTTGTTGCCATGGTGATGCCCTTAATCCAAAATTTGACAACCAAACAATGAACACTCCATGGGGAGGGTGTTCGTAAATACTATAGGGAGCAACCTTAAGTTGACCTACAGTTTTGATGGCTTATAACAGACCAACTTCTAACCCTTTTGAGAAATGCTCCAAGGTGTTTTTCCTTTCTCTGTTTAAATGTTTGCGTAAGTCTATATGAAACTACGAATGCATTCCTCTCAAGAAATTTGGTGTGTGATCCAAGATCTCTCAGATCATGGTGAATCAGAGCAACAGATGAATCCACTCTGGCCAGTGATCAATGATTTGGTCAATGAAAACAAGGCAAATGATATTCAATTTTTTCCATATTTGCGGTATCCTCTCTAGCGAATACGAAAACGTATTAGACTACTTTAGGACCACTGTAGCCCCATTTGCAATTAAATTCTAAAGCCAGGACCTGGAAAAAGACCAGTTGGCTGATGCTCCGAGACTAACTACTTCCGACTTGTTGGAAAACGTGGTTAAGGACATAGTCAAATTTGTACTGGAATCACGTGCAGAAGAGGTAACCACAAAATATTGTTATTGTGTCATTTTGTATTCTTGGCTTAAAAAAACTTTCTCCTACAAGGGTCAGGGTCATCTTTCAGTCATAGATAGACAATAATACACAACTACCTAATGCATTTACTATAACATAAAATTCACCCAGCAAAAATAATTAGACAATCATATTCCATAACACAATGCCTTTAAAAAGAATGTTAAATTAAACTAGAAGTTAGTTTAATCCTGGACAAGTTATCATGGTTTGCTAATGAAAGATATCATTTGTTACACTGCGTTGAGGCTGAGGTTCGCTTTCTTTCAGGTTAAACTATTTACAGTCAGGTGTTCCTTTTTAACAAACTAAAATACAATTGTGACAATCTTGGCAGGTCAAACAAGTGATCAGCCTTGGTAGAACGGACAATGTGCCGTGCATTGTTGTGCAACCAAGTTTCTATGACCTCACCCCATACGGAAGTTCAGAAGTAGTGGCCATCCTCCATAAGCTAAAGAAAGGCAAGAGCCAATGCCGAAAAGTCAATTACAAAAACATTCGGGTGACATACATGTACCAAACAGCTTTTGGTGAGCAGTTGGAAGCTGTGATGAAAGGTATAGAAGTTTTATAAAAGTCAACAGTACCAATTAAACAATTTTACTTATTATTGAATATCCCAGGAACTTCAATAAGCTAGACTCCCAGCTATGTCTTCTTCCACTATTTTAGTTGTAGCAGTATCAAGGTGATCTGTACATCCATGAAATCAATTATTGTGCTTCAATCTCGAATATTAGTTCTTAATATTGGTTATGCACGACCACATTCATATATTCTCCAGCTGTGTGCTTGTTATGGCAAAAGTGTTCAGCTTTCAAGTTGTTTGAGATTTATAAAGTTCACTCTTAAACGTTCATTGCAGAAACACGCAGAGGGTGCACAATTGTTTTTTTTTTCTTTTAAGTTATTGGGGATTTAGTGTTGACTTTTGGGCATGGTTCATCATCGGCCATAAATCCTAATATGATCAGTTTCTGAAAGTTTTCATATCATGTCGTCCATCAGACTGAAGTGACTCTGATCTAGTTTTAAACCTTAGTTAAGATATATTTCTTATCTTTTAGTATGGTATCTTTTCTTATTAAATTACTTTAAGGCCTGAAAAGTAAAGCAAAGGGAGACGGAGAGCAAGAAATAAAAGGTAAAAGCGACAAAGATAAAGGCGACACGAAAAGTGACACAGAAGAAAGAGAAGAGGAAAGGGCCCTGGAAGGAAAAGAAGAGGAAACCGATAAGGATGAAAGTGTAGAGGAAAGCAACGAAGAGGAAAGTGAAGAGGAAAGCGACCACCAAGCAGGTGAAGACGAAAGTGATGAAGGAAGTGGAGAGAGGAAAGTGACGAAGAAGGTGACGAAGGAAGTGACAAAGGAAGTGATGAAGGAAGTGAAGAGGAAAGTTACAAAGAAGAAGGTAAGAAAAGGGGTGATGACGATGAAGATTTAACATTCATGTATGACAGAAGAGCCCACAAGGGAGAGCGATGCAACAACGTGTGTGTGTATGTGGGAAATGGCAGGATGAAGCGCCTCCTGGTCACAAAACTGTAGAATTAACAGAGGAGGAAGATGGGCCCCTTACAAAAAAACAAAGAAAGTTATCCATTTTGAAGCTTTTTTTTTCCTTTACGAATATTTGTCAAAAAAAAGGATCCATACAAGTACTCTCAAGCCAAGATGGTACAAAAGCTACAACAATAAAGCTGCATTAAAAGTAAAAGTAATTTTAATGTATTTGTTGCAGATGGTCAAGACGACGACTCTGGTTTGACATATGAAATTCATCCTGGGATTATCACAGGTAGACATTTTTAATTGTTTTACAAATATTTCATATATGTAGTATTACTAGTAGTTTGATTCATGTAACAGTAATGAACCCTGAATGATCATTCAATCACTCTTTTTGTCCTAATGGTAACAGGTACAAATTCAAGTTGATCTACACAGTAACTTTTTGTTTTATTTATTGCTTGTTGGTATTGAACCTTATTTGACTGCTTTGATTTAATTGAACAAAATGCAATTATTAATATTTTTTTATGCAGTAGAGGAATCAGCTAAAAGTTTGCAATTTACAGAGGAGGAACCTGGGCCCCCAACCAAAAAAGCAAAGGAAGGTAACCATATTGAAGATTATGTTTTTCCACAAATAATG
>NC_090894.1:38347437-38352437 GCF_036669925.1 Montipora capricornis
TAGCAAAGAAATTAAAAGGAGTTGTTAAAAATGCTGTCTGAAGCCCCAAGCAGGATTATGAGTAGTCCCTCTTCCTCTTAGTCTGTCGAGAGAGACCGTAAATAATAAACTACAAGTAAAAAATGGCCATGTGTGGTTAATTTGTTTTAAAAATGCAAATTTGTCATTGATTTGGCTTACAAAATTAGCGGTAATGATTTGTAAGAACAATCATCACATAGAGTGAGTAACTCAGACACTAAACAAAGAAGAATGTATTTCAAAAAGAACAAATTTACCGGTATTTAGAATTTCTCTATTTTTGTTGCATTTAATTCATCAGTTTAATTCCCCAAACTTGTTTTTTTGTATAGGAAATAGCACGGTTTCTAGGGGTGTAAACGTGCTGTTTCCTGTTTATACTACAAGGCAAAGAAATTTCGCACTTCACATAACTGGCGTAATTTTTACATGTAAGTATTTCAAATTTGGCTGAAATACTACTGGCTTTAGCCAATCACATTTTAGAAATGTGTCAGCCTGTAGTATAACATCTGAGATTTTGGGGAAAGTTAGAAGTTATGGACCAATCAATATTAGGCTCCAGGGTAAGGGGGCTGGGCACCCCCAGGGCCAGTTTACTGAATTATTCTTTTCTGTGGGTTGGGACTGGTTAAAGATTTGATGCAACACAAGATCTCAAGGGAGGTGGGAAATTTGACAAGATCATGAAACTTGAAAAACATTACCCAGAGCTCCTTGGGAGTGTTGTGAGATTTTGGACTAAACAGCTGTGGCTATGGAAGGAGTATTAGACATCAGGCTTTTTTCCCCTGGGTAAAAAAAACTGACATGAAAACTGACTAAAATATCAAATTTCCCCGGGTATACCCGATCCCCTACCCTGGGGATGTAAGACAAATGTTTGTAAAATCAGAAAAGTGTACTGAGCGACTCCTAGCAAAGCTGTGTGCATCTTTTAATCTTGGTGAATACAATCTTCTACCTAGTATTTTAAAGTTGTGATCGACAAATTGTGCAAAATTCAATTTTGCCATCGTATTCCCATACAAACACTAATTTTGGACCGTTTGCCTTCCCCTGTCAATATGGTGTCGAAAACTGTGAAAAGGTATTACTTTAAGTTGTTGCGAATAATTTGAAATCAGACTTTTAAACCAAATAGGAGAGGGCAAGGAAATTCTCTATGTGTATTCCACATAAAATCTCTTTAACACAGGAACAATCATATTGGTGCACTCAAGTGCTTGCTCGCCATTACAACAAGCAAACTACAGTAAAATCAATGTACTTACGGTGACTTTCCTTTCCATGTAGTAGTGAACAGAGATTAACTTGCCTTGATTAAGCGCCGATGGAAGTGTGATGTGACTATTACCACTGATAGATTAATTTGACGATTTCTGGATAGGAAAGTCCACTCCCCACCGGAACCAATCAGATTACAGGAGTGGTGCTGCGTCGGTGGGAGGAGATTAAAACAGAAATTGATTTTATCAAACGAGCAACCTCGTTCCCCGGGTCTCTCTGGAGCGGGATAAAGGTTGAATAACCACCGTGAAAGGATTTGGAAAGCAGACGTATCCAGCGTTAGCCCTTTGTTGGAGCGAATAGAGGAATTGTGGTTGTTGTTGTGGGTTTATATGTGTGCGGAGGAGCTTTGCTATTGGTATGAATAGGTGAATAGGTTAATGTGATAACGGGCGTTCATTGAAAATACCAAAATTAAATGAGGCTTACCTGTAAGGTGAAGTTTGATTTGGGTTCTGCGAGTCATTGGTCGGGAGCGAAGGAGTCATGTGAGAAAGTGCACGAGCCCGGGAAGATCAGTCTTAAACAGATGTGAGCACTTACACCCAATCACGGGTGGGGTAATAACACATGGGTGGGCACATGACTCCTTCGCTCCCGACCAATGACTCACAGAACCCAAATCAAACTTCACCTTACAGGTAAGCCTCGTTTAATTTTGGTATTCTGTTTCGTCATTGGTCATTGGTCGCTACGGAGTCACGTGAGATTTTAAAGCAGTGTGAGGACGAACACAAATGGGACAGCAATGATTATAACAATATGAATCTGCTTTAATACCATGCTCTCTTAGGGAAACTATCTTAGTTGTCACCACATACAGCTTTAAGGAGTTCAGCCCCAAAATTCGCTCGGTGTTCCACTGGTTTGTGGTAAAACTTGGTAAAGGTGGACTCCTGAGACCACCCAGCACTTTTCATAATTGTGGCAATAGAAATGCTGTTCCCTTTAGCTGCATATGTAGAAGCTGATCTGGTGCTGTGGGCACCATACTTTGAAGTGTCAATTCCACCACCAGCCAATGTAGTCTTAATCCATCTGCTTACTGTATCAGGGGAAACAGCTTTGTGAGGCTTAGTGTAACTAACAAAAACTGCTTGACATCACCTCGAAGAGCATCTGTACGCTTCAGATAGTGCTGAAGATGCTTTACAATACAAAGATTAACATCTGGTGCATAGACCTGAAACTCAAGACAAGCTAAATGTTTACCAGGTCTCGAAGTTTTCAACAGTGAGTTAATGAAAAACACACATTTATCAGAACTTATTTGCATACAATCAATTGATAACGTGTGCAAAGTCTGACGACGCTGTCCCAAAAGCAACGCCATCAACATAACCACCTTCAAAGTCAGGTTCTTCAAACTAAGTTTCTCAGGTGGCCCAAATTTTGCTAGGTAGTCTAATACCACAGTCACATCCCAAGTTTCTTGATACCTTGGTAGAGAGGGTCTGCATTCGAAAATTCCCTTGATGAAACGACAAATTAAGGGATGTTGTCCAAAAGTATAATGCTCTGATGTGAAACAAACAGTAGATAAAGCACAACGGGCTGTGTTGAGGGCACTATATCCAATCCTTGTTTGGTACAGTTCTGCCAGGAAATTAATCCCATGTTCTAGAGTCGCTGAAAAAGGATTCATCTTTCTTTGACTACAGTACTGTTCCCATTTAGCAATGAAAGGTTTATATTGTTGTTGAGTACCCCTTCTCCAGGACTGAAAGATGAGTGAGGTAGCCGATTCCGAAAGGCCTCTGCCTTCAAGGGATTTCCGGACAAGTGGCATATCAGAAGGGTGAGCTTCTGATGTAGTTGATGCACCAAGTCTGGCTGTTGAGGTAGAAATAAGGTGTGTTTCTTTTTTGGAAGCACAAGGGGTTCCTGAACCAGCGGTCGCATTACCAATGGCCACCATGGTTGAGTCGGCCAGCATGGCACAACTAACAGTTCTGCGGCCTCCTCTGCTTCGATTTTCTGTAACACTTTTGGGATGATACTAAAGGGAGGTAAAGCATAAAAAACGTAAGGTTTCCAAGAGATTGAAAACGCATTAATAGCCATTGCTTCAGGATCAGGTTGGTAGGCGACAAATGGCCTTAACTGGTAATTAAGCCTAGAGGCAAACAGGTCAATCTGAGGCTCAACATGAAGTTTCTTAACAGCCTCGTGGAAAATCCGTCTAAGGTCCATTCAGTTTCTTTTCTAGATTTCCTGGACTCTGCATCAGCTAGAGTATTCTCTTTTCCTGGGATATGACTTGTGGTTAACCACATGTTATTTTCAAGGCACCATGCCCAGAGTGTACGGGTTAGATCATTTCTCTTTCTGGAATGGCTAGTGCCCATTTTACCTAAATCTGACACAGCAGTCATATTATCTATTCGCACAAGGACATGCTTCCCTGACAACTCTTTGTGAAATGCCTTGAGAGAAAATAACACTGCAAGCATTTCAAGATAATTAATGTGATTTGAAGCCTCTTCAGGGGTCCAATGCCCCCCAATCTTTACATTATTGAGTACTCCTCCCCAGCCTTCTTTACTTGCATCTGTGTATAAAGTGATCTCTGGCTGAGGAGGGCTTATAGGTTTTTGCAGCGACCCTGCTGAGTGTATCCACCACTGCAAATCACTGCGAGACAACTCAGACAGTGACATAAAGGCATCAAAGTTACCCTTGTTTAAGCGCAAGGCCTCAGTTTTGTCCATGTCCAGTGACCTAACATGCAAGAGCCCTAGCTTTGCAGCTGGAAAATTTGATATGAGTAACCCAAGAGTGAATGCCACCTCTCTTACTGTGGGGTGTGGACACTGCAACAGGCCTTGACAGGTATGAATGATCTTCTCGATCTTCTCAGAGGTTGGATAGACTGTTATTGTAATTGAGTCTATAATAAAACCCATGAAGGTGATTCGATGTTGTGGAACAAAGGATGATTTTTCAGGGTGTACAGTAAACCCAAGGGAATCAAATAATTTGACAGTATCCGTAACATTTCTTTCACAGTCATCATAGTCATCACCCTGGAGATATGAGTCATCAATATGACTTGCTGAAAGGTGTCCCAGCTGCCTTAAATGTGAATATACTGGCTTTAATAATTTAGTAAACTTCCTGGCAAAACGCCAATCCATTTGGAAAACAAACATATTGATATAGTTTTCCTAGCCACTGAAACTTCAGGTATTTTTGGTCGGCAGTGGCAATAGGCACAGAATAATAAGCATCTTTTAGGTCTATTGATGCCATAAAACACCCAGATTTTACCATATGTAGAACAGTATTAAGCGAGTCCATTTTAAAATGGTGATATTGCACATGAGTGTTTAAACATTTGAGATTTAAAATAACTCGGAAAGAGCCATCCTTTTTAGCCCTAGTGAAGATAGGAGAGATATATTCCCCTTCTTCGTGACTACTTGGGGTAATAACACCTTTAGCAAGTAGTGCATTTATTTCGGTATCAATGACACGCTGTTCATCCAAATCAAGGATTTTCTTCTCTCTGGGGGCTACTCTTTGATATGGAGTCCTTTTTTTTTTTTTCCATAACCTTTATTGATCATACTGCAATCTGTTACATAAATAAATGTGATAGGTTACGCTACAAACACACACACACACACACCCACACATTACACACATGACAACAACAAGCTTGGGTATTGTCCTGATCACATAACAAA
>NC_090894.1:38357437-38372437 GCF_036669925.1 Montipora capricornis
CTTCTGAAGCTTTCTTGGAACGCAAATTTTTACTCATATTGGCAAAGAAACTGTATTCAGGAACGGAGCTCGGCAACGCACGTCTTACTCGGTTCGAGACATGCGTAAACTCCCTTGATATGGAGTCCTGGTAAATTCAATTGGCTGGCCTAATATCATTTGCAATATCTCAGGGTCTGAGGTTAAGGCCTGCCACTGATTATAATATTCTCTCAGCCCTTCTGCTTTAAAGCAGAGAACTTTGTGCTTAAGATACTGCAACAAATTTACCTTGTCTGTCAGGATATCAGAGCATTTCACTGGCTGGATTTCTTCTCGGTTTCCCGTGGTTTGTTGAAGTTGTTTTGTGGCCGGTAAGACTGGCCCCTCTTCCCTAAAAAAGGCTTTCCACTAGAGTGAGGAGATTTGCCCTTCCAGCCATCGCTATGGTTTCGGTAAGATGACTTTGCAGTAGTCGTATGGCCAATCCTATTAGTTGCTTTGATATTGTTGAGCTGAGATTGCAGCTCATCGCCAAATAACAAGCCCGTGATGGGTACTTGCGAGCCACACAACAAGGAATATTTGTTATTTAAGTGCGGTTTGATAGCGTCGCGTCGACGGTAAGACAAGTCGATGTTTACATGACCTAACAATGCCAGAGCATCAGCGTTATACGTAACTAATTTCCCCAATGTCTCAGTGAGAGCCAGCGCTGAAGTCTTGTTTGGATCTGCACTGATAGCCAGCAGTGTGTCAGTCGATTTGGCGACAGCACTACCGACTTTAACAAGGACTTTCTGCATGTTTGCAAGGCGTAAATCCGTGCTCCTGGTCCCGTGCTTCAGCTTATTCCATATCTCGGGGTTGACCTTTGGCACAGTTAATTTCTCACAATTATCGGGTCGATTGTATTTCGCCAATTTGTCTTTTAATTTGGCCTCCTCCAACTTAGCACCCCATTGCTTATTGACGATATCCGCCAATTTCTGAGCAACTTTTGAGTCAGTTTACTCGTCCGACTCAAAGTCTTGAGCAATTTCATTGAGCAATGCGTCCTCTGCAGAGCTGCCCCGTTTTGGCGGGTCGCCGTTATGCGGGCAAATGAGTGCCTCGGAATCCGACTTTTCAGGGTCTGAATCTCCACTATCGCTCATGGCACTAGCTGCAGGAAGTTTTCTTCTCCTTTTCGGTGGTGTAGCATGGTCTTCTGGTTCTTCAGCTAACCGTTTCATTCCTTTTTCCATGCACAGCATGGTGGAACTCATTTGAGTCATAGTTGACAAGACGTTAGCAAGCACGTTGTCTGTGCCCTGTGGCGAAGAATTCGCTGACTCATTGTCTTCAGAAGTTAAATTTTCTTCCTCCGCCGGTGAAAGGGCGTCCCTTCCACTCATATTTTCAGCAGCCATGCGGCGATTTTCTCCGCGTTCGTTCAACACTGAGCACACAAAACAACACACGTCCGACCTTCCCGAAGGATCGCACACAACTGATCTTCCCGGGCTCGTGTGCTTTCTCACGTGACTCCGTAGCGACTAATGATCAATGACAAAACAGAACAGTTCCGTACCAGTTGTATTTTGGCCAAGGCGAGGACTTCAAGCTAAGCACCTGTTATGAGGATCAAAATAATTTTCAGTTTATCTGTAATGCAATTCCAAACTTTTCTGGAATTGTCTTACAATCTGAAATATTCCAGAAATTTCTTTGATGTGACTCAGAAGGAGCCCATTGATGAGCTCCTGGACTCAGATGCTTGGACTAGATGCTTAAAGTAAAAGTATAGAGCGTTTTTCCATGACGTCACGGCGGCCATGTTGGTGTTCCAAAACAAAGGAGTGGCGGCCATGTTGGTGTACCAAACTAATCCTCTGGGATTTTTAAGTGCCACTATGACGAAAATCGCATCTTTTCTATCGAAGCCATTTTAAGACATAAACAATTAGCCTGCATGAGAAGAAAAATGCTCTTTACTATTTTCAAATATCTCTTTTTGTTCCAGATATATTCAAGTTTTTAAATATGCAAATTAGCCAAGTGATGACGTCATACACTCAACCAAATTTTGATCAAATACTAAATGTGCTCTACAATTTGAGCTTAACAGTTTCGTTACCATGGCAACATACTGGGTTCCAGACCTCTCCAATATTAAAGGCATTTCTGGCCACCTTTGGAATTCTATTTTCATATTTGCAAATGGCGCCTCATATACATGATCCAACACGCATATAAATACGTTAGCTTGAATTTGTGGCCTTGTTTAACGTTTTTTGAGCTGAAAATTACCTCCGTATTGAAATCAAGTGTGTGGGGACTGGAAAAGAGTGAGTTGCTATGGGAACATAATGTTTTATATCCATAGGTCTGTTTTCTGTGGAACTATATTAGCCTACCAAGTTTCAATAGTCTGCGCGGCAAACTGGCGAAGATAGCTCTATTTATATGCATGATGTAATATTGGGTTGAGCGTATGACATCATCAATCATCTCATTTGCATATTTTACACATTTGTCAAACTTAAATATTTGTGGAACTGATGCAGGTATTTGCAAATGGTAAATAGCATTTTCATTCTTTCAGAGAATTCTTTGTGATACGCCGAAAAAAACAAGAGGTAAAAATTTGATCATAGTGGAAATTTACCTCTCCTTTTATGCGAATACTTTCTTTTGTTTTGGTAATCCATTATGGCCGCTGGTCATGTGAATGAAAACGCTCTTTTAAAGCACGCTTGTAAATAATAGAAAAAAAAAACTCTTTTGCCCGAGGGCTTACCCTCGTGGCCGGCCGTGGTTGATGGATGTGATAACTATAGTGAAGCGATAACGTTTGACCTTCCGATATACGGAGAGAAGAAAGAGAAGAAAAGACTATAGCGGAAAAGGGAAGAAGACAAGGAGTTCAGAGTTCATTATGACGTCCTTCGCAAGAGTTTGTGTACCCAGAAAATAAAGTGAGTGGAAAGAATCTAGTGAAAGTCAAGATTTGATGTCTACAGTCGGAGGAACTTGGAGTTCGAAGTTATTCAAGATGAATGCTTGAAAGGCCATGAAAGACAGTAATCCCGCTTTGCTTTACGAACTGCTTAACGTGTAATCTTTTACCGAAGTAGTTGTAACAGTGTAAAACTAATTAAATAATACTTTAAAATGGTAACTGCTCGTTGTCACACGTTTGTTGCGTGCCTTATATCGTACTCGGGAGTTCTGTTTATTCATACTATTTTCGTTATTCCTGCACGTAACAAACCTAACTGTCCCAAAAAGTGCACTATTCCCACAACCAGACAATCAAAAACGGCGTAAATGAAGCAATTATGCTTGTTTGAATAAAAGAAGCTGCATTTTCAAAATAAAATTTTGTATCTTACAAGTAACGAAGACTTAATTCTGAATGCTCCTGCCGTCTGAAGATTTGTTGTTTGACCCATCATTTGGATCCTTTAATTCAATGTGCCCTTATTTAATAGTAGGGGAAACACTTCTTTTACTTTTTTTTATCCAGTTACAACAATTCTGCTTGAAGCCTTGTTATCTTTCGTTTCTCATAGTTATTTATCTTTTCCACTTATCTTACCGACCCTTCACCCCTCTATCTTCCCGTTACTTTCGTACTACAGTACAGATACTACACATACTACAGATACTACAGCTACTACAGCTACTACAGCTACATTTACTACAGTTAGCTACTACAGATACTTCAGAAACTACGCCTACTACACATACTACAGATACCACAGCGACTAGAGCAACTACAGATACTGCAGCTAATACAGCAAGTACACATAGTACGCCTACTACCATTGGTGTCCTCCACGGTCGAAGTTGCCCACCTCTAACCACGTGAGATTTAAAGTTATCTAGCTTTTGTCTGTTAAAAGATTGGAGTTGTCCTTTTCAACACGCAAAGCTTGTTACATATTCTTTGTGTTGTGTAAGTTATGTTTTCATTGGTTGCACTTTCAGAAAGATATACGATTTTAATTTTTTTAATGTGGGCACATTCGACCTTTTTGTGGAATCGTACTTAAAAATGGCCGCAAGCTCTCAAATTTCGCTATCACGTGACTTAGAATATTACCACGCGATGCTGAAAAAACCCCTCCTGTACCACTTTGTTTTAGAAAGTCGAAAACTTTGAGGAAAAAAATGCAGTAAAGGTATAACTATAATACTGTACTTACACGTCTGTGAAAAAAAAAGTAGGCCTGAAATTCACTCTAACTTTAGTCAAATTTTGTAACTTTCCTAGATTAGGTGGTTCTCTCTTGAAAAAACTACAAATTGTTCCTGTGTGATAGGAACATATTGTGTGTAAAGATTACACGATTTGGCTAAAGGCTCTTTGTTCCACAGCACGAAATATACGTCTTGACATGAAAAATTTTTCATGTGGGCAGATTCGCCGAGAAGGTTTTTTGTGTTTATCTCACTCCCGTTTTAATCCAGAGAAGCGAGATTTACACAAGATATATTTCAATACAACAATCAAAGCTTTGCTAGGAATTATTACCTCTCAATGCGACTAAGCTGGACCTACTTAAAGTTTGAGAAATGTGGGCAAATTCGACCAAAGACGATGAAATTTTTTATTTTTATTTTCATTGATTTCTCCACGTCAATAAATTTTAAGACACCAAATAAACTGGAATGTAAAGATACTTTCCTCAGCAAGAGAATGATGCAATTTTAATATATTTCCGCTAAATTACAATAAAGTTACAATTAGTCAAAGGCAAGCAGTTTTTTTTTCCTCTAATTTTGATTCATGTTTTTTTTGTATATTGAATCTTTGATATCTCGTACCAGCTTTAATGAAATTTTAAACTACCACCTGAGTTGAAACAACTTGAACAGCAAAGTGTGCACAACAAGTTTGGGACAATATTGTCAACTATTTTTGGAGATATCCTCGAAGTAGTAAAATCCATAAAAAAATCAGTAAAAAGTTTGAAGATCTGCTTTAACATCATCGTTAAAGGCTTTGTTTTTAATATATTAATGTGAGTTTACCACAGATAATAGTCCAATATTACATCAATGTGTCATATAAGTTTGGACTTTTTTAAAATAAAATACCTTGATTTATCAGCTTATAAAGACATCTATTTTACAAAACACATCTTTTTGGAAGAAATTTAAGCGCCATTCTGTGTCAACCAAATTAAACGTTTTGTTTATCGAATGTTGTACTAGGTTCTTACTTAATCATACGGGAAGTTCATTGTATTTGAATAAAACCAAAGGAAGATATAGCACTTTAAAATTTCCAGTTGATCAATGTCAATGTGCTGCTGTTAGAACGTTGTGCAAAGAAAGTCACAAAAACTCGAAATTTTAACTCAGCTCTTTTTAAATGGCAATCAACAGAAAAAACACATATTGGACTATACTTTGTGTGATTTTCAAGTTGTTTCGTTAAAACGTGAATTTTCTACCGTTTTTCAAAGTTATTATTTAGGTAGCAAAAAAGTGCGCATTGCGGACCTATTTTGTGGGCATTTTCGACCAAGATGGCGGAAGTTAAAATATACTAAGATAGTGACTGGAATTACTGGTTTTTGCCCGGGGTTCTTAGACAGTTTTATAGAAGGGGTCTTTGTCTCTCTTTTGGTGAAGATCCTGTCCAATTTGGTCAATATCGGAATCTTTTAGCGTTATTTAAGTATGGGAGAAGTACGCATTGCGGACCTATTTAATGTGATTTTAGACCAAAATGGCGGAGGCTAAAATATAATAAATAGTAACCAAACGAAATATTTATTATGGAGTGTTATAGTAGAGGTCTTTGTCTTTCTTTTGGTGAAAATTCTGTTCAAATTGGTCAATGTGGGAATTTTTAACGATTTTTTTTCAAGTACCCTTTTTGAGGTATATTTCAGTGAACACATCATGAAGTGCTTTTCAAGTAGGCTTTCCTGGGGTAAGTACAGGTCTTTTTAGCTCCGTGTTTTTTGCTATTTGGCACCCTTAAAACATTGCGCAGAGGCAATCTAACTGTTGGAAGAGTTCTCTAAGGTGCTCGAGCAGCTGCCTTGTACATTTTCTTCCCGTAGAAAACGTTTGCTTCTGTGCAGGCTCCGGTAGGAGTTAAGGGTGCTCTCTAACCACTATTGAATTTGAGGAACTCGCCATTATGGTTTAAGGACCCCTTTATTTATGTTTTGATGCTATATCATGCTTGTTCTTGTTGTGAGGAACCGTTTGGTGTTAATTTTTTTGAAATCGGTTCCTTTGTTATTTAGTTATGACATCATTTGTGTCGAAATTTTACACCTTAATAACTTTGCGAGGTTTTAACCATTTCACCAGTTTATTATTAATCGAGCTTGGCCTGAACAAGGGCTACGCGCATGCCTAAAGTTGTTGGAAACGATTAAGTCCTCGCAGAGTTATTAACGGTTAAAGTTATTTTACAAAATGGCGGACCCAGTTTGTCGGTTCCATGCTCTCAGCGGTTTTTAATGCAAAAGCGAGGGAAAACATTAACTGCTTATAACTCCTAGAGGATATTATGCCAGAATTTGAAACTCACAGGGATTGTACAATGAGCCAAGGGCTACTCGGTCAAGTTGTTGGTTTCACTCCTCACTAGAATATCTACAAGAAACTGTCAAAGTATTTATAACTTATCTCTTAGAGAATTTAACTATTTTACTTGATATTTAAAGGTTCAGCTTTTACATCTAAAGCCTATCCTCTAGTGTAAAGAGACACTGTTACGTTACATTCTCTGCGAGATAAAGGCAGTTAAAGTTTCACCTTGTTTTCATGTAAATTTTCACCGTTGATGCGGTTTCTTTGTGTTGCTTGCTATTTGGCACCCTGAAAACACTAGGCAGAAGCAATGCAACTATCGGGAAAGGTGTATAAGGTGTTCAAGTAACGTTCTTACACATTTTTCTTTGAAAGGAAATGATTGCTTGTGTGCAGGATTTCGTCAAAGTGAAGAGTGCGATGCTTGACCAATAACTTTTCTTGAAGGACTTTCTTCAATGGTGAGCTGGTGAATGTACAAAATGGAGGCGACCAAGGAGTTAGCTAGAAAGGGAATGAATGGAGATGAACAGGCCATAGAGGCACTTCATTTAACGAATGTGGCCAATGTCGAGTACCAGGAAATTGGCTTGTTAACAAAAGATGCACTCGAGAAAATATACAGCCTCTGTGCAAAAGCTGCAATGGCAAGAAAATGTCTTGGATATAAACTTTTGGAACACTCCACCCTGCATGTTATGGATATGACACAGTTTTTCGCTAAAGAAAACCTCTAGTGTTCATTAAAACATGGTGTAGACAAAGATGATGTCTTCAAACGAGTGGGTGTAGTCTGTAAAGAGAGAGGTGACTGGCTTCGATCACTTGGAGAAAAAGGAAATGAATCTGTCATCACAAACATCACTTGGCTATCAGCGACAATAGCGTATGCACGCCAAGGAGACGAAGACTCGGAGGAGATTCTGAACCTCACAAGACTTCCCAGCTTGAAACAAAGTCCGCTAAAATCTACACCAGGCTACTTTTCGCTGTGTGCCGATTTCAAGAGAGCGACAGAAATAGCAGCTTTTGGCAGACATTCCACAGATACTAGTCTGAGAATTGTCAACTCGTTAGACATGAGCATCGTGGATTACATGATAAGGAAGGCTTACCCTGATCGCAATAGAGTAGTGGCTATGATTGATGGACAAGACGTCAGCTCCACAGTGTATGAGGAACTATGTTGTATTTCAAAATGGCTAGAAAAAGTGCAATCTATGCGCTCGCAGGTAGAGAGTGCATCCGACGAGCCTTTCGGAGAGACAGTCCAAGATCCCACCTACATTCCTGAAGAAAGTGATGGCAGTGAGACAGGAGAAGAAGGTGATGAGTATGAGAAAACTGGGCCATCAACATCAGCCAAGCAACCTGGAAAGCCAATTTCTGTTAATTTGAATTTCAGCAGAAAATCAAAGAAACGACCAAGAGCTGAGACGGCAGAGGCAAGCGATACTGCATCCTCACCTTCCAAGAAAAAAAAGATGACTCCTCAGTCAGTCATGGAGCCTCAAACAGTGGGACCACCTGATGCTACTTCCACATCACACACTACACCAGCAACTCAATCTAAATGCAGGAGTCACCATAAGAAAGCCAAATGTCCATACTGTTCAAAAGAACTGTTTGATCTCAAGCCGCATCTTTGAATGCACGCCAAGAACGACAAGATCGAGGAGGCAGATGTGGAAAGATCATTCCACGTAGCTGTTAAATCTACTACAAGGAGAGGGTCTCAAAGACCAGATAAAAGGCCAGGTATTCCATTGAAGTGGTGCCCTGTACCAGATTGTTCTTTTGTGATGGCCCATATGCGAAAGCATCTGGCCAACAAACATCGCATTAAGGCTGGAGCCTACTTCGAAGGCCTTATTCAAGTGCAGGCCTGTCACTAATCTTTATCCACTGTTGAGCTATTCCAGACAGGCCTCGTCCCGGTGTGAAACCACAAAATTCAACATGTACATGAACAAATGTACTGCACATAAGTCACGACAGCTCACACCACGCAAACAAAATCTTGGCCTTTTTTTTCCAAGGCCAGGAAATAAAACACATAGTACACATGCTTGGGTGTATATCTTAAGGTTCGAACAACTGCTATCATTCACACACGAACAAAGCCTTCAAAACAAGCACAACCTAGTTTCATAAAAGATCGGATCGAAAATACACCGCCATGATTGGTTCCCCTCCATATGGAATGGGCCAATGAAAATACATTTTCGATTCTCACTAACTGCTCTTACACATATAAAAGGGTCACCCCTCACAACTTATGCAGGAATAGAACTGAGTTGTTCTACTATTCCTACATATATTACTGTTGTCAGTAAATAGCAACTGAGGAGATTCGTACAGAATCGAAACCGCCGCATTAAGGATATGATGAGATCAGGTGAATATCAACAAAATAATTTATTGTCCATGATGAAAAACATTGACGATTTCATTACTGATACCAGTCCTGTGGTAGATAAATTCATGTCAGAATACAAAAAAAAAAATTACTTATGAATGATTGACTTAATTTTGTTTCCAATCAAATCCAAAATCGTATTCCAATAATTGTTGCAAAATTGTCTTGTTCTTTTTGATTCCGTTATTTTTATTGTATCATGTGATAGTTTCATCACCTCAAATAATTGTTTAAGAACATAATTATTACTGATCATACGTTTCCGACCATTATTAATTAAAGGCAGTATTTTGTCTATCTCAACAAAGACTTTGAAAATTTTATCCATTTGATTTCTCGTTATTTGTATATTAAATTTATTTATCACATTTTCAATATGGTACTTCCGATGATAAACCGATTTCCGCCATATTTTGTGAATATTCTCAGAAAAATCGATATACTTATTAACATATCCATAACCATGGACTGAACCGCAATTTAGACAGACAATCATATTATTATCATTTCCTATATCTTGTCCACTACAGCATAACTCGACTTCTACTAATTGTCGATCACAAAAAGGACATGTAGACTTCCATATTCTTTAATTCATCATGTATTGCAAAATTACAACTTATTCTATATTATTATATGAGATATTATTTTCATGGCGTAACATAAAGTTTCATGAATCAATTGTCATTGATGTATCTGTATTAGCAATAGGAATTTCTTGTGTTGAGGCTTGTGTTGGTGGTGGTGCTTGCTTGTACTTGCTGTACGGACTGACAGCAACTCTATCAGCTCGTCGTTTTACTTTTAGTTACATCCTCATTTGATTGATACCCTGCTTTTCTTGAATAAGTACAGCCATAGCTCTTCTCTTTCTCTCGTTAGCAATAATCTTTTTATATTCTTCCAACGATTGTATCTGTAATGAGACATCTCTTTCTTCTTTCGTTATATCTACTTCATCCAAATTGCCGATAGCTTGTAGCATATCAAAAGTAAACATAGTATTAGATCCCATAAAAGATTTAAGAGCAAAAATGGAATCTTGAATATTTTGAACATAACACTGGTATCGACGAGTCGCTTCATCAATACTTAAAGGCATCTTCGATCAAGCTACTTCAAAGACAACCAAAAATTTTATCAAAATGCTTACACTTCTGATATTTTTATCAGAAAATTATAAACGAGATACAATTCCGATTGGCTGAAAAATATCATGCGACTGTCTCATGACTTTCTCATGACCTGACATGTTTAGACCTGCGTGTGGGGAATACCCGAATATAACATCCGGTTTTTCTGAGAAAGTCACGCAATAAAAAAAATGCATTTATACCCTCCTTGAATGTTTGACTTACCATAAATAAAAATAAAATATATAGTGTTCTATCAAATTGAAAACATATAGATTTCCATAACATGAAAAACATATAGATTCCCATAAAATTGGTTAACCATCAAATGGAAAAGTAGTATGAGTTGGGTTGGTAATAGATTATAAAAAATGATCTAGTACCCCCAACCCTTATACTACTCATATGTAATGTTGGGACAAGGTCATAGAAAACGAAGAGGACAAAAGCACAAAGCACAAAGCATGCATTGCAATACGATTGCAATACGTAAATTTCAACTGTTGAAGCAGAACTTCTATTCACTTTTAGAAGTGTGTAATTATTTGGTAGTATGTTTAAATTACAGTAGATAACAGTCAGTGATTAGAGCCTAATAAATATTGCTTATGGCAATACACCCCAGAAACGGTTGCATATATAGACAACGACTGCATGCTGTATGATGTCACTGAAAACAAAGTAGAATCAACTATGTGTATAATAGCGGAGCGCGCGTGCAGAGCACCATAGTTAAGAAAATATGGTCACCCATCAATATGAGAAAATTTGGTTTTATAGCCATGACGTTATGTTCTTGGCTTCTCCTCTTTGTCCTTCTATCTTGGTTCGTCATGCGCTTTTTGGTTTCTCGGCTGATGAGTTGTCTGTGGTTCCTGTTGGTGTTAGGGAGCGTGTGAAGCCTCGGGTTCGGTTTAATCTCCCTTTGTTTTTCCGTCGTTTCTGGTCTGAATGCCAGTGTCGTTATTTTGTCCGTCAGTGGGGTGGTCGTGGTGTGGTGGCTTCATTACAAAATGATGCTTTGGTTGTTCATATTTAAGTTCTGGTTTTGTGTTGTGTTTGCGAGCCCTGGCCGTTTTTCAGGGGTGAACCAAGGTCTTGGCGTTGGGTGAGTCTGTTGACGGGTGGCCTTTTATTGGTCACTCTTCGCCCTTGTGCTGGGTCGTGCTTGTCTTGGTTTGTCCAGTTGTTTTTGAGTCTTTTTTGTCGTTTTGTCGAATTGTCATTTAGGAGTGTAAGTCAGGCGAGGCATCTCCTAGATGCAATTCTTCGTTTGTCTGTTTGTCTTTTGTTAATTTCTGGTAGGGGCAGGGTTCGATTCCCTGGCGAGGTTGGCGTGTTGGTGCACCCCCATTTGAGGTGAACTGTTGTGTTTGACGGATTCGTCGTTATGTCTGGCGGCCATTGCACTCACCTTACTGGGGGGCCAGCCATTCGCCTTAAACATAAAAAAACTTTCTATTCAAATCGAAAAAGCACATGACCCTGGACAGTTGGTTCTGTAAAGACAGAATTTGCAATGAATGAAAATGTTTACTATTTACCACATTTAGATAACCAAAACACACAGGACGTTTATGCAAATCATTTCATAAAACAAAATTTTCCTAAAACAATAACAACTAAGAATAAGGACAATGCATTAATAATATTATTATAAATTAATATTCAATAATACTTAGCATTGATTATATTACAAATGATTATGATATCTGGAAAAAGATTGCAGTATTTGTAGACCGATGTACAGTCAATTTTCAGTTACAGAAAGTTCTCCATGCATCAATTTTCTGCTCTTATGAGATCATTCACAAAGTATACTGCTTCAAGAGAGAGGTCTAAATTAGCGCGAATATAAGAAAACAACAATTTTTAATATGTCTTACTGGATCTCCTGTGTGCTGCCTTCACCGTTTCCTGGATAAATTCTGCTGCTTTATCCCAGTATTCATGTTGAACACCGAATGAAGGCCATTCTCCTTTGTTTAGTTCACCAGAAAGGGCTATAAATTGTATCAGGGCGATCTCTTCCCTCCTCTCCCACGAAATTGCCACTGTCTTCCTTTTCCGGGGCGAAAGTAACTGCTTTGGGCTTTTAGGAGATCGAACCAACTTGCCTTTTCTCAGTATTCTGTGACTGACGTTCAATGAGAAAAAGACAAAGCTCACTCAGTTGACTTTCGAACTGCTTTTGCAGATATGTAGTCTGCTGAGTAAAAACAAGATCAGAAATCAAAGAAATCAGAGGCCAAGAGAAATAAACAAACACCTTTTGCAAAGGGCTTTTGTTTTCTTGAAAAGCCAACGCACGTCTGGCAGGTTTTTCCTTGAGTACACCTTCAACTTCTTATTCATGAGGGCTCTTTTCAGTAGGTTTGTTTGGCGTATTGCCGGTCACGATGTGTGGATGCTTTTCCGGACCATCCATTAGAACTATATCCAGAAAGAAGAATAGAAAGGACATGGTAAATTAAAAATCTTGAGTAAAATCATTTACTGAACTTAGTTAACAACAAAACCTCTCACGTTTTAAGGAAAACTGTGTGTTTGGGTCTTGTTGAGGAAAAAGGTGGAATTTTAGTTAACCACTGTTTACTTTCAGCTAGGTACTATATTTTTAGATGTAAGTTCAACAATACTAAGCCTTCGATATTAGAATACCTTTATCAGATTAAAAGTAATTTACAGTTAGAAAAACAGATCTCAGTCACAATAGCATTTGAAAATAAGTGGCACAAAATAATTCAGTCGCTGTGACTGTCTGAATGTTTTTCTCCTTTTTTTCGCCCCTCTGTTTTTTTTTTCTGGCTATTGTCATGTAATTTGTTATCTAATCCGTTTTGCCTCCCCACCTTTTGACAAGTAATAGGTACCCACTTATCGATCACTGTGAAGTAATATTGTAATCTGTTTATAACATTTTTCTTCTTTTAAGTTTGTTAAGTAGTGTATTATGTTTTATGTTGTTAAAAATAATAATAATTATTAAAAAAAAAAAAGAAAAAAAAAAAAAAAAACGAAGTGGAAAAAACCAACCCAAAACTCACTTTCACGCAATTTGAGTAATCCGATGCCTTGCTAACACATTTAATTGACGTAAACAGTAGTAGTAGTAGTAGTAGTAGTAAGGCTTTATTTAAACGCAGAAAAGCATCAGTTTAACCTTTACAAGTTAAAAACTAAAAGTATTTACAACTGCTTTACATGATTGCCGTGTGGGAATCCGATATGCTGGATACCTTCTTCACGTTTTGCTTAAATTGATTAACTGATCCAACATTCTTTAAGCTACTGGGCAAGTTATTCCATAATGTGGCCCCGCTATAGGAGAAGCTTCGCTTTAAATAATTAGTTCTCGGTTTTGGCAAAGCCAGTTTTCCCTCAGAGTTTCTCTGTTTGTTTTGACTTGTCAAAAGGTTTAATTAAGATTGTAGAATATCAGCTGTCAATTTGATATCTGTTACCTGGTGAATGAATCAATCTTTGTCTATTGTACCTTTAAATTTTGTGAACTTTGTACTAAGCTATCATTCTGTAATCGAGTGAGCAGTCTTTCCTGCGAACAGAACATGGGTACACGCTCACGAAAATCCAAAATACCCTGCTCTCGAAAATCTGTTGGGCTATCTCGATGACCCTTTTCGTCTTTACCTTGTGCAACAGCTGATCAACAAAAGTCCCAGAGCACGAAGTCCAAGAAAAGCACGCTTCAAGAGACAAGGACCCCAGCAAAACATCAACTTTTGTCGTTAGATAAGCAAATCCAACTGGAGCAACTTAAGCACGGCAATCTACAGTTGCAGTTGGAGATTACGAGGGCGCAGTTAGAGCTGGCGAAGCTAAGCCCCAACGTTAAACCCTCACAAGCTATCAGTTCGATGCCGTCACCTCTTGACAATATTCTTGCCTCCACGCCTTTTAGACCACCAACCCAAGAAGCATTGGCAGAGGATGGAAGTGTCCCAACTCTCAAGGACTTGCGGGCCAAAGATAAAAAAGAGCACAAACATCCTTCCCTGTTGCCTAATGATTACCTTTTCTCCCCAGAAGGTAAGGTAGACTACGACAAACTCGAGATTTCGGAGTTTGTGGGTGGCTTTCTCGAATTCTTAAATAGTCAGCCAGAGCCTCCACAACAGTGCTATTTAACATACCTCAAACTGCTCATGGAGCATGCTGCCACATATTCCTGGTAAAGCGTACAGAATTTCCACTTTTCAATCAATACAGCAGTTGAAGCCGGGCGTTTGTCTCTCCACATTTTGACCAGATAAAGGATCGGGCACAAACTTTCTTCACCCATACCAATCTGCCTTCAGCTCCGACCACTCCTTGTGTTTCAATGACGTCTTCACAAGTGCACAACACCTATTGCAAAGAGTGGAATTACACTGGCAAGTGTAACTGCTCGCCAACAGAAGCGACATACAAGGGCATTCACTCCCTTACCAAAGTAAAAGTATGGGTTTGATATGGCAAATTATGGCCCATACAGTTGCAGTTGGAGATTATGAGGGCGCAGTTAGAGCTGGCAAAAATAAGCCCCAACGTTAAACCCTCGCAAGCTATCAGTTTGATAAAACCAGAAGTGCCGTCACCTCTTGACAATATTATTGCCTCCACTCCTTTTAGACCACCAACCCATGAAGTATTGGCAGAGGATGGAAGTGTCCCAACTCTCAAGGACATGCGGGCCAAAGATAAAAGGAGCCGAACATCCTTCCCTCTTGCCTAATGATTACCTTTTCTCCACAAAAGGTAAGGTAGACTAAGACAAACTTGAGATTTCAGAGTTTGTGGGTGGCTTTCTCGAATTCTTAAATAGTCAGCCAGAGCCCGCACAACAGTGCTATTTAACATACCTGAAACTGATCATGGAGCATGCTGCCACATATTCATGGTACAGCGTGCGGAATTTCCACT
>NC_090894.1:38384937-38394937 GCF_036669925.1 Montipora capricornis
TGTAACTTCTCTCTTTCTTCGTTCTCTTTGGATGCCCTTGTCTTTAGCTTTGTCTTGTCTGTTTTCTGCATCCAACCTTGCCATCTCTGCTTCATAATCTTTCCTGGTGCCCTCCAAGGTTTGCTCCAGCTGTTGTTTTTCCTTTCTTAGGCCTTCCAAATCTGTAGAAAAAAAGCGTCCCGTACCGGCCATTATTAAACTAATTCATGCACGGCAGTCTGCACATGTGCCTTGCACTTCAAGTAGTTAATTTAACGCACAGGAGTCAAAAATGCTGTGATCCAAGGAATAATATGAAACATTTTTGCTGTAATTCTAAAAGGTTGCATGACAAATAAATTCAGACATATCTGTATCAGATTTACCGGTAGTGGCCTGAGAAGGAAGGCACTTTTCTTGATATACGTCAGTCTCCATAACGTCCGTTTCTTCTTGGGTATCTCCTGTTGCTGAAAGAAATGAAAACAAAAGGAAAAGTTGAAAAAAAATATATATATATAAAAATACAGCGTTTGGATATTTCTATGACTGTTTGTGGTATTGTAAAGGAGCACGATTTCGTTTGAGAAAGCGGTGCCTCGGGCCACTGTCGCATAAATTCCAAATGCTATTCCTGACACGCAATCTGAGATGAAACGCCACTGATATAACGAAAAAACGTTTGAAACAACACTCAGAAAATGGTGAGCACTTTTGCATGATATGTTTGCGCTTGATAATTAGACTTCAGAATTCCGCCACTTTTCTATCCTTCTCTTTACCTTTATCTAGTTGTTGCAATGTAGATTGGTGAAACAAAGATGTCTTGACCATGATGCAACTCTTCAGCCACTTGGCATTGGATTGTGGAGACAGAAATCTTTGTTCCGTTTTCCTCAAAAACCTAAACCTTACCTAAACCTAAGGTGGAAAAAAAAAGGCTGAGCTTTGGAAAAAAACTTGGAAAACATCTAGAAATTGCACAACCACTTAAGGTATTAGGTTTTAGGCTTGGCACAGAGCTAGGAAAAAAAGCGAATCTCTTTCGATAAGGTGTTATTCCAGGCGTGTACTGTGCCCCTTGCTTTTACTAAGGGTTTCTTTTTTTCTACAGGAAGCTGAAACCCGTTAGGAAACGCATACAGTTTTATAGAATTGACATTCCCGGCCTTAAACTTACTTTTTATTATCAGGCTTTCAATGTCTTTCAAGGAAACTTACCCGGCCCATAGGCTTGTACGGCGGTACGCAAGTCTTTTGGTTTGATGGGCGTTATATTTCCTTCCAGGCATCTTTCCTCCTGATTGCCATCTCCGGATAATCTTGATGTCGTGCAATCGGTTCTTAAAAACTGAAGTTTCTGTGAAGTGTATTTTGGTTAACATAGTTTCAACTTGATAAATTTACCTCTTAATCACTAGTTGTAGCATTATTCGTGTCGACTTCACACAGTTTTGTCTCATATTCTCTCGATGGCTCGCATATTGAGCCTAAAAATTCATTAGATCAGAAGAACGTGTTTCTTCTACAATTAACCTTCTCATATTTAAATTATCAATGCAATTAAAAATGCAAGTTTTTAGAACGAGCAAACCCCTAAGGTTCGCATGCTTTTTTTTGTTTTTTTGTTTTTCTTTTGTAAGGAAATTTGGTAATATTAATTGTAATAATAATTTTAGGCTAAGTTTTTTATCGATCTTAATTGTTATATTTTATGAAACATCATGATGGTCTATGGTCTTTGTGTTATGATATTTTTTTAAAATTTGTATAACTTGTAGATGCACTTACGTACTTTAAATGCGCTCTTAATAGCTGATAGACGTTATGTGGGTAAATAAATCATTGTCATTGTCAAGGTAGTCTCCGGCATAGATTTTGGTATTAGTTGGAAGAACTAGTTTAAATATTGCAACAGTTTATCTTCAGTTCTTGTTTCCCTCTCTTCACATAAATTTAATGTTACATCAGCTAGGATCTCAAAAATCCGACGTGATACGCAACTTCGCTGAGATTGAAGCGGTCACTATTATTACATACCTGCTCTTTTGGTGAATTCTCCACTAAAGACTCGAGCTTATTTATTAGGCGACTCATAAAATTTTCTTTTCCCTGAGAGGATGACTGGCTAGATGGTGTGGCTACTACGTTCTTCGCATGAAGGGCGGTTTCTGGAATCTCATAACATGGGGCACAATAACGTTCATGAAAATGTTAATGACTTCCTCTTCTGAAACTGCTGTTGTTAGCTCCTGCATCTGTCACACAAAAGCAGCATCACAGTATCAATGCAGCATTCAAAAACTAACTTATAGTACAGCTGCCTGGTGCAAAAAAATGGGCAAAGTGTGCACTTTTACCTAAAAGTATGAAACTTCGCACAGTTAACAATTATAATATATAGTTTACTTTTAGATGTGGAGCCATCTCAGATGCGGCCTGTGACGTCATTAAAACGTCAATAACGATGACCTTGACCTTGGGCAAAGCGTTTACGATAGCTTTTACTTGGTGTGGCCTAAATGTACGTTTTTTATGTTCAACCACATTTTTTTCACTCGCGAAGGTTTGTTTGTTATTATTTAAATCCAAATTGAAAAAAATAGAGTTTAATTTAATTTATAGAGTGATTTAAATGAAGTTAAAACTGGGTTTTAGAGCAATTTATGAATTGAAAAGAATACTTGATCTTAATTTTCACTTCAAACTTTAATTTCTTAATTGTATAAACATATTTTTCCCCTCATTTCGGTTCCTTTTTTAAATTTCTTCCGTTAACGCTGTGTATGACGTAATTTAACATCTAACCGGTCAGCTGATATACCCATTTTAGTAGCCTTCAAATTCGGCACGTGGTGAAAAATGGCTTCCAGCTGTGGCGGCGTGTTTTCTTCCTCAGTTTTCGAGAATGAAGAATGAGTGGTAAGTACTTTATTTTTACCTGAATTTTAATAAAAACAACGCTAATACGCAAGAGACAAATATTTTAACTGTTTTACACTTGTTACATTGATTGTTACATGTATTTAGAATACGATTCAACGTTACATTCATTCACACACAAGTTAGCACATTGCTGCTTTGTCGTATTTAACAGCTGAATGAAAATCATAACAAAGTTCTTTCTTTGGGAATTTTCTTCTAGTTAAACACATAAAATTAATGTATTTGACTATTAAGTACCGTGAATATCTCATTGGTTCTAAAGTGTAACTTCACTTTTGGCAAGTGTCTACTTTATTTTGAAATGTTGCGCCTTGAGTGAAAATAAATTTTCCCGATGCGGCATGGAGTGTCATGATTTTATTTACTGTCAGCTTTCTAAACCACTCCAAGGAACGCTTATAAATTTCAGGACTTTCAAACGTTTTGAAACATCACCATATATTTAATCAAGTTTTATTGTCTCAAAATCTGGCCGCTAAAACATTCCAAGACAAACTGCGTAGCACTTTTCTGTTTTCACGCATATACACGCAAACGAACTAAAAATGTTCCTTTACAAGCGACCAAAAATTATATCGACCATTAAACATTTAATTTATCTATAAAGGACATTTTTTATTCGACTGCTTCATGGTACAAGAATTCTAAGGATATATCCCTTTCTTTGTTTCCTTAAAGAAACCAATCGCACAGTTATATGCATGTTTTTGGCGGTATTTCATTAAAACACTTTTAAGGTAAAGTACGTAGTATTTCTAAGTGTTCTTGCTTTGGTGTAGTTCGTTAAAAAAAACCTCACAATTAACATATTGCTGTGGGAAAAGTTGGCGTTCTCGTTACTATCTCCGAAAAAAAGACTTGATTACGCTAATAAAAATCATTTTTGAAAAGTACTTCAAACGGGAAAGAACGGCTTTAAAAATAAAGCTTTGCTTTATGCTTTAAAAAATAAAGCTTTTTCAAAGCATAGGCCTTAAAAAAACTTTTATTGAAAGAGGGTTCTTATTTATTTCAGCTCCTCAGTACTGGTTGTTTTCGTCATTTTGATTAGCATGTCCAAACGTCACCTCTTGGTCGATGTTTCAACGTCGCCACCTAAACAGGCTAAGGAGGGAGACCCTATTGACTGGGAAATTTGTGTTCTATGCCAGTCGGACAATGGGGACGTATTACAGTGCCCTGCTAAATCAACAAAGGCACCTATTGGCAGTGGCTACAAATCATTAGCAGAACACCTCATTAAGTTTCATGAACTCGGTCAAATGCCGGTTGAGTTAGATATTAACAGACTCGATGAAGGGAATGGTATAGAAGCTACCTTAATAGCACATCGCGCGAAGTGGCACAAATCTTGCCGTTTGAAACTTAACCAAACAAAGCTTAATCGTTTGCAAAATAAGCAAGAAGCTAAGAAACCAAGCACTTCGTCTGCTGTACAAACACGTGGAAAACAGAGTACTAGGATCATTACAGATTGTGTATGCTTCTTTTGTGATGAGCCAGCTGGTTTGTTTGGTGACCTTCATGAAGTTTCGACGAAAGAAGTAGACTGGAAAGTAAGGAAATGTGCACTGGCGCTGGAGGACACTGAACTGATCGCAAAGCTTGCGCCCGCAGATATGATCGCCCTCGAGGCAAAGTACCACACAAAATGCTTGTTAAGGCTCTATGATAATGCAAAAAAGGCTGCAGATAGACAAGGAGAGCCCGCTGATCATCTTCGTGGCATTGCATTTGCGGAACTTGTGGCTTACATGGAAGAGTACCGTCTTGAAGAAGGTGTAAATCCAGTGTTTAAGCTAGCTGATCTAGCCAGTACATATAAGGCTCGCCTGGAACAGTTGGGAGCTGCTGTCGAAGGCCGAATACACAGCACAAGACTAAAGGCAAGATTGTTATCAGTTTTTCCTGATCTAAGAGAATGCAAAGAGGGATGCAACGTACTTCTCACATTTGATAAAGATATCGGAGATGCTATAAGGAAAGCATGTGAGCAGGACAATTTTGATAATGATGCCATGCATCTCGCAAGGGCAGCACAAGTCGTCCGCCGAGATATGTTTGATAGAAAATTCACGTTCAACGGCTCGTTCAAGCAAGGATGTCAGGAAGCTGCTGTACCACCATCTTTACTGGCCCTTATCAACATGATACTGGAAGGGCCCAGCATCAAGCGCCAAACTGCAGTCGCAGCCAATGCAGCAGCTCTGTCAATATCCCAACTCCTGATTTTCAACAGTATGAAACGCCGAAGATCTGAAATCTCTACTCTTGCCCGTCACAGCCCTGAACGTGAAACTCCACTTCCGCTATACCTTGCCATGAAGATTCATGCCGTAACACGTAGTAGAAACCTCATCGATTCAATGTTCAGTATAGGGTTGTGCGTCTCGTACGATCGTCTCTTACAGGTGACAGCTGACATAGCCAATGGGGTTTGCCAGCAATTTGCAGCCGATGATGTTGTCTGCCCGCCGAAAATGCGAAAGGGGCTCTTTACAGTAGCAGCAGTTGACAACATTGACTATAATCCAAGTTCAGCAACTGCAAAGGACTCCTTCCACGGCACCGGTATTTCACTTATGCAACTTCCAACTCATCAGACATCGGGATTCGACCGTGGTGTTTTGGTTATCAATCCCTCTACATCCTCAAGTAAGTCAGTTGCTCCCCTGCCGACAACGTATACAAGTGTTCCGCCGGCAGCACTGGAAACCAAACAGTTCACTGCACCTACCATTGGTTGCGCTGTAATACCCCAAAGTTTGGACACTCTTAAACAGGCTACAAAGAGAGAGTATGAGTGGCTAGAAACAGTGTCAGAAGCCCTCCAGAAACTCAAGTTGGACAAAACAGATTGGATATCATGGGCAGCGTACCATGCCAGTATTCAAAAAGCAGCAACTCCACCTGCTGCAATCACTAGTTTGTTACCTCTTTTCCCAGATAGTGCACATTCAGTGGCAATGATCAAGCATGCAATGTCCATTGTTCAGGCTGCCGTTCAGCATCTTAATCCAGGACAAGTTCCCGTCCTTACAGCTGATCAACCTCTCTACGCTATAGCAAAGCAGATACAGTGGAGTTACCCCACTTCCCTTGGCGAAGAGCACCTCGTGGTTATGTTCGGTGGATTACACATCGAAAATGCAATCCTTAAGGTAAAAAAAATTGCGCAATTTAGAGGAATTATATGTCTTTTTGCTTATTATATTTCATATTTCAAATAGAAAGGGTGTAAACACTTAAACTAAGTAACCTAGAATGGAATGTATCTTATTTTTAGATGCTTGGAGGTTGGTTAGAAGACAGTGGATGGACTCGCGCACTTGTTCAAGCAAACGTTGCAAGCCCCGGTACAGCAGATTCTTTTGTTAAGGCTAGCCACATTACTAAAACCCGGCACGCACATCAAGTGACATCTGCAAGTCTCTATGTGTTACTCCGGAACGCTTATGTGGCAAGCACTGAGTCCGCTGAGCCTGTGCCCTTCGAAGAATGGTGTGTCCAGCGAGCAAGTCACAGCGCCCAGTTTGACTACTGGTTGAAGACCCTATCCCTAGAAATCCTGTTACTCTTGTTTGTGAGATCCATCAGAGAGGGTTACTTCCAACTTTACATCGAGTCACTTACGAAGCTTATGCCCTGGATGTTTGCCCTGGATCATACGCACTATGCGAGGTGGTTAACTGTTCATATCCGTGACATGATGGCACTCCCAAGTAAACAGGCAGCTGTCTTCAAAGAGTTCTGTGAAGGAAAGTTCGTTGTACAAACCACCAACAGCAAATTTTCAGCTATGGCCATAGATCAGTGCCACGAGCAGAGAAATGCAGATGTGAAAGGTTCTGGTGGGGCAATTGGTCTTATGGATGATCCCGCCGCGCTGAGACGCTGGATGGTTGCTGGCCCAGAGGTTTCAAGAATAGTAGCGGAGTATGAAAAATGCAGCATTCAAACCAGCACTGCAGAAATCAGAAGTAAACACCATGAACAACACCATGGGGTACAAGCCGCATTCCAGAAGGACATTAAATCACTAACGTCGGTCCTTGAAGAATTGGGAAATCCATTTCTAGATGATAGTCAAGACCTTTTAGTTCTAGACACCAAAGATATCATGGAGCAGTCTGTAAAGGAAACAGTGAAGAAAGTGGAAACAATAGGAAAGGAGCAGTTCAGCAAGTATGTCAAAGAAAGACTTACTGACTGCACGGTTCCTGTAACAGAGACAATTAGCAAGAACAACCTACCGTTGTTTAGTCGCTCTTCAATCAAGTTACCATCAAGGAAGAACCTACAAGTACAGTCACTAAAGAATGACTGCCATCTATTTTCGAGGCTGTACATCTCGTGCCAAATACGTGATGGTGACCTGGATCAGTTCTTTGCGCACGAATATCAGTCAGCCCCACCGTCATTGTCAGTAGGAGGAAAGCTACGCAATGGAAAAAAAGCCGATCTTCTGAGTTGTTTACAGTTAGAACGGTTGCAGACAACGAGTGCTCCTGCTGTAGATGCTAAATTCTTGGATGGTGCTGCCGTTGTTCAGATGCTCAATCCTGGTACAGCGAAGACATTCCAAAATTATGCTGATCTGATTTTTATGCCGTATGTGAAATCTCAGCTTCAATCGACCGACAGAGTGGACATTGTCTGGGATGTTTACATCCCAAACAGTTTAAAGAACGCAACCAGGGAAAAACGCGGAAAGGGTGTACGTAGGAGAGTACTCTCAACAACAGTGATTCCAAGAGACTGGAAAGGTTTCCTCCGCGTTGATGAAAATAAAACGGAATTGTTCAGTCTCCTGTCACATGAAGTTACTCGTCAACCAACCACAGAAGGTAAGGTCATTTACGCAACAGATGGTAGAGGTGTTCTCAGTTCACATGCAGAGGCAGACGGGACGAACATGATGCCGTGCACCCAGGAAGAAGCAGATACCCGTCTTTTATTGCACGTTGCAGATGCTGTAAATAGAGGGAGTAGAAAAGTGTGTGTGCGCACCGTTGATACAGATGTTATAGTGTTGGCCATTGCCAGTTTTGAGAAGATTAATCCAGATGAGCTGTGGGTGGCTTTTGGTAGTGGCGCAAGTTTCAAGTACATTCCCATCCATCAGCTCGTTAACACGATTCAGCCCCAAATGTGCGGCACTCTGCCATTTTTTCACGCCCTGTCAGGGTGCGATACCGTCTCGTCATTCAGTGGCCGGGGTAAGAAAACCGCCTGGGACACATGGTTAAGATTCCCAGAAGTTACTAACGCCTTTGAGGCAATCATGCTGATGCCTAGTGAGATTAATGATGCAGTCCTGTCTGTATTGGAGAGGTTTGTAGTACTGCTTTACGAACGTACAAGTGGCCTAACGAGAGTCAATGATGCCCGCAAACACTTATTTGCACAGAAGTCACGAGGTATTGAGAACATACCACCGACCCAGGCAGCACTAGTAGAGCATATCAAGCGGGCCTGTTACCAAGCCAACATCTGGAACCAGGCTTTGATTCTCACTCCTCAATTACCTTGCCCTTCCAAGTGGGGCTGGAAACAAGGCAGTGAAGGGTGGGAGCCGCTGTGGACAACCCTTCCTGAAGCTTCGGTTTCTTGTGCTGAATTGATACGATGCGGATGTACAAAGGGTTGCACGGGGCGATGCAAGTGTGTCAAGGCAGCACTGAAGTGTACTGCACTTTGCTCATGTTCGGGAAACTGTTGACACTGCAGTTAAAGCTACCGAGTGAAATATCCATTGTCGAATGGAACACTGACAGTACACTGAATCGAAGTAGTTTAATGCTCATTCTAACGGTTTGCTACCTACTAAGCACAATCAAGGTCAAAGGTCAAAGTATATCAGATAACTTCAACGCATGCAGCCATGTTCATCTGTTATGTTATGTTATGTGTGTTATGTTTACGGTCGAAAGTTTAATAGTTTTAGATAAAAATGAACTTTAGGAGTGGCACTACAGGCTTTGTAAGCTTGATAACGTTAACAGATATCCCAAGGTCAAAGGTCAAAGCCCAAAACAATAGGCCAGCTGTGTTTTGCTATTTAGTGATGAGACGATTTTAAGCTTTTACACCCACAGAGATCTTCTTTAACATTTAACTGTGAAATCGGAAGATAAATAGGTCATTTTTATTAAAAGGTCAATCAATGTCAAAGGTCAAGGTCCCAATATAAGCCAAAAGTATATGGTTGTGTTCTTTTGCACTTTATTAAGATATTTGCAGCTTTTGCAATAATACAGATTGCTTTCTTAACCATTTTAGCCATAACATTTAGTGTTTCTTAGACATTTTTCACTGTGTGACGTCATTATCATTTTAGTGACGTCACTGGTCAAATCTGAGATGGCTCCATATCTAAAAATAAATGTTATGGGATGGTTGTTCACTGTACAAAGTTTCATGATTTTAGGTAAAAGTGCACGCTTCTGTCACATATCCGCTGTACTATTATCCAGTGTGTACTTTAGCAAGAATAGAAAAGGATACTAAAGTTTTTTGTAACAGTGAAGAATGGAAACTTAGTATGAGGGTTTGATTTGCTGCAAGAAAAAACTAACGAGGCAAGTGCTAAAATTCGCCTTGACTATCTATAGACGACCCTCAGTTACCTTTAAACATGCCATGAGAGCAGAGGCCCACATTTTTGCCAAACCCGTGCCCTTTCCTTCTTCTCCCAAGCCTTGCACCATAATTGCCAGACAGTCGTTAAACTGCTGACAACCCTTGTTCGACGTTAGCAATTTCCCTACAGCAATAACTTGTCTGACAACTGCAGAGACTTTCGCTAGTAATTTATCACAAATTTGCTGCCATAGGGCTGATTGCTCCTCTGTGATCAATCGCTGGATACTTGCAAATGGAATGAAAATTATTCAGGACAGGAACCTACAAAAAATTTTTAAAGTTGACAAGAGAAATTATTTCACAAGGTTTTGGACAGAAATCTCCAGGGAAGTGCCACCTTTATAAGGACCTATGGCATTGAAGTGACAATACAACGACGGAACGCACTATCCTGTCACTGAAAGGTTGTGTGATCCCGCGCATGCTGTGA
>NC_090894.1:38399937-38402437 GCF_036669925.1 Montipora capricornis
CGCATCCAGGACCACTGAAATATCAAAATTGACAGGGGCATTTTATCGAATACAAGCGATATTGCCAGTCTTTACTTACATGTTTATTTGCTGTTGTTTCTGTTTTGTTTCCAGTTATGGGAACTCTAATAACAAGTTTTTGGAAGAAATTATAACCTGTCACTCACCCTATATCCTTCACCCCTACCCCTAACACCTGACCCTTTACCCATCACCCCCGCAATAAACCTGCCATGAAAAAGCTGAACATTAATACATGTATAAGAAATTTACATTCTTTGCGAAGAAGTAAAAATAGACCTTTTTAAAGAGTGTTGATTTTATAATTTTTTTCTGTTACAGGAAGCATGCCTGGATGTCTTTTGTCAGCTTTGCAGAAAGCTACACGGAAGTATTCAAAAACACGGACGGGCTACCGGCAGAGCTACAACAGGCTGGGGAAAGATCTCAGGATATACCCACCACGAGTCCCCTAGGTTAAACTCTCATTTTACACATTAAGACATTAAGTCTAAGTGCCCATTTCAGTGATTAGGTCTAAACTTTCGTTTATCTTACTGCTATAGCAATATTTAGGTCTAGAAACTAATATAATGGTTCTTTTTTTAGAGTTATGGTTGGTGTGTATATCGATGAGATCCTTGCCACAGGCTGCCACAAAGCAAAACGGTATCAAATGCTATGTAACAAACACTCAGACGTATGTTGCTCTTAATGATTTTCCTGGAATTTTGGTTTTTGTGAATTTGGCGACACTTAAAAAACAAACCCGAGCATTGAAATAACCAAGAACTAGAAAAGAAGTTCTCACGAAAATTGACAACGCAAAATTGAATACCTTTACCAACCTGTATTTTAATGCAAACGAACGTCAAACTTCCTTTAAGTTTTGATTTGTATAAATATGGATAAGCATGTGGGGTAGAAAGATGTGGTGGCGATTCTGAGAAGCATAGTGGAAACTAATTGTTAAATAGACTCAAAGACATGCATAACAACATGTCACGCGATGTCTTGTCACTGACTAAAGTTACAGGATAGACATGTTACTGGGATACTACAATGAATAATACCTAAAGTCCAGGCTCTAATTTGAGTGCAGCCATTGTAAAATTTATTTATTATTATAATACTTGTCCACAACATTTCGTTTAATTAGCTCTGCAAATATTACACTAAAAGAAGTTCTGTTCGTATGAGAAGACCACTACTCGGTTTGTCATTTTGCGTGTAACAATGCGAGTTGTTGTTAACTAATGCAATTTCATTGATCATTTTGAAATTATTTCTTTAGTTAACAGACTGGATTGAAAGACGGTATCGTCCGCTTTTTATTTCCATGAAATAGAGGCAGAAATGAGGGAAAGAAAGTTACACTGGGTATTCAAAGGAAAATTGGACGATGCTTGTGATGACTTTATGACATACAAAGACGCATTGAAAATTATACCCACCCAATGACAAGTTGTTCTCAAATGTGTAGAGAAAGGGGTAAGATTATTTTCCTGTTATTGTAAATATTTATTATATGTGTAGTTGCTTCCACTACTTCATACATATCGTTCGGGCCAGAACAATCATCATTACTAACAACAGCCTCCAATCTCCATCGCTTATAATTTAAAAAAAACAAATGTGGAACCGGTAAGCTTCATCAATAGCAAGGTACGAAAAATTACCACAAAAGTGTATATTAGGGAGATCACATATATAAAGTAGATACAATCTACCGTGTCTGTGCAGACCCCAGTTGGGTGGTCTATCTCCACTCAGAACATTTTTTCTTTTTCTTTTCACTTTGAAAGGTTGTGAAAATTTTGTTTGCATCGATGGGATATGGAAGCTTCGCCATCCTCATTGCCTTTACCCAGTAAAATCATACATTTCTGGACTGCCTACTTTAAATTACCCCAACGTTTGCACAGAGGAACCAGAAACGCAGGCATCGGCCTTCTGCGTGGAGCACAGTGAGCTTGCAAAGGAGAAAAACATGCCAACCAAGTTGAGGGCATTCATCCACAATTACTGCAGAGTTGCTTCTTCAAGTTGGTGTTGTCGTGCAGGTCTAGTTGGCATTGCACACCAGCATGTGTGGCATCTACTGAACTACAGCTAGTCATGGTGATAAAGGTTGATCAACAGTAGACAATGCATTTGATTTTGTGTTTTTGGCAGTATTTACCTTACTTTTAGCCTTTTGAGTTATTGAAGAATTTCGTTCAGGCCAAGTTGATATGAGCACTTGCGTTTTGATAGGCTCAGATCCTTCAGAAGTCAACCTCAAAAATGCCGAAAAAATCAACGAAATAGCTGGAAGCTTACAGTCTGACAGTGAGAGGAGGGGCTCATCTGCAGCTGAATCTCAAGGTATGGCTCTAAAGTGCATTTGTTAGTGCCTTGCATTGTGAGGGTGGAGGTAAGACAATGTTCTGGCGACCACCCGCTGACCAAAAAGCCAGAGGACTATGGGTAAGAGATTGTAATGTACTTGGCGCAGCAC
>NC_090894.1:38412437-38439937 GCF_036669925.1 Montipora capricornis
TCTGTTCATCCAACGACTTAGTCTCAACCAGCTGGTAAAATCTTTGTCTAAATAAGGGATACACTTCACGTGAACAATCAAACTTCAATACTTGGAGGGGAGGCAGACCATGTCCAGCAGTTATCCTTTCCATGGCAGAGGCAATGGAAGCAAGATAACCTTCTCCTATCACTGGAGCTGTCTCGTGAAGAAATGATGCATAAGAATCGTAATTGCCAAAGGTAGGTGCTTTTGAGTCAATAGGACCGGAGACTGGAGTTGAGGAGGACCGCCTGGGTGCAAACTCGGAAGTGGTGGGGCGCCTGAGGTGAAGCCAACTGGGGAGAGCATGAAGCCGCTCAGGAGTGCTCGATGCTGGCAGAGTGGAAATGTGTGCCGAAGCCACAGGAACGGCATTAATATTAGGAATCATGGGTGGGGAAACAGAATCTTCACGGACAAATGCAGGGAACGTACGTGGGTGCCGCACGGAACGTGCAAGATTCTGTCGGCGTGGAAGAAGGCATGCACACTGGCATGGTCACAATAGGTTGAGCATATGGCTGTTCAAACATGTGTGGGCATGAGATGGCTCGCGTGGGGTCATGCGCGATTGGTGCTGGCCAGGTTGGCATGGTGGATGCTAGGTTTGCTTCTTGCCTGTCACCGTGGAGGATTTCTTTATCGTCGTCATGTTCAGACAATAAACAGGAATATTCATGCTCTGCCAATTTGCACTCCAATTGAGCCATTTCTGTCTTTTCTCTAGCTTAGTCCACTTGCCTCTCAGCTTCAAGTTTTGCCAGCTAAAGTTGGTGCTGAAACTCAAACTGCTTTTGCCGCATTTCCAACTCTAACAATTTGACTCTCAAATCTATCGACCTTACACGTTTCTGTTCCGTTTGTTTGTCATAAGAACTGCTTTCTCGACCGCAATTCTAGCTCGCTCTAACCTTGAACTTGCTGTGCTTATTCTTGAGGCCTTACTACTTTGCGATATCACAGACCTTGCCGGGGAAGGAGGAAATGAAATCTTTGTATCAGTCACCGCTTCAGGGGCTTTGGTATTGAAAAACCAGGCGACGTCGATGGCATATCTTTCAATCTTTTCATCATATATCCGTTTTCGATTTTCTTGTGCCTCATAATAACTTAGAACGTCCTGCAACTCGATGCTGTCTTGGGGAAGTAGTCTCTGAGTCAGTTCCACCTGGTCTTGGAAACTTGAAAAGGTATCATTCAAGGCTGTTTGAAGGCTTCGAACCTGGACCAATTGTGAGTAATCTTGTAGTAATTCATCTATCTTTGAACACAGCTTCAACATGGTAGCAACGTATCCGCCGCGGGACTGTCTTCAAGAATAAAGCTTCTCAACTAGAATTGCTTCTTGGTTTTGGAGCGAGTTTGGCATCCTTAGCCTGGAAGTTTAACGCGGCGAACTTGGAATTTCTTGGTCAATTGATATTTACTATGAAATGGTCAGGGACCATTCGACTTAGCACTCCAGCAATTATACTGACTCCAATGTATCATGTTGTCGCTGGTAAATATCTAAGAACAAGATTAAATTACGAAACGTTTACAAACATGGAATTACAGGATAACAAAACCAAAAGAAGCATTAAAAAACCGTAAAACTACGACGAAACTCTTACCAATTGCTGGATCAGGAAGGATGGCCAGGAACCAACTGAAACTTTTGTTGAACTTAACTTATAAAGAGACTTAGGTCTAAATTTACATACGGCAAATCATCAGTGTTAATTAAAGGTGATAACAACAGGTCCTACGAAAAGGAACATAAAGGATGTTGAAGCGGACTAATGAACGAGTGTAAATTACAAGGGAATACAAATACTAAAAGGCTAACGAACTATACGAGAAAAAATAGGCTTTGTCTAAAGAGACATTACAGCTGGAATAAGTTAATTTGTGTACCCCTTTGGGGGGATCCCTCTTAACTACAAGACCAATTGCTACATATATGTAAACCTCCATCGGCCATATCTCAGGTTCTATATCTGCAATGGACAAGCTGCTTGCCCTTACGTGGTCTATTGGGGAATCTTAATTAATGGATGTTGACCATATTTGGTGAAGTCATGTGACCAAAACAGAAAAAACCCTAAAACCAATGCAGGATACCTTTTTGACCCATGAAATTCACATGATCAGAGGTAGAACTTCACAGTGTAAATGCTGTGTATGGGTTTGTTGAAATTTTGAATTATTTTTATGGAAGATATGAATTTTTCAAGGGTTATGATTGCAGATTTTTAGCAACTGTGTTCGATCTACTTTAAAAAACAATAATGTGATTCATAAAATAATTAGGATAGTACACGCACTGTCATTGGTCAATAGCTGTGTTTAGATGAGAGTATGTTAACACCGCTGTGACATCTCACGAATTTTGATTGCTTATGTATTGTCAGACATGCAGTTTGATTGGTTGGTAGGAAATATGAGCGTGTGTCAAGAAAATCTGTTTCAATCAAAAAGTGGAAAAAAAACAGCATTCTCCTTCATTTGTTGAATTATTATCTAAGTAATAGAAAACTTTTTTCCTGTGTTTGCATAGCCTGATATAAACACTCTACGGGTTGAGACTACTTCAATGGCCATGTTCGTTTTGCACCATTAGATGTTTAAAACTTCAACAAACTTAAGCTAATGATGTTTTATGTCTGATCATGTCAATTTTATTCATTCAGAATGTTTCCTGGGTTTTCAGCTGGGTTTTTTGTTTTTTTCTGTTGTGGTCATGTGACTTCACCAGATGTGCTTAAACAAGGACCCTGCCTATAAAAGGGATAGCTCCTCCTCCCTTCTGTAATGCAAGCACTGCTTCCAGGGCACATCCAAGATGGCGGGCAAATGTGAGGAGAAGGCAAAAGTAATGCTTTTACGAGAACATTGATACTCCACTTTTCTATCAGTTTAGCTTCAAGTTAATGTGTGTATTTTTGTGGATAAAAACGAAAAAACCAAGAAACCGTAGCCTTTTTTCAGTGAATAAACAAATTTTGTGTTCAAAATTTGAATTTCACGCCAGCAACGGTTCCACCAATTGCAAGTTGGATGTCGCCTTTACCAGCGGTCCACTCGTCTGGTTTTTTCGACTTTTTGAGCCTACAATACCCTTGTTTTGAGGTTCTTAACATCAGAGCATGCCCTGAAAATTGGCTTTCAGAGTTACGAAATTTGTGGTGGAAAAGAAGACGAGTGATGTCGCAACATGGTGGGAAATGATCGATGTGTTGCAACATCGCTCGTCTTCCACCCTGAATTGCGCGGTTGTTGCAAAAGTGAAGGGATCTTTATTTAGTTCTGCAACTTTTGTTTATTGCACCATGGCCGATTACCCAGCCAAAAAAGCGAAAATATTGAAGCGAGCGCCACGGGTCTGATTCACACTTGAGCTTTCAGTCGAACCTGGCATGGAAGAACGATTGGAAAGCGTGAAGAAAACGATTCAGCGAGTGAAGGAAGTCCTACGAATAACTCCTCGAACACCATTGGGAACAATTACAATGATGGAGACTCTTGGACTCATTCTAGCGGTCTGAACAAAGAGGAATGGTAAGTGAAAGTCATTCCTCTTTGTTTACATCTTTCTCGATCCCACTGACTTCCTCTCATCATTGCTGCGACGCAACTACACAAACCAACGTGTTTTACCATACGTCTTGTGTCACAGAGAGAATATGACGGGCTGCTTCAATATACATACCCCGAGTACACCTGATGAGAATTATTTTGTCTTATCCAGTGATGCTATGAGAAATCTCTTTGGTATCGTGTCTAAATACAACGGAAAGTGCCCTCTCTGTGGTTTTGTTTTCGATATGGAGTCATTCTTGTTCCAACGGCACGGCCATGCCGTACGTATCAGCCTAAATTGTGCTGCTGGCCATTCACTGAGATGATATTCAAGCAGTGTTATTGCCGGAAAGTACACTGTCAATCTGAGTTAATTATTTTCTTCATTTCCGTATTTCATTTATTTTATTAATGACTGGTGCAGAAATATCATGCCTCGAGCTGTTTGGAAACATTTCGTCATTTCACTGTTAATTATTGTTGTACGATGATACACAGTTTTACCCGTGCAGGATTGACCGAGACACAGTACGTCAATTATTGTCAGGCATCACACATTGGCAATGTTGAAGAGAAGTACATCTCAACTGGTAAGCCATATTCGGCCAGGTTGTCTGCCAAAAATGTCTGGCTTACCAAAGCCAAGGGGCCATAACTCAAGGGATTGTGTTGACCATTATGTTTTGAGAAAGGCTTTTTTCCCACAAGCAATGGAATAAAAGTTTCCAAATAAAGAAATTATAAAATTATGAAAGGATCATTGGAATGATGAATTTATGAACTTTGGCATTTCTTGTAAAATTTTATATTTTGGTAGTTTACTCCACTCTTGGATAAAAAGGTGCAGTTGAAACACTGTACGAGGAGAAATTAATTGAAGCAAGGAGGGAGACAGCAAAATGCTAATTATGCTGTTGAGGGGGATGTGAGTATCTTTTTTCCAGTCGATACGAACGTTGATTACATAAGTTATACCATCTACTTGATCATAAATTATTGCATGTGACATTTACCTTTTTTTCTGATCTGTGGTTGTTTTTTCATTATATTCAGGTCATTATAACAGATGCGTGGCATGACTCAAGTCGAGCTGCCCAGCATACGACGGTGTCAGCTTTATGTTACAAGTGATAATCATCATATACACATTAGAGTGATTATTACTTGGTAGTAATTTTTGATTTATATTGTTTTTGTCTTTTGCTGACCACTGTCAATATTTTTTAATTGAGAATCTTATATGTTCATGTGAGTTAATATTGTTCCCAAATAAAACATTCTGGCCCTTTCAGAAACAAAATGGTCATTTACAGCCTCCACTGGTCAAAAGAAGACATGCCCTCTCCTACAACACGTGAGGTTCCAGTGACCAAACAAGTAGTAACGTCTCTCAGGGCTCTTGGTATGATACATACAGTTCTCAGAACATCTTTCTATATCCCATTTGACTTGGATGATCGGTTTCTTGAAGTGAAAGTCAAGTTTTTTCTTAATGTATTCTGCGACTCTAAGGAAACAGATATGCTGCTGTGCCACAAAACTTGCATTTCATTGCAAGCCATCGTGTTGGAGAGGTTGCCCATGATTATGTACCAGCCCTAAAGCAGTCGTTGACCTCTGAGGGAATCAAGAATTCATATGACAGCTGGCATGGTACATACTTCAAAATTACAATTCTGAATACTTTGTTATTCCTTATGACACTTTATGACCTGTTATTATCTCAAAAAATACTTCAGTAAAGAATATTTCCTTTCTGTCTAACACAGCATTTCTTTTTCATGCAAAGGTGGTAAAGGTGTAAAGAAGGCCATCAAAAAAGTGTCACGTGGTCTCCAAAGGGTATAATGTGTAATTTAAACTCTGTCGCCATTCAAAAGGGGTTTCTTCAGTCATTGAAAGTATGAAGCTGTCATATGAAAATCTTTTTTTTTTTTCTTTAGTAAAATGCACCAAGACACATATCTATTATGCCATGAAAAACTGTGATGGGGATGCTAATGCACTGAAAGCTTACATGACAAATATCATTGACCAGTACCTGTCACCACTGTCTTGAACATTATGTAATGATAATTTGTGAAACAGGAAAAGGGAGAGAGAGATCCCTTCCCTATAATATGTCAAAATACAAAAACTTAAATTCATACAATCCTTCTTAATTACTTAGGGAAACCATTCCAAATGTTACAAGGATTCACGGTGTCAAGAACAGGGCTATGTTTTCAGCAAGAAGCCTCTTACAAATGATCGGGCTATTGCTGTTCACAGGAAGGCCATTGAAGGGACAACCATCTACAAAAATCCACAGGATTATTCCCTGGTACTATCATAACTGACTAAAAAGATTGTTTAAAACTGGCCTAATATTGGAAAACTATCACACTGTGAAAGTGTTATTATCATCAACATTTAAGTTGTTCTTACTTTTCAGTGTCGAGATACTTACTGGATAGAGTCTTTGCACTTCGTAATGCTTCTTTATGCCCAGAAGCGCATACATTTTGGACGAAGAGACACGTACAAGATGAGAATGCAGTTGGCTATTCTTGACTGGGTATTACAAATTCTGATGAAGCTAATAATTATTATTATAATTTTGTGAGTAATCCTGGAAACAAATTTGGTTTTTTGATTTAGACATAAACTGGCCATCACCAGAAAAGTCGAATCGACATGTGTAGTTGCAACACGACACTTTCGGAAATAGGTGCCCGAATTTTTCGGGCTCCTATTTGACTCTCGTATTACAGAGAATGTATGGGGAAATAATTTTTAAACCTTCGAAAATTAGAATATTTGCAACTGCAAAAGCTACCGTCGATTTTCTTTAGGTCATCTTAACTTAAAGTTTCTTTGGAAGTTTCGTACGGCGTTAAACGTGTCACTTTCGCTGCGGTTTTTCAAATTTTGTAAAGTAGCATTTTTTGTCGCCATATTGTATGTCACTGAGTCAAAATACAGAATTTTCCCTAACTATATTTTAATTTTGTACCACTATATTAGCGCTACAAACCTTACCGTCGATCCATGTTGCGAGGAACAATATCGATCCCTTTTTCTGCAGCAATATCTGGTGGATTCGTCGTGATCTGGGTTCGGTTTTTAAAATTTGAAACCACGCTGTAGTTGACATATAGATTGGTGCGATAGAATAGCCATACGTGATGAAAAAAGAGAGGTAAACATGTCACTATGTTCTCTAACGAAGGCTCCATCTTAAAAATAATCTAGCAGGCGTTCAAAACAAAGCCTCACTAAAACTGGGGAGACTGAAACCTAGATTACCCATTGGTCTTGCGAGCTTCGCGCGGGTTTTTCCAAAAAAAAAGCGCCAATTAATGTGCCAAAATTATTGTGTCTATAGCTATTTCCAAAAATATTTTTGAAATGTCTGACGTATACAAAGGGACAGCAATAATTTCACTCGGGGATTGTCCAAACACGCACCTTAGCTACGTATTGAAACAACGTGAAAGTGGTAATGAAGTCGTATTTTGGTTGAAGATAAAATTGGAGACTCTAGCTAGATGGAGAAGAGACATGCTTTCTTCCTTGAAAGCTGGGGTCTATTACATTGACCTTGTCAATGTAAGTATACCGGGAGATGGTTTCCGTCTTAATCACGAAAGTGTTAGGCTTGAAACACAGCTGTCTAAAATCTGCATTAATGCTGAAAATAAAAGGAAAATTGTTAACAGAAAAGGGAGCCTCAAACAGAGACAACTGTTTTTGGAAAAGTGGACAAAGATTGCAGTTTGGAGAAATGACATCATCACAGTGGAGGAGTGGAAATCCGAAGTAGGCAGCCTCGTGCAAAAATTGGAAGTAGCAGAGGCCCACATTGAGGAATGGAAACAAAACTATGCTGACATTGAAAAAGAAAAAGAAGCACTCTTAATAATGCCTGTAAAGAAGACTGTGCCAACATGAAAAAATATATAAGACAGCTAGAGAAGGATCAGTTCTGTGAAGTTAGAGGGACAGCTATCCCACAGCTAAAGTCAACTCAAGCCCAAAATAAGAAACTAAAAGAACTTAAATCAAGAGCACAAAAGGCTCTGTATTTCAGTAGACTTTTTGGGCTTGAGGTTGACTGCTTAAAGTTGAAGGATCAAGAGAGCTCCAAGACATACACTGTTGAATTTAACAATGCATCCGTGACGTCACAAGTCTATGATAAAAGTGACAGCATCCTCCCTTCTTCCCCAAATACTTCACATTGTAGCACTGTACCTGACAGACCTCCTTGTACACCTGACAGTACATCCTCGAGCACCTTATCTAATGGCATATCTCAGCCTTCATCTCAAACACAATTTTCTAAACTCAGTGAGGATGATAAAGCCAGAGTTGAAAGCATTCTTTACCTAATAGATAAATTTGGGGTTGAAGATGAGTTTGTACATGAATTGTCTATGACAATTGATGGGTTGCCAAAGTCTTACTTGTTTAAACAATGCAGAACTGAACTGAACAAGAATTGCATAATCAAGTCTACTCCAGGCAAGGCTCCAGGAGCACAGCACTCTTTTAGACAATTGCTGACTGATCAAGTGCAACAAATGGTTTGTACATATCTTGCTTGTTTTTTTTTTTTTTTTTTTGAGTGGGTGTGTGTGTGCTAAAAATACTATCACTCAAAAGAATTTTGAGTAATTGCATTATTGTGATCTTTTCCTAAGCCAATGATTTAGTTTTCATTTCTTCCAAGTACTTACATGGGAAATTTAATGTTTCTACAGCTAAATACCAGTACAATTCAGGAAGGCGAGAAGGTCAAAGTTAAGCTAAGTGGTGATGGTGCCAGAATGAGTAGGGTGAGCAATTTTATATTGCTCAGCTTCTCAATTCTGCAAAGTACAGATGATCTTTTATCATCAAAAGGTAACATTACAAATAATACCATATTGATCCTCTACAAAAGAATAAAAATAATGTGAACTAAAATATAAATTAATATTTTATTTCATTTATATCTTGCGGTAATTTTTTTTCACAGCACATCTATTCAAAAAATTTGAAATCACATTATTTATACAGATTTAATCGTTTAACAATTTACATCTAGGTACTCACACTATTGCTGTTGTGAATGGCCCTGAAAGCAGAGAAACTTTGGAAAGTAGCTTCAAGGAGATTTTTGATGAGGTTAATGACATAATTAAGAATGGCTATATAACCGTCAATGGAAAGCGAGTAGATATAGAAATGTTTCTTGGAGGTGATTACAAGGTAATTAATATTATATAAAAGGTTACTTGAAAAATCCATACACTAAAAGGTCTTAAAGGTTTGAGGCTTGGTTTTAGGTAAGCAATAAATAACATAATACTGACAGAATCTTCTTCCATTCATAAAAGGTTGACATTTCAAGGCATCCTGGCACCCACTCACGTAATTAGGCTCTTAACCCTTTCACCCCCAGAAGTGATTAGTATGTAACTTCTCCTTATAATATCAATTCACTATTCAGCAGTCAGGTGATGAGAATGAATAAACTTATCAGTCAGATGGTGTTATTTTGATCAAACTCAAATTCTCTTAACTAATATAAAAGGGAATGTATAGCTGCTAGAAAGGAGAATTTCTAATCAGATCTTGGGAGTGAAAGGGTTAACAACTTATTGTAACATTACATTTATATCTTTTCAGTTTCTGCTGTTGGTTATGGGCATCATTGCAGCAAATTCTACCTATGCTTGTTTGTGGTGCAAAGTTCATAAGAAAGACAGGTATCAATCACTGACACATCCATCTATATGTAATAGCTAACACTACAAAATTTGCACGTCGGTATAAAATTAAAAGCATTTCTTTATTTGGTAACTGTAAAGCATAACAGCACTCTTCAACCAACTGTTGGGCCACTTTTGTTAACCTGTTAGCCCATGAACTGTTCAGCAGTAGTGGGTTGAGAGGAACTGTTCATCATAGCCAATAAATAATTTTAGGTTTTGTTGTGATTGCTTCCATGTATGTCTACCACAGCCCCACAAGCTCCCAGCTTTTCTACAGAATAATTGTGTATAAATAAAGTTAACCTACCTACCTACCTACCATCATTTTGTCGTATTAAACTAATGAAGAAATAATAATCCCATATGCTAATCATATATTATTTTCTTAAAGGGGAGACATGAACAAGCCTGACAATTATTATAATGATGAACCACTCAGAAGGACACTGGAAGAACTTTACGAATTTGCTTCCAAATCCAAGGGGGAGAACTACTGTTATGCGCATCAACCTCTCCTTAACATCCCACTGGATCACATCATCTTAGATGAGCTACATTTAATGCTTCGCATTACAGATGTCTTGATTGGCAACTTAGTGGAAGATGTCATGCAGTGGGATGATAAGGAGAGTTTCCTCACTGGTAAGAAAAAAGTCCACCTTGACAAGCTGATACAAGTCATCAACAGTTGTGGGGTGTCATTCGCCGTCTGGGAAAAACAAAATGCTGATGGTAAAGGTTCGGGAACATGGGACTGGACCAGCCTCATGGGGGATGACAGGAAAACACCTCTGAGAGTTCTTCCCAGTAAATTACAGCCCTTCAAACAGCAGGATACTGCCAGAACTGTAGTAGAATTGTGGAAGGTACTCACTTTAAATGACATTTCAAATATGAAAGATAAACACAGTTGCTGAAATCATGTAAAGTTATCAACTATTTCTGTATATCTTTTACAGGGATTTGCTGATATGTACTTTAGCTTCATCTCCTCTTTTAAACCAACTTATGTTGAGGAATATCGCCAAAAGGTACATTGTAAATTACAACATTAAAGGTTTAACAGCTATCCCTACCCATTAGGAACAAAACCATAATGCTATTTCCTTTGTAGATAAAAACATGGATTGATACCTTTTCTTTACTGGGAGATAAGAGGATTGGCTATGCAAGAGAGCATGTGACATGCTACATGCATTCAGCAGCATACCACATTCCTCAAATGGTGGATCAACACAAAAATCTAAAACAGTTTAGTGGCCAAGGTACATTATTTTTGTTTTTGAGATTTTGGAATGTACCATTTCACTACACTTCAGTTCAAACAAGGAAGTACATGTTAATAACATGTTGATATTTAAACTTGCAGGGGTGGAGAAAAATAATGATAACACACGCAAGATCATACAAAGAAAGAGTAACCACACTGATGACCCTGCTGAACTTCTACGAGCTGAACATCGTATCCGTGCTCTAAAGCACAGGGAGTGGAAACCCAGACAATACACAAAAAAGAACACAGAATACTGGGAAATCAACATTAAAACAAATCGTAGACTACGCAAACGAATTAGCTACGACAAGTCCCCGGAGGCGATACCAAGGGAAGAAGTACAAATAGCAACTGAGCCACCACCCCAACAAAATAAAAGGGGGAAAAGAAAACAACCTCTATGTACCAGCAAAACTAAAGGGAAAAAGCAAGCAAAACGGGCTAAGAAACAATAACTGAAAACTAAACAAAATAAGAGGCATCCTCAAGAGCTACTTTTATGAATGAGAAGGTCAATTTCTCCTGAAAAGATCTTGGAAGTTGATGGTGACCTTCTCCAACACTATACCTTTTAGGTGACCAGGAGATAAAGTGTTTCACTTTCATCGGGTAAAATACTTTTATCCCCTGGCCATGGAAATCGGCACAGTAATCCCAGAACTCCGGAAAATATTTTCTGGGGAAGGCTGCCTTGTCTAATAATTGCCATCCACTCTGAAAACTTCCTTTATTTTTAAAGAGACATCTGTAAACGTCTCCCCTGAATTTGAGGGTTACAGGAAGCCTAGACTTTGATTTCAAGTGCTGCTCAACAGCAATCCTGAATGTAGCTACCTCGCCAAAGATGACTGACTCATCAACTACTGGCTTCTTGAAAAATTTAAAGAGAATCAACAAAATAAATTTAAGAATTGACCGTAAACTACAGCACAATATCCAAACTATTATGTATAATATAATCATCTACTAGTTAGCAGCAATTACTCATTGAACAATTACAATGTACCATAGTTATTCAGTTATAAGGCGCACGGTTTTTTCAAGAAAATCTGTCTTTGGGTGGCAAGTTAGTGCTAAAATTGGGGTGCGTCTTATAGCCAAGTATTTTCGTGCAACAAAATCTTAAGATCACAATTTGAGAAGAACTTGCAGTTTAAACAACACAAGAAAAGGACACTAGTTGTCAATTAAAAAAGAGAATAGTGCTTTTAGAGACCTTTAAGAACACTAAACGACTTCAAGAGAGAAGCAAACAAACGGAAATTTGCATACATGCTTTTAAGCACATGCTCAGAAACGTGATACCCACGACAACAATACAATCGTCCGAACCTTGTTTCGAATTCTGAGAATTGTGTTTGTCGCTCGCATGAAAAGTTTCTTCTCTGAACAAACAGTGTGGAGATAAAACATACATGTACCTTCTTCGTTCATCCAGCCTTTCTTGTGCACTGAAATTTGCATCCTTGATGGCGTGTTGATATTCAGCTGTCGAAGACCTTTGAATAAGACATTCGGTGGGAGTTTTTCGCCATTCGCTTTCGCTTGAAGTCTGAAGTCTGAACTCTGACTGTTAATTTTTTATTAAGTCAGAAGGTTCAAATAAAAGTGTATGCGCTGTATGTTTATCATTTCAGGTGTCAACTTTTAGCTTTTCTTTTTACGTATATCATATACATGTATCATTAAATGCGTGACATTTTCACTTTGTTTACGTTAACAAAAAGAGTTCCCATGCCAATTGTGTAAGGATAATTGTTCTCAATTTGATAACTCTCAATTTTTTGGTGCGTCTTATAACCAAGTATTTTCGCGTTATTTTCAGTTTGAGAACTTAGCTTGATTAAATTGCTAAGTTTGGGGTGCGTCTTATAACCAAGTTCGCCTTATAACCGAATAACTACAGTATATAACAGGCATAATTATATTTAAGTTTGTAGCTGAAATAGCATCAAAATAGGCATCGATTGTCGATCATAACGAACTTCTCGACACCTAACACACCACAAACAACAAAATTAGTAAAGAGAATTGCTCTGCTGATCATAGCAACATGACATTGCAAAATGGCAAGCAACTTCTTGCTTTATAAATAAAATACTCTCCAAGAAAATAGCAATTGGAAAACGTTGTTATTTACTGTGAGCAACAAGTATCAATGAGTGAGTCGTACCGGACACAATCGAGGGAAACATTTTCATCGGGTTCCCAGGTTGACTCAAAAGGAGAATAACCCCGCCACAAAACTAAGTATTCAGTAGTCCTCTGTTAGCAAAGAAAAATAACACAATTCTGTATCAATAAAGCAGTCCTATATCTGCATTGTTCTTCAGCGACTTGGCCATTTGGACCGAATTCTTGTCGCAAATATTAACCGAAGTATCGCTGCGGCATACTTTTACAATCATCTTACGATCCATTAGAAACAAAGGAATTCAACTTACCGTAGCGTTTTCTCGCTTAGCGATGAGACGCTCGACTTCCCAGAGGCATCCCCTTCCTTTAATTTTTCGAGTTTTTATTTTGGGGAGCATATCGATTGAAGACACGCTGTTCAAAGACGCGTAAAATCCTTTTTCTTTCCTCTCGCGAGCCGCCATTTTGTGTAAGACGAAAAGAATTGGCTTGAGGGGCTCATAGCGATCTCATACCTGAACCAATCAGCTACGTGTTAAGACAATAACAGGATTGACAGCTCCTTTGATATGGCCCAGTGGGTCCAAATAAGCCCTGCCCACTCTGATTCGACTTTTCTGGTGATGCAAACTGTAGTTGTTGCTATTTACTCCAACAGAATGAGAATGCACTGAGGGAAACCACATCTGTACAGTATTACCAGACCAGTCGCCAGCCGGACTGAATTGCACCACACAGAGTGATAGCAGAAAAAACCTTCAGATTCAAGGAGGAAATCTGGGCAACATTTCACAAGACATTGAAATTAAAAAAATAAAGTCATTCTCTGGTGTCAAAGTTATGTGATCTATGTCCAGATATTTGTGAAGTTATTGTACATTTTTTCTGTGGTTACTGAAAAAGGGTTATCTTGAGAAAGTGCTGATTACTGTAACATTACACTTTTTTGGATGGGGGTAAGACCGAGGGTTGAGCCTGAAAACATTTTTTTTTTTCATGCAAAAAAATATTGCAGTTTATGGGTATTAATTTTCTCATGCTCTTCTGTGCCCCTGGTACGGCACATTGGATGGATTTTGCCATCTTTCTCTGACATCCTTGATTACACAGTGTGGCATGACCTCTCTCACATCATCAATGTGACACCCCAATTTTTTCTTTTTTTTTGCTGATATATAGGGTTTTCCTAAAGGCCACAATCCTTGAGTGTTCGCCAGTACCATTTATAATCTTTTCGCCGCTTTGTGTGGTTAGTGATTCTTGCATGACTTCTTCCCTGTGGCTTGAAAGGGGAAAAAGCTATGCAAGAAGGCGGAAGGCAATAGGCACAGACTGCCATCACATTTTGGGGTGCTTCCCGTGATATCTCCAATTTCAAAGTGCATGGCCTAGTGACTAGTTTCATCGGCTGTTTTGGTGTGAGGGTGAAACACACTAACTCTGGCAGGGGGAAACTGGTCTTCTTGTGAACTTGGAACTGCAAAACGTTTTCGTTTTGAAGCTGTAACAAAATTGAATCGATCACTCAGGTAAGTCTTCACGGGGGCTTAAAAGCAATTGACTGCACATGTGATTTTTCAGTGAACGCAAGATACATTCACTAGAATTATAAATTGTTTTGTAACTGCTCCATCACAAAGAAGACCTTTTGACAAAAAAATTATTGTTCCTCAATTTACCCTGAGCCTTCAAGTCCAGAATAACTTATTTCTATTGAGAATTCACTCAAGAGGCCCGTTTCTGATTCGTGACCCCGATAACGAAGCAGACAGGCAGGAATCACCTTTCATCCCTTAGCTAGGAAAAGGGTGCGCAATTGAAATAAACGGCTCTTCAACATGTTCTCTTTTTGAGCACGTTTAGCAAAAACTTTCGACAAAATGATGCAAAAGAGAGACAAATTCTGAGCAGCATAAAATCTGGGTCAAAAGGAGGTTTTACTAGATAATAAGGGCAAGATGTACGGTTTGGTTTCTGACCATTAGCAGGCCTCACAGAGATGATCTCGCAATCGGACGTATTATCCTTTATTGATTTTAGTATCTTTTGCGTTTCATCATCAAATATTTCAACTGTGACATGCATTTAAGCAATAAATATTTTAGATAACCTTATTACCGACAATGAATATGGAATAAGAGCAACATATTTGGGTAAATAACAGCTACACTGAAATGGCAAATAACTACTCACCCGCACACGTTCTCTTCCGGACAACTGACTCGAGCCCAGCATTTTTCTTTTCTTTATTATTGATAACAAAAGTTAGAAGTTTTAAGACAGAATTTAATTGAAACTTAGATGAATTAAGAAAATGTCTACCGCGAGAAATGTATTTCTGGCGCATTGAGGAGCTGTCACAGAGTAGTAAATGTTGACACTTCGGTGTCCGCAGAGATATGACTGACGGCTTGCCCAGGGCAAAGGTCCTTTTATAGTCAGGGTCCTTGTTTAACGCCACCAATAAACCACATACGGCCAAGTGAGGTGTGTATTTTAGTTCTAGGTCCTGATATATGGATGATAGAATTTTACATAGCAACCAGGTTTGTAGTTAAGAAGGACTTCCTTCAAAATTTTGAAATGCCCTTAACGTTCACAATGACTTTCACTAAACCACAACAGCGTGACATCAATGTCACTTAAACATATTTAAAGTGCCAAACCTGAGAGTAATACTGTAGTTTTTCGCATTCAATAAAAGGAAAAGAAAAATCACTTTGTGTCCTCTTTGGTTATGAAATAATGCCCTCTAGTGCTTTTCACAAGACAAAAATCTCTGTGTACACAAGACATGACAAACCAAAAAATGGATTTGGACATGTTACTTGTAGTTTAGTTGAAGCCCAAGTAGGTGTAATAAGTAACTTTAGGCCAAAAGTGTAGCAACACCATTTCTATATTGTGCCATTCTTTTTTATGAGGAATGCTAAAAATATATTCCTCAAGAAATTGGTAAACATACCTTCATTTTTTGGGGTACTCTAGATTAAAGACATAGTGTACTCCCAACAAAGCAAAAACACCATGTTTGTATTCGTTAACTTCCATTAGAACCTCATTTTCAACTATGATAAAGAGTTGTGGTTCACCACCGCTGACACAATCATCAAAGTTAGCATATTCCTGTGGGGAAGCAAAAAGAATACACACCAAAAGCTCAGTGAATGTATTAAGGAAAATACAATAACGTAGAAACTGCAAAGACCAAAATTTCTTCAGGAGTTTAAGGCACTTTTTGTTTTTTTCTCCCAATGAATTGGGGGTAAGTAAGCAAAAATCAGTACTTGTTTTGAACCGTCGATTTTGACAGATTGGAAACAACAATAATAATCCTAAGAATGGTTATTTTCCATATTTACCCTTAAAAATAATGCCATCCTTTCTTTGGTGCCAAAGGCCTGGTGCAGTGTGGCAAGCACCATACCAGTTTTGGAATCTGTTGTGAGGGAAAACAATAAACAATAAACAATAAACTGTTAACAATTGTATCTACCAGAGCATAAAGAAGTCAATGTGACGTAATTAGACTGAGAGAATGCTTGGAACAAGCTGGTCCCAAGTGACTAGTTGTACTGCACTGCAGTATGTTACCTTTTCCTTTTTCACATTTGAGAAAATATGACTATTATGTCATCCAAAATACAGGCTGGGCAATTCACAAGGCAAATCTAGCAGTTCACGAAGTCAGTTGGCACTTTCTTTGCACTCCCCTCTTTGAAAGTAGAATTTCTTTCATTGTTAATTAAGGAATAACACGATGTCTTTACTACACCAAAACATGTACAATCTTTATGTACCTCTTCTGCCCATGAGCTGGTAGATCAAAGAAGCCTTTAGTTAGTTGCAACTAAAAATAAAAACATTTTCAGGAAAAAAACATTACCATTGTCCATTTCCTCAAGTTCTTCTGGTGAGCCATCAAAATTGATACAATCAGGGTTGGTGACCTTTGCATACTCCCACAGTTGTGGGAGTAGCTGTTCCCTGGCCTTTTCATAAGTTGAACAATCAGTCAATAGTCTGGCCTCTAACATAAGCTAAAATAAAGAGTAGAAGTCAGAAATAACACCAAACATCAAACATATTTAACATACCAACATTGACTGCACAAATTATTACTTTGAATAAGGTTACAACATGCAAAGCAAGTAAAGAAACTAGAATTGAAAGAGTGCATGCTGAAGGTATCATTTTAGTGCAAGTGGGTTATAAAATACTATGTTTTTACAATGTTATGCAACATATGATTCAAGCTATGCTGAGAAGAAAAGACGTCCTGATTTTCTGTTTAACATGTTAAGTGGCTTACTTACTCTAGCATTTAATAGCATGGGTTACAGCTCAACAATAACTTATTTAACAATCACGTCAACCTTCATTGTTCCACAAATGTTCCACCATGCATAACAGTTTAAGTGTTTAAGCGAGGCTCCAGCACTTGGCTAAGTAGCCTGACTTCTGGTCTCATTCACACAGAAGCCCTTAAAGCTAATCCTGCCAAGCCAACCACATGCTGGAAAGGTCAGTCTACAGCACTGGGAACACTGTCCCCCACTCTTTTTGAATAGTGTGTGGGATATTTTACGTCCCACAGAGTTAATGGACAAGGGCTGTGAGACTGGACCTCTGGCTTATCGTCCAGCTCATCCGAGAAGAGTTGAAAGTCTAACCATTTGAAGATGTATTTACAAAGGAAGCACTTTCTCCCCAGTTATTTAAAGACCCTGAGTGCTGGTCCAGCCAGAGTTGAACTCACGACCTCCCGCATGACAGCCCGGTGCTCAACCGAGTCACCGGTGTGCGGTGCTGTTCCAAGGATACAAAATTTTGCATTTACCTGATAATAGTTGTTGAAACCAGGATACTTTTCAAGAACCTTTTTAACAACTCCCTTCCCTGACAGGCTTTCAATCCATTTCCTTCGAAGAGGAAGAGAAGCTTCCATAAGTGCATAAATCTTTCGAATATGAACTTTTCTTGCTGTCATCTCTTGCTGAAGGCGTTTGTCATGGCCCTTTAAAGTAGTGTAAAGTCTCGTGTTCTTGCATTTTCTGTTTCCGGGGCTTCTCAACAGGTTTGCGGTTGTAGTATGCCTTCTGTAAAAGTGACAGAACAGTGCCCTGAAAGAACACAAAGTTTTACAGTACTATGGAAAATTAATGTTGTGCTGATCTAACAACTACATTAGTAATAACATGATTTCCCGTGCAATTTAGAATAACTGAGCATGAGTCCCAGCTAAGATCCAAAGTTTTATAATTCACTGAATTCTGATACAACTAGTTCTTCCTCCCCCACTTCTTATAAAAAAGCTTACAGAGTTTCTTCTCACTAAGTATCAACTTTAGTAAGGCTGTGATTAACTTAACTAAATCACTTAATATCTGTTTGTGTGTGTATGCAAAAAAATGTGTGGTTGTGTACGAGTGCACGGTCAAAGTTAACTACCTGAAGTCCATATTGTAATTATGATATTAGATGGACTAGTTTATTCGTAGTGAGGAAACCTGACTCATTATAAGCTTTGTGGCTTCTTTCAGTTTTTCTCGCCATTTTTTTCATTTAATTTTGCCTCAATTCCATCTTGAACTGTAAAACGTTGTACTGTATATATGGCATATTGTATATTGTATTATGCAGAAGCAGTACACGCAGATCAATCTTGTGCTATTCAGGGCTCGCATTTGATTGACTGTCTGCGAGTTCTTTTTTATCACTGACCAATCAGCAAATTTCACTCTTGCACTGAATTAACTCTTTTCTGCACTGTTACTTGAAATGCATTGCTCTCAGCCAATCAGAATGGACACATTTTTTCATGAATGTTCATGTATATTTAATTTAAGAAAAAAATAACAGTAATTACTGATAATAAAAGAATTTAAGTATGAAAATTAACGAGAGGAAAGTAACATGACATTTTTCGACGACTTCATGTCATCAATGTCGAATGAACAAGCAAAAAATAACGGCAAGGCATATTTATAGTACTGGGAGGTGACAAAATTAAATTTGAAACGTGACATGAAAACATTCATGTTAAACAAAAAGAAAGAAAAAGAAAAAGAAAAGAATATATATATATATATCGCTTTGATGATCCATACGATGTTTTTGAAATTCATATTTAATCAATACATGTTTCGGATGAAACATCATCCATCGTCAGTTGACAAATGAGAAATAAACTAAAGTTGAGCAATAAATAGTGTAACAAAGTGAGATATAACATGAATAATTAAGGATGAAGGCGAGAACAGAATAAAAACACCCAACCACGAAACAAAACAGAAAAAACCAAACTGTTTAGGCTACATGTAAGAAAAGAAACTAATTAGTATGAAAGGGATAAATTAAGATGTTTGAGTTGGGAATTTAAAGATGGCTGCTCCCAAAGGATATGCATGGCTTCTTTGATTTTCAATTGGAAACGTGTGGAAGCAGAGTCGAGGATTTTAAAACAGTCTTCTGAACACCGGGAGCGACAATTTTCAGAACCTCTCAAGTGCTTAAATATGTGGGAATGTTTGTCGGAGGCGAGATGTTCACGGATGCGAGTGGCGAAATGTCTATTGGTTTCACCAATATAACAGGCATTACAGCCTGCACATGAAAACTTGTAAATGACTCGCGACCGTAAGCCCGCAGGGATAGGATCCTTCGCCCCAAACCAACTCCTAATTTTAAACGGGGTGAACACCAACTTAATTTCCAGGTCGCTGCAAAATTTGTTGACTAATTTCTTAATTCTGTGCTGCTAAGAAGTTTTGGTAATATATATATATATATATATATAGACTAAGATGAAGTTGCTTCGCTTATCTTTGGAGTGCTCAATGCAAGAATTTTGCAGAGCAAAATGTAAGAAGGAAAGTATTACTAGTTACTCGAGTTTCACGCTCAAGGCGATCATCAGACTGATCGTTGTCTACGAGAAGGTGTCATATATAAGTGTTCAAATTTAGGAACGGTTGCAGCGACGCTTCCGGTGATTCCAGTGATTCCGGTGAACAGTGCAAGGCAACCTCAAGGTGGTGAATTATCTCGATGTCATGCTAAATCTAACAACTGGAAGGTATTTCCCATACAGAAAACCTGACAACGATCCATTGTACATCAACGCCAAATCCAATCACCCACCTTCTATAATTAGGCAAATTCCAACATCCATAGGCACTAGAGTATCGAGTTTGTCCTGCGACCAAGACGAGTTCGATAAAACCTCGCAGTTGTACAACAACGCCCTGAAATCCAGCGGGTACAAAGAACGAATCCATTATGTTGCAAATCAAAATCAAAACCAAGGAAGAGCAAAATCCAGAATCAGGTCAAGAAAAATCATATGGTTTAACCCGCCATACAGCCAGAATGTTCGAACCAACATCGCTAATCATTCCTTTGCCTGATAAACAAACATTTCCCAAAGTCACACAAGCTCCACCAAATATTCAATAGAAACAACCTCAAGGTCAGCTACAGCTGCACTACAAACATGGCTAACATAATCAAAAGCCACAACCAGAAGATCCTGAATGAGTGCAACGAGTCCTCCAGTGAGAAGAAATGCAATTGTAGAAACAAAAACCTTTGCCCTCTTGACGGTGCGTGCCTAACCAGCAACATTATCTACCAAGCTACTGTCACAACAACTTCCGGTAACTCAAGATCCTACATTGGCATGACGGAAAACGAATTCAAAACACGGTACAACAACCACAAGCTTTCTTTCAATGACAAAAAACACTCACATGACACTGTACTTTCCAAGCACATCTGGGACTTAAAGGACAAAAACATCGACTACGCAATCAACTGGCGCATCGTAAAAAGAGCAAAAGCGTACAAAGGCAACCCTTCTCGCTGCAACCTGTGTTTATCTGAAAAACTTTGCATCTTGAGCGCAAAAAACGCCTTTCTCTTGAACAAGAAATCTGAGCTGGTAACGAAATGCCGCCATGAAAACAAGTTTTTCACGACAACCAATCACCGGAAGCGTCGCTGCAACCGTTCCTAAATTTGAACACTTATATATGACACCTTTTCGTAGACAACGATCAGTCTGATGATCGCCTTGAGCGTGAAACTCGAGTAACTAGTAATACTTTCCTTCTTACATTTGTGTATATATATATATATATATATATATATATATATATATATATATAGATATGTAGACTTGAACTAGTTTCCTCAGAAATTTCTTCCGACAAAGAATCATTTGATAAAGCGAAAGAAACCTACCAAGATGCACTCAACAAGAGCGGCTACATATATAATCTAACCTACAGAAAAACAACTCCAGAAACCAAACACCGCAAGAATAGGCCTAGAAACATCACCTGGTTCAATCCTCCGTACAGCCAAAACGTCAAAACAAAAGTTGGAAAGTGTTTCCTCACCTTAATCGGCAAAATCACACCCTTTGCACAGAATTTTCAACCGGAACACTCTCAAAATTAGTTATAGCTGTGTGAGCAATGTAAAAACAATTATCTCCAACCAAAATAAAGCCGTCATTAACAAGTCATCAAATCCACCCGCTCAAACTATCAATACTTGCAACTGCCGTGACAAAAGATCCTGCCCTCTAGACGGAAAGTGCAACATGCGGAATACCATCTACCAAGCAGAGGTCACAACATCTTAGTCAAAGCAAACTTACATCGGTCTTTGCGACACATCATTCAAATCACGTTATAGAAACCACACATGTTCCTTTAGAAATGAACGCTACAGAAATTCCACTGAACTTAGTAAATATGTATGGGGTTTGAAAGACAAGAAAGTTGACTATCGCATTAAATGGCGGATTGTTAGGCATGCAAGATCCTATTCAAATGTAACGAAGAAGTGTAATTTATGCCTGTGGGAGAAATACTATATAATTGGTAGACCAGATTTGGCGACCCTTAACAACAGAAATGAGCTTGTAACAAGTTGCAGACATGCAAAGAAATTCCTTCTCAATAGCGTAATTATTTAAGGCTTATTTTTAGCAGCTCACTGGATACAGTTTGTATTGTTTAACCGTTGCTATGCACCCCAGCCTATAGTGAATTGCTACCGTTATTTTCAAAATCACTGTAAAACACCATGTACTCCTTCTTTTTGGCAGTTGCCTGATGATTGCTTCGTGAGAAGCATGAAACTCGGAGTAGCAAATAAATGTTTTTGACCTAGTTTAAGTCTACGTATCTATTCAAAGCTCTGGTAAACCCATTGAGCACTTTTAGCTGATGATCAATTTATGACGCCATTTAATTTTAATTATATATATATATATATATATATTCATGTAAAAAGTTTCGCACGAATGGAATCCGCTCGCGTATTCAGTTTCGGTATTTCAAATATCAAGCAATCGAGTTTGCCACGGCATTTCTTGAGGACTTTAAAGTCTTTAATTATATTGTCAGGTGTTGAGGCATGCTCGACCCTGAAATGTTCTCCAGTTACGGAATGTTTATGTTCTTCTACGCATTGATGGAGATGGCAGCAAGTGTAACCAATAAAATAGCTTTCACATAAGAAAAACAAAAACGTTGATAACTAGTTTGAAGGCTTGTTGATCAATCTTACAGTGCCAATAAAAGAGAAAAGTCCCCCAGAAATACAATGTGTTATAATTTTACAGAACAATTGTGTAGTCATGGTTCACTTACCCACTCTTTAAAAGCTTGCCCTCGAATTGGTGGCAATGGGTCCTTTAACTCAGGAATTAAGGCAATCCCTTTTTTTGGCACACAACTCAAACTCACTCAGGGAAGGATTTTTCTTACCCAGAGTGGCTTGTAGTACCACAAGAGAGTTTTTAATCACCTCATTGCGTGTCTTAGTGCTAAGGCTGCGCATCCCTTTCTTCCTACATTCCTTTACTGATAAAGGTACAATTAGGTTGAGGCTCTTGCCAAGTGTCTCCAAGTCTTTGCTGTCTGGAACGACTGTCACTGATTTCACAAGTGTATCAGCTGTTTCCCTTGAATTGGCCTTACATTAAAAAAGGAAGTTTATATGTATAAGCAGATATAATTTAGAAAAAATAAACAGAGTCCGAGTTTAAAAGAAGGGTACATATATATGAAATTACTCATGAGTGCTCCACATTGTATCCAAAAGATGAATTCAGCTTAGATCAGCAAACCTTTTGACTTAATCCTTCTTATGCCCACAATTGGATGGAAAATGGGAACTTGGGCATACACACTTGTATTCAAATTTATCTGAGAAAATAATTAAACTTACCATTCAACTTAATCGTGGTAACTTTGCATTTACTTTTACCAAGGGAACAGATGATCGATGAAAGAGTGTTTACTTACAGTCAACGCGCTTCACGCATGAACGCTCGGCGACATAAGGTTACAATGATACAATGATGTGCTATTAGTCTCTCCCCCACAGGGCTTTCAGGACTAATTTTACAATACTTTTGTGGGGGACTTTAGCCAGACTGTTTGTTACGCAGTTTACAATTAATTTTTATGGAAGTCAAAGATGCCCCCGTCCAGCTTAGGTTAGACCACAACACCGGCGACTACGTCCCCTACTCTTATCGAACAGTGAGTGGGTTTTTTAACGTCCCATATTATTTAATTTCCAACAAGAGTTATGAGACGGGACCTCCGGTTTACAGTCCATTATCCGAGAAGACTTGAAAGTCTAACCGTTTGCAGATGTAATTACAAAGGCAGCACATTCTCCTCAATTATTTTAAGACCCTGAGTGACGGAGTCAAACTCACGACCTCCCGCATGACAGCCCGATGCTCAACCAACTGAACCACCGGTGAGCGGTGAACAATATTCAGGTGAATGGTTCGTGAATGAATTTGATTGACAAGCCTTCGCCACGAGATTGAAAGATAAGGATCACGTTTCAAATAATCGAATCATTCAGTTGAAGATTTCGCGCTCAAACGATTAAAAATGGCGGAAATTCTTATAAAGATAAAGATTGAGGGCAACAGCAATGCTCTTGCGTTTGTTGAGCGAACAGAACCTCATCTAAGCAAAATGCTTAAAGAAATAAGACAGGACATCATTTCCGAAGTAGGAGAATTGCTGCCTCCAAATTTTAGGTTTGTTCAAACGGGAATTCCAGTAAGCGCTATCCAAGAAGAAAAAGTGCATAGGAGAGGAAGAGAGCGGCAAAGTATTTAGTTTGTCAATTCAAGTACACAATAGCTTGGAAAAGAAGGATTGTCGGGAAATTTCCACTCAAAGTTCCAGCAAAATGTCGGTCTCACTGAACCCGCTGAACCGGACAAATTCACTGTGAAGTCAAATTGTTAGAGGATGATATACAGCTGGCCCAGGCGAAACTTCATTCGCTTGAAGAAATTCCTTCACATCGACCCTGGTATGGTAGAACCAACTTCACCTGTACGAACTGTCATTACAAAGGTCCCAAAGTTTTGAAACCTTGCACTCTACCCGCATGTGGAGGCTACAGCGAGTGTGCCATATTAGCAATGCATTCAGATCACAAAGTGGAGATAAACAAAGCGAAACAAGAGATCAAAACTCTTACAAAAAAGCTAAAAGATAAAAAGGGAAGAAAAAGAATCGAAGGAACTCATGAAAGGATGAATAAAAGCTAATTTTTTTAGCACAATGTGACCACGGCTTTTGGAGTGTGATCCAATAAAATACTCGTGCCATCAAACACTTGAAAATGATTTGCGAATTCTTGCAGCTGCTTGTAATCACAAAGTTCCCAAAGACAATGGCTCGGATTTAGAAGAAATGATAAGGAAGAAGAAAGATTACTGTAAATCGTACGTCATTCCTAATTGGTCTTCGAATTTTTAACCAGACACCTTCATCAAGATACGAAAACAGACCAACGGGAAGCGTAAAACAGCAAAGTCAAAGAGACTCAAGGAACAAAAAAGAGAGGGGCAAACAGTGGCAAAAAAGTTTGGGAGATGGACCAGTCACAAACAACCGACATCCGTCAACAAACCATCCTCTTTCTCTCGAACGTAATTTCAAGATTTTCCCCGTACAGAAGAGAATAGCCTTCATCTTATCATCATCAGCCCGTTCCTTACAGTAACTTATGGCCTGTTGCAACATCTATACCCAATCGTCATTATTTGAAGTACACTCGCAGTCCTTCAGATTCTGCACGAAGAAGTTTAAACTACCCTGCTTCATCAACAGCTAGGGATAACAACCGAAGTTTAAATAATTCACTCAGCCTTATTGACACAACGCCAGAGGTAGCTTGCATGCTCCTCGATTTGTACAATGATCTCATAAAGTGATTACATGTAATAACGCTACACCAGTCCACTGCTAGTATTAAATAGACCAGCTCTTGTTAGTACTCTCACTGTTGTTCCCCGGGTTGTCTTGTTTCTGTTTTGTTCTCAATTTATAACAAAAAAAACCGTTCTGTTTGCAATTTGTTTACATTTCAGAGCCACTAAACTTTTGGGCTTCATAATTTTTTAGCTTACACCAAGTTGATGAATGAACTTTGTTTCCATTTAACTGTATTTGATTTTTATTTTACACTAACCGTAAGAATTTCCCCATCTCTTTGAACGTGTTGTTACTAAATAGAAATTGTGACTTTGGGGCTTTTCTGAAACCCGGACCGGATCAACAAAGTTCCCCGCCAAAAGTAGACACATGTAATCCCTGAGACTTTCTCTCTTGTGTAGTCGTCTCCTCATTTATTGAGAGTCATCGATAAGGTTTTTTTCAGAGGTGATTACAGATTCTGAAGCAAATTATGAAGGGGAAAGATACGATGTAACAGATTGTCCCAACTCTCAAGAAGTAAATATAAAAGCTCATATTTTCATTGTGTCATGGTCTACGCTAGTGTCTTTCATACAAGCATGTGGTGAACCACAACTACTCTTTATTGTCATGCCCGGATAAAGGTCATGTGTCAGATTACAAACCACACTGGAAATATGAAATTGCTCTTCAGATGGATCTTATAGCTACAGTAAGCAACTGAATTTGTGTGAACATTAACTAGCCAGTGTATATCCGCCTCCTCCCTGTTACGAAAAATTATTGCGTGACTAGTATTTGGAACATTCGCAAATATGCTAATTTCGTCTACAATCTTCTAGAATATTTAATTAGTGCTGTATCGTCGTGATTCGGTAATTCTATTTTGTGCCGTTTGCATATCTTGCTGTAAATACTTTCTTATTGTAATATTACTTTATTTAGTATAGCCAGAAAGTTGTAGAATCTTTCGCTGTAAAGTATATAAACGAATCGATGTTGTGTTTAGATGGTTTTTATCCCAGGAATGTTTCAGGAGTTTTACAGTAGTGTTTACTGAAGTGTGAGGAAGGTCTCGTGTAAAGCCTGGAGGCTTTGAAGAGTGACAGAGGTCGTGCAGAGGCTGTGTGTTTATACAAGAGCGACGGAGGTTGAAGCATTGTTAACAAGTCTAGCGTGTGCTTGTTGTGAAGTCCGGAGTGGAATTACTGCATTCGTGTGAAATAAACAACTTCGTTGTGTTCTGACACTGCGTTGTGATTAGACTGCAAACTATACCTACCACTTTAAAACATCGAACTCGCAACACTGGGGGCCTGTCCGGAAGAGTGGAATTTAAGGAACTGTTTGTTGTCTACCGTTAACCAGGAAAGGATCACAACTTGGAAGGAAGTAGCTGCGCTGTGGAAAAAAGTTGTAGCGAGTGAAAGAGCCGTGGAACTTTAGTGCTGTGAAAATGGAGCAATTTATTCAGCTTGGCGAAAAGTTTGGTCTGGAACGAGAAAAGCTGCTTGAATTTGTGCGTAAACAAGAAGAAAAAGAGGAGAAACGTAGGCAGCTTGAAGAAGAGAAAGAAGAAAGACAGAGACGCGCAGACGACAGGATGAAGAAAGGGAAGGGAGACGTCAGGAAAGAGAAATTAGGAAGTTACAACAGGAAGCTGACCTCATGAGACAGAAGGAAGCTGCTGAGGTTGCCAAGAGAGAACATGAGTTAGAACTTGCTAGAATAGCAGCAATGAATGGTGGTGGTCGTACTGCAGAAAGAGGTGATAGGTAGGATCGGGCTAAGGCACCTAAACTCCCCTCGTTCATTGATGGCAAAGACGATTTGGACGCGTATTTGCAGAGGTTCGAGAGATTTGCCGAGACAGCTAAGTGGAAAAAAGATGGATGGGCATCGAAGCTCAGTGCTCTGTTGTCTGGACGGGCACTAGAAGTGTATTCACGTCGATCGGAGGATGCAGCTAAGGATTATGACAAGGTAAAGATTGCGTTAATGAAGAGATATGACCTTACCGAAGACGGCTATTGTCGGAAATTTAGAGCATCCAAACCAGAAGTTGATGAAAGTCCGCAGCAGTTTATTGTGCGACTGGACAGTTACCTGTTACGGTGGCTAGAGCTTTCGAATACTGCGCGAAGCTTTGATGGTCTTAAGGACTTGATCGTGAAAGAACAATTTATTGACTCTTGCCCTAAGGATTTGGCAATTCACCTGCGAGAAAGGGCACCTGAGACTCTAGCAAAGATTGCAAAGATCGCTGACCAGTACTTGGAGGCTCATGGTAAACATTTGTTCAGCTCAGCGAGCAGAAAGCCAACAGTGCAGCCTCAGAGGGACGAAGCCAAGAACATGCAGATTAATCCACCAGCTCTGCATTGCTTTAAGTGCAACACCCGAGGTTATAAAGCTGTCAACTGCCCAACCCTAACAAAGAAGTGTTTTCTGTGTGGCAAGCAGGGACATGAAGCTAGAAACTGTCGATCTGGTGGACGCAGATCAGGAGGACAA
>NC_090894.1:38444937-38452437 GCF_036669925.1 Montipora capricornis
TGCTACTTCGCTATTATTGGGTAACGTGTACATTTGAACATATTAAACTAAACCAAACGTAATGCGATCCAAAACACCTCATATGGGACATTTCATTTTCTCAAATTAACAGATGTAATAACATAGAGGGCAAAATTACTGAATACTGATTGGTCAATGAAGAGGGCATTTTTTCTTAATTTTGCTTGAGAAGAGGGCAAAATTACTTGCTCCTGATTGGCTGAACGTACCTTTTCCACATTCAGTTGGTTTCTTCCGTTTGAGCAAAACAACTTCGTCTTCATCAAAGTTTGTCTTTTAATTCGCGATACATTCGCCGAAAAGGCATAAAGATTAAGAACTAGCTTTAAAAGATGATCTGGAAGATTTTTCGAGTGACAAGAAGAAGGGCAAAAGGTTTTTTTCATGAAAAGCTTAAAACTTGGATCGACTTACATGGTGCCCGGCGTAGTGGGATTGTGTGGTTGAAAAACAAAATGATTCCTTTCGTTTAATCGTTGTTACTGTTTTCAGGAATGAAACTCGTATTTTCCTCTCGAGTCGATGTAAATAACAATCATCTATACTCCGCTTAGCTGACTATGGCACCATTTTCGTCTCTTACATGCATGATTCGCCTATGGAACTTGTTGTTCTGCGCGACATTCCAGCTGTGGTATAAACGCTCCAGGTAATAACACCTAGCTTTTGGTAATGAATTAGCTTGCTCAAAACCGATAACAGCCACTTTCAATTCGCCATTGTCGTCATCCTCAACATCAACAGGTATGGTCAGTTTGCCATCATAGTTGTCATATTGTGGCAATCCATCTGGTCGAAGGTCGTCCAGCGGAATGCGTCGTAAATCAATTGGGAAAACAGCATTCATCTGAACTTGCTTGGGACACTCAATACATTTCAGAGCATCGTTCGTTGCGTTAAACAATAGTTGAACCATTCCTTTAGTGGTAAAGGTTGTCTTGCGTCTCGTGAAGATTGGGATGCTTTTGTTACCATTGTAGAAATCACCGACACCCCTTAAAGGACTTTGACAAGGGTCGTCACTTGAGCTACCGGATTCATAGTGTCTCCATTTGTAAAGAGAGGGTTTTTTTCCCGGACTACTGTCTCACAGAGTTAGATCACCGACCTCCAAAAGAAAAGCAGCGTTAGTTTTCAGTATGTCTTGATAACTTTTACAACTCTCTTTACCCTGCTTTCTGCCGTTGGTACAGCACTAGACTATGGAGGACAAGGAAAGCAACAGTTAGGGAGAGTGGGAATAGTGCCGTTATTTCACGAGCCTATTTTACCATAAGAACCCTCAGCTTCGAACTCAGACTCTTTCTCCTCTCCTCTCTTATCGTCCATAGTAGGAAGACGCGGGTTGGACTTGATCATGTGACCATCCAAAATCTGGGTGCTAAAATATTTGCTGTTAGGGAGAGGTAGTAATGTTGAAAATATAGTGAACTGGGCCATACGTTTTTGACAAACAGAGCCTTTGATCTGGTGAAACAAAGGCTTTATACAGTATACATGCTGATTTCGGTTCTTTTCGATTCAAGGATAGCGTTCATGATTTGCAAGATCTAATACGTTTGTTATATAATTTTGGATCTCTGATTTTGACAAAAAGAAAAACTCCCTTCAGCCTTTAGCAGTTCTTCCGAGATATTTCAATTTGGCCACATATATTTGAAAGTCTTTATTGCACAGAGTGAGCCTACCAGAACTAGGGAGCACTTTGTACGGGCCTCATGGGAAGTCACGTGAACAGGTGCAACCAGGGTCTGTACTCTTAACGAAAAGGGAAGAGAAGAGAGATAGCCTGGGTTACTGGTTGAAAAACAGAGTGGTGCCTGAGATGAACTTTGAACTTTTTTGTGGTTTGATTGACAACACTTGTACCTTACCAGTAGACCAATTTTGGTAAAAATCAGTCTTAGACAAAGAACGTGACCTCAACTTATGCTCTGGGGAAATAACCCATACAAATCCTTATTTCATTCCCCAGAGCCTGGAAATCATGTTAATTGTTTTAAGCTGAATTTTAATGCATCGAAATTGGTCTATTACAATACTTGTGAACTGCTGTGACCAAAGGAATTAATGAGTCTGGTTCGCCCTAGATCATTCCTTGATCAGAATTGATCTTTCTTCTCCAATGTCCTATTTTCTCAGACAATCGTCAGGATGCTTATTATCAAAAGCAAAAGAGAGGGGGGTTATCTGGATGAGGCTGCTCAATCAGGGTGGGGGGGGGGGATTGGTGCTCAATCAAGTTTTTCTTTTAAGGTACCATACAAACTTTGGCTAACCATTGCATGCAACAAGAAAAAAATACAACACTATACACTACACTTTAACCAAAAGATCAAATGATTCTCCAGAAAGAGGACCGTGCACCACACAACCTTTTGTAATTACATCTGCAAATGGTTAGACTCTCTAGTCTTCTCGGATAAGGACGATAAGCCAGAGGTCCCGTCTCACAACCCTTCAATGTTCATAATCCTGTGGGACGTAAAAGAACCCGCACGCTTGTCGCAAAGAGTAGGGCATGTAGTTCCCGGTGTGGTGGTCTGTCTTCTGTGGTATATCATGGTTGGGAGGGTAAAAAAAAAAACGGGCGCACTTAAGGGCCCACTGACCTATTTTTTGGGGTGCATTGCTAAGGATCTAACGGTTAGCTAATTTGAGAGAATTTGGCATTATTTTGGTCAGTTTCCAACTTTTGTAAGCCAATGACCCTAAATATGACGTCATGATACCACGCCCATGGTCATGTGACCATTAAAAGAAAAGTCTAAATTTGTCTCCGTGCTACGCAATTTGGGTATTTAATCGATGGTTTGATAATTTGTATCCGTTTTTGCTTCCAGCCAAGCATGGTTTTCTTTTTATTTTGAAAAATGTTCTTTTTAAAGACATAAACGATACTGAATTACCCATAACTTTTTCAAAAAGGATGATTTCAAAAAATCAATGCTTAGCTATATTCTGTTTTTGGGGGTGAGACATGCCATGTAAAAAAAAAAATAATTAATTCAATTTAAAACCGCCGGAAATGTATATTTTTTCCTCAAACCGGAAGTCAGTTCGTTTACGCATGCCCAGTTGATCTGAGAACGAGCGTGAGGAAGGGCGAGGAAAACCTTCGATGGAAACAACAGTTTGTGCGGTGACTTTTGCTTGTTACTGGGTTTTCTTGTCAGCTCATGATATGATGACGTCAGTTACCGGAAGAAACATTTCACTTCCTTAGCAACACACTAAAAATAAGTCTGTGGGCCCTTAATTTGAAGCCTCGCTCTGTTGTGCAACCCCACCACAGCCTGTTTCTCTGTTGTGGTGAAAGTGATTAAATAAAGTAATTTAAATACTGATGTCTGCATAGGTGCATCTTAAATTGACAACTGATACAGTTTTTGCCGATATCCCTTCCACATTATTTAACTACTATATGAGAAAGTTGTTGGGGGAGAGGGAAAGCAGGCTTGTATCTGCTATTTTGAGTTAAGAGGTACTTATACTCAAGTAAACACTGTACGTAGCTTGGACAATGCGATTAGTTATGAAACAAAGGTAAAATTAAAAGGCGGTTAGGTGCACTTTGTTTGAAACAGTAGGGGACAATTGGTGTGGTAGATCTGTCCTATCAGTGTATTTCTGGCTGGGTACATACTCGGCGGAGATAGCAACCACTTGAAGAATAGTAAGCTGCTCAAAACTCTGAAGGGATATGATTGGATATACTACACATGATATATTAAGTTGACTAAGCAAAAAGAGATTGAAGTGTTGTCACTATTTAAAGTACTTGTAACACACATTACAATAGGAACATGTCTTTCATATAATGTAATTGCATTTCCCACTCATCCCCCGACATACTGACCCTTAAAAGCCTGGTTAAAGATGAGAAATGTAAAGCTTACCTCTTGCTGGTCATACTCAAATCCTCCAACTCTGCAAGGATGAGGTAGATTACAAGACAAAAAGTGACAAACCAAGTAAGAGTTTAGTTTCCAACAAAATTTCATTATCTTTTGCAGTTACTTTAATTTGCTTTCGTAAATCATCTAAACAAGAAATTCGAGAGTGTGCAATATTAGCCACTTTTAGTGATAAGTTGAACAGCATCATCATCATCATCATCATCAATATTTATTTAAACACGAAATCTTATATGGTCTTCTTAGGAGTCTTGTAAAAAGGTACAAAGGATAAATTATGTATATCATCAGAATAACATTACATTAACTAACAAACTCATTAACTAGCCTTTAGTAAAAACCTATATAATAAACATTTCTCTGATTTACAGTGTACTAAAAATCATCTTTCCCAATTACACTGTAGTGGGGTTTTAAATAGTTTTAAACTAGGTAGGTGTCTGGTTTTCGATGGCATGTTGTTCCACAGAACAGAACCTCAGTAGTGCAGGCTACCTTTTGCGTATTCCGTTCTTGGTCTGGAGACATAGTAATTTATCTCAGAGTTTCTAAGATTGTGTACGTGTACGCCTGGTGTGTTGGTAAGAATCCGCCTCAGGTACAATGGGGAAAGATTATTGTGGATTTTATACATAATCACAGCCAGTTGTTTGAGTCTTTTGTTTTTTGTCATGTAATTTTTGATAACTTAAATTTACTCCCTATGAGCATGCACTTAGTTTTCTTCAGAGAGTTAATTCGTTTGCTGTAAGCCATAACAGGATTAAGTTCAAATCATAATTCATTTTGTGTTCAAGGATATATGGATCTTCCGCAGACGAGGTAAGAGTCGTATGATTGGCATACATTATCGGTTTTGAAAACAAAGTACATGAGGGAAGATCGTTAATGTAAAGAGTAAACATCTTTTCTATGCAATTCAACGCACAAGTGCCACTTTCATTTCTAAGCCTAAAACGCCTTCAGTAAAAAATATATTTAAACAAAACAGTTGACTTTACACAATTATACTTTCCCCCTTTCATTCAAATAGGATATAGCTGTTATGATTCGACTAAAGTTTCCAGGCAAAGCTGACAGCAAATGAACACCTGAAATTGCGGTAGGCCATTGTTGGGCCGAGCTGATCAGCGTTCTTTATTCATTTTGAAACAAAACATCTTCAAGGAAGATGCAAGTGTTGCACGACTTTGTGAACTGCTCCTTTTGTTACCCTCGTGTAGCGGGAAATCTCGGATACCCCTACTCCATTATTGTACAGATCAACAATCTCTTCCCTGACAAACACAGGCAATGGTTTACCGGGCTGGTAAAATCCACCAAGGAAATTTCTAGACATCTTGGGTTTTAATACATGAAACCATGAGCGAACGAGCGCATATTTTAAAAACACAACGCAGCAGTGACACAATCGCTCATTTGTTCCCGCACGAAAACAACAGCACTCGGACGAAAAATAATTTGAAAATAGTTTTCATCTGTAATAACTGCAGATTTCTTATTTTCAATTTTACCACGAGTTTTTTACTACTTTTAATTTCATTTACAATTGTGCAATTGAAGGTTTGAAGAATCATTTCATAATTGAAAAATCAAATCAGTGAATGAAATATTTTATGAATGTTTGAAGTTGTGCGTTTATGCGTGAAGCGCGTTGACTGTAAAATTGCTCTTTTAATAATAATTATTATATTATTATTAAGAGAAAGCAGGATATGCAGAGGAGCCTCTACAGACATCCACCTCTTTTTATGTTTTGACTTATTTTGCTAGTATCACATATTAATATGCTAAGAATGATCCCAATTGTGGAGTCAATTGGCTGTAAACCCCCCGACAGTACTTCAAAAAGACAATCTAAATTTAGTTGTTTCTTGTTCCTTTGTTGCTATGGAGTAAGTACACAAGAAACATTATTTCGATGCTTTCTTGATACATATTGGTTTCTTACTTTGGAAGTGCTTAGTACACATAACAGAAAAACAGTTAAATTAACAGTTACATAAGTAACAGCAAAACAATGCCTTGCTTCCATGTAATTGCGATGGAGATGAGAAAGAGGAAGATGCTTTAGATGGTGGAATAATCTGAAAATTGTGCGACAAATTACCGAGCAAAAACCTCAACCTTAGTTGAAACTCAATCAATCTTTTGGCATGGTCAAAGGAACCAAGATTAATGGAACACAGAGTTCAAGAAGGCCAGTAGCTTATCCTTTCATCTTGGTATGCAATCTCAGCCTCCTATATGTTTAGACATCAAGCTATAAATACACCATTTGGACTGTACTCCAGAAGGAATGGTCAAAATTTGAACTGTACCTCAGATACACCATCTGCACTGGTATCAAGATCCTCCTTTGCAGCACAGCCTTCTTCTTCTGAGACTTTGTCACTTTCCAAATTTTTTAAAGTTAACTTCCCAAACATCTTTAAAAATTATTGAATAAAAATATTACGTATTTAGAAGTTGTATATATTATTTTTTGATTTTAAGAAAAATTATTATTTCAAGGGATAATTCCTGGGTTCAAAGCATTTTTAATTTGAATTAATCCAGACAATCCAATTTTTTCTACAACACATACCAAATTGTCCACCCAACTCCGCAATTTTTTCAGTGAAGAAAAGCAGGGAGGAGGTCCTGCAGGTCCCAGTCTGTCATGGATTTGAATCCTTCCCGCCAATTTGATTATCTGTAAGGCAAAATCACATGCAAGCGTCACAAGTGCATGCATAATTTATGCAATTCGCAAGGCGGGAAAATCAATCCTAAAATATGTTCACTTTTTTCAGAAAAAAAACCGAGTTTTTTCCATTATAGGAAATTTTATCTCCACAACTGTGATCTAAATGTGTCGACCCTGCAAATCTTAAACAAATCTTCCTTCCTAAGAGGAAGAAAGAGCATAGAGCATGAAATTCACTGATTTGCATGCAGAGCTCGAGTGGCAAATAAAAACAAACATACTCACCGACTACAATCCTAACCTATCCATCGTCGTAACTCCACCCCATGATTGGGAATTCTTCCTTTGAAACCGTCGGGTATGAGCAACTGATCACTCATATTGCATTTGTGTACGAGTAAAATAAAGAAAGCATTTGCATCACGTAGCTCACAGCGGTTATTACTACGTGTTAAGGTGCACGAATTTATGCTAATTAGTATATGCCAATGTTTATGTCAAATAATGATAGTATCATGGAGTCATGCTTTCATAGGTTATGCCAATGTCTATGTCATATAATGATAGTATCATGGAGTCATGCTTTCATAGGTTATGCCAATGTCTATGTCATATAATGATAGTATCATGGAGTCATTGTTTCATAGGTTTCGTGGTGTCAATGGTTTCAAGGTTTCATAGGTTTCATGGTGTCAATGGTTTCGTAGGTTTCATGGTGTCAATGGTTTCGTAGGTTTCGTGGTGTCAATGGTTTCAAGGTTTCATAGGTTTCGTGGTGTCAATGGTTTCATAGTTTCATAGGTTTCGCAGTGTCAATGGTTTCAAGGTTTCATAGGTTTCGTGTTGTCAGTGGTTTCATACATAGTTTCATAG
>NC_090894.1:38462437-38464937 GCF_036669925.1 Montipora capricornis
ACTCGTCATACTTGCCAGAGAAGTAGTCAACAGACGACTTCAGTTCACTAAATTTTTCTTCAATCGAAAGCAATTTTGATCTTATTGGTCTAATTTCCTCCACGAGAAGTTTTTTGATGTCATTCAAGGTTGCCATGAACAAAACACCTGCATAGAGTAAAACGATAGCCAAAATGGCGGAGCTACTACAATATACAGCCGGCGGCCATGGCGGCATATGCTAATCCTGAACTGAACTGAACTGTCATGCTTTTTGCCCTCAACTGGCCCATATAAATTAGCTATCAATCCATTGGGTGCTGCTACACTCTGGAATTTTATAGCGTGAATTTTCTTGTGCCCGTTGTAGAGCACTCTCTGTTTTTTTCCCGGACGTGAGATAGGTCTGACTGTTCCATCCACAAAAGCCCAGCAATTTTCTAGGGCAGCACCTCTATCGTGTATAGCAGCGGCAAACAATTCTAAATTTGCATGAGAAAGCCATGGCTGGTTAAGATCAAACAACAAATGGCGCCATCTCTCATAAATAAAGTTCATAACATTGTTTGTAATCATACAGATTTGAGGTATAGGCCACGAAAACAAAGGAACCATATCAGCATAACGGCATGGATAAGAAAACTGCTTTAAGAACATCGCAAGTGCCTCAACTTTATCTACAACAAGGCCATTGTAGCACTCAATTTCATCTGGCAAGTCCAAGACCTCAGTCAGCCTATAGATGTCGTTTCTGAAAAACCTGAAGTTTGTTTGACATTCATCATTGCACAAATCATTGATATCGAAGCATCGCTCTCCACTTGGTATTTCAGGATTCTTTGGCTTGTTCAAGTCGTACAAGAGAACAAACTCCTCATGGCTCAAGAACTTGAAGTGGTGAGCTAATAACAGAGTTTCCCGAATTCTTGGCATTTCGTACCATAAGGAAAAAATGGCCAACCACATTGACGGCAACGGCCACGTCTCGACCCAGTCCCCTGGGGTTGAGGTCGGCGTTCTCGTTGTCCTTTCGTAAGGTCCCTAAAGGCTGCTGCCCAATGGCGTCTTGAGACCCTGTAGATGGGGCTTGTTTGAGTCTCTGCTCTGCTAATCCTTTTGGCCGCCATACTCGCTTGCGAGTGGCTGCGACGACGACGACAAGTTTCATGTGTTTCGTGGTTTCATAGAATTTGTGGTGTCAATGGTTTCATGGTTTCATAGGTTTCGTGGTGTCAATGGTTTCATGGTTTCATGTGTTTTGTGGTTTCATAGGTTTCGTGGTTGCGATGGTTTCATTGGTTTCATAGGTTTTGTGGTGTCAATGGTTTCATAGGTTTCATGGTTTCATAGTTTCATGTGTTTCGTGGTTTCATAGAAGTCGTGGTGTCAATGGTTTCATGGTTTCATAGGTTTCGTGGTGTCAATGGTTTCATAGTTTCATAAGTTTCGCTGTGTCAATGGTTTCATAGTTTCATAGGTTTCGTGGTGTGAATGGTTTCTTAGTATCTCCTTAACAGTCTTATCATCTTGGGTCTGATGCCTGATACTTCCAAAAACAAAGCTGCAATTAACTTCATTCTGTTACTTGCGAGATTCTACAGTCGGCTTTGCAGAAGCAAAAGAAATATTCCAACGGATGAAAAATTTAAGCCTTTTTTAGAACAATATAATATACAAATTGAACCTTTCCCTCTTTAGTAATCTTTTATCAGTTTGGGGTCTCTCGCTCTTTTTACACTTTCCTTCCTGCCAGACATTCCCTTCCTACTTTCCTTGTCTCGACATTCAAAGTATATAAAGCTAATTTTCAGTGAATCAGCAGAGAAAATATCTTTAATCTCTTTTTTCTCCCTTGAGTTAAAACTACAGTTAACTGAAATTTACCATACTTTCCCGCCCACTTTATTTTCTGGTTTTTGTAGCATATGTAATCCGTATTGTAAGTAGTGCAAGTAGCTGTTATCTATGTGTAAAGCGTGGAGTACAGCACTGTTAGTAGTATAAGTATCTCATTGTAAGTAAGTATTGTAAGTAGAGTATAGTATAGCATCTCTCTGAAACTTGTCTAACTCTGCATTTATTACAAATTTCTCGCACACCTGATCAAAAGCCTCACTGATCGGCGAACGTAAATGTCGGCTGTGTTTAGCAGACGTCCGTGGGGGAGGAATGAACACGTGACGAACAAACCCCAACCGACGTCTGCGGGGAGGCTACTTGACATCAAGAGACATGAAACCATGAACCCTGTGAAACCACCAGACCTTTGACACCATGACACCTATGAAACCACGAAATCATTGACACCACGAAACCTATGAAACCATGAATCCATTGACACCATGAAACACATGAAACCATTGACACCACAAAACCTATGAAACCCTTGACACAAAGAAACCTATGAAACCATTGACACCATGAAACCCATGAGACTATGAAACCATTGACACCACGAAACCTATGAAACCGTGAAACCAATGACACCACGAAACCTATGAAACCATGACTCCATTGACAC
>NC_090894.1:38469937-38472437 GCF_036669925.1 Montipora capricornis
GTCCATGTCGAAAACACGGTCTGCTTGGATGGCAAGCTGCTCCTTTCTTCGCGAAACAAACTGATGAAAGTTCGTAACCTTCTCCTCCCAGTTCTCCAGCAGCTTCTTGCCCACAGTGGTTCTCGAACGCACGGATAGGCGATTTCGGCACATGCATCTGCTACACCACCTCGGACCGCCAACAAATTCAGCGACATTCATCTGCCTTGCTAATTTTTTTGCCTTTTGAGACGGATCATGACGGTAATGACTGCACTGCTGTTCTCTGTTTGGCTGATAATCCATTCTTTCAAAGTTCTTTCCAATGCAGGAAACTTGGCGATACCAGTACGGCAGGTGCGTTGGCGCTTTGGTAGTTTTGTCATGACATCTTTCTTTTTTCGCCAGTAATGGATCATGGACTCATAAATTTCAAACTCTCTTGCTGCTGCTCTGTTGCCAATTTCATTTGCGCGAGCAATAACTTTGAGTTTGTACTCAAAAGTAAAACTCTGACGAGCACGTTTGACTTGTGGCTACACGTATTGTGAATGACTTGTGGCTAGACTTATCGGAAATGATTGAAGCTTGTAATTCTATTTCAGTCACTTACCTTTTTATAACGTTTTGAATCAAGAAAAAACTTCAACCATTTAGCATGCAATTAGTAAATTTTCACACGTATTGTTTTTGATGTTTCATTGAGAATTGTACCGCTTGTGAAAGTCTGGTCTAAAAAAAATGGATATCTCAGGATATAATGACTCTACGAAATCGCTTGAAATGGGAAAATAATCATAACATTTAGGCAGCACTAGCGAAGAATATGTCACTGATGCGCTGTACATTCTGGTATTTTAAATTTTGTCGCTGTGAATGTTTGTTTACACGCGTGCCAACAGTTGTCTTTTTATGTCGCGCCATGCACACGTCGGTGTCAATTCTTTTTGTGAATAGCTTTGAAGCGTTTCTTTCACATTTAAATTGTTTTAGTTTTAAGTTCATTACCTGTGTAGGTGAGACATGTTTCTTGCTCTACATAAAAGAAAAAAGCTGTGAAATTGACAAGATAAGAAAGTGATACCGGTAGCACAAATGTAATAAAAGATTTGTTTGTTCGGATTTTTCAATTTGCATTGGCTCTCATTAAGAACAAAACAGTCCAAAATGAGGGTGAGTCGATTTATAATCCTCAACTCTTATCAGAAACCTTTAATACCCATTTCGCCACCATTGGTCCCAAACTTGCGAATGAAATTAAACCGGGCACAAATGCTTCATCCCATTTGCAATATGTTAAGGGTACTCAAGAGCACTTTGTACTGAATAATACAAACCCCTCAAAAGTGTTTTTGTTACTATCAAAACTTTGTAAATCTAAAGCAACTAGCCTTGAAAAGATTTCAGCAAGACTGCTACGTGAAAGTGCTGACTTGATCGCCAATTCACTTTGTTCTATTTTTAATCGCTCAATAAATTCAGGTGTGTTTCCCAATGAGTGGAAATGCTGTAAAGTTATCCCACTCTTTAAACAGGGGGCTCGTTCTGATCTTAATAATTATCGCCCCATTTCAATTATACCTGTCGTAGCGAAAGTTTTCGAGCGAATTATATATGATCAAATTTACGATTACCTCACTAAAAACGGGTTGTTATCAGATCAACAATCTGGTTTTCGTTCCCTTCACTCCACGGTTACCGCTTTGCTTGAGGTTAGGAATGATTGGGCTTACAATATTGACAAAGGCAATGTCAATGCGGTAGTTTTCTTGGATCTGAAAAAAGCGTTTGACACTGTCGATCACCATATTCTTTTATCTAAATTATATGAATATGGAGTACGAGGAACTTATTGGTTTCGTTCTTATTTGGATAATCGCAAACAAAAATGTTTCGTAAATGGTTCGCTCTCTAACAGCCAGTCACTAACTTGTGGGATTCCACAGGGAACAATTTTAGGGCCACTACTGTTTCTAATTTATATTAATGATCTCCCAAATTGTCTCTCAATTTCTAGGCCTGGAATGTAGGTTTCTGAAATAATCTTTTATTTGTTTTATTAACAGATGTGGAACAATACTCTCCTACAAATCTTGGGACTGAGGTATCCAGCGTCAGCGTCAGTGATCCAGCGTCAGTGATCACCCAGACAATGAGTCGGAGCCATGGAGCACAGATGTGTCACCAGGGCTAAGAGCCAACTTCTAGAAAAAACTCAAAGTAACCTTGAGTTCAACCTTGAATTCAACAGGAAAGAAAATAGGCTTATCTGGAATGGTAGTGTGGATGACCTTGAGAAATTTTTCAAGTATATCAATGTGATGAACGGAGATGGCAGCATTTTAACGGTGAACACAAATGCTAAACGCTTTATGTTCAAATTCTCTATGGCTACGGTAAACTCCTTCCCAACTACCAAAACCCTTCAAATTCAAGGAAAGTCAGCCTGTGACCTCAGAAACAAACTGATTGATTACAGCAATGAACGGAACTGCAGTGACAATCCGGCCGATGCACCCAA
>NC_090894.1:38482437-38492437 GCF_036669925.1 Montipora capricornis
AGATGGCTGAAGTATTGGCCTGGGTCAGGCGGAGAAATGCTGAACTCCTCCAAATGAAGCTTGAGCAAGTAAGTTGGAGTGAACGAAGGAAAGCAAATGAAATGATGGTGAAGTTGAAGAAAATAGAAAAAGAAAGACAGGAGGTAATTTGAATTTATGTATCATGACTAACACAATACGTATTGTCCTTGTGAAATTTTGGAAGACACGTCTCAAGTTTATTACGGGAAGGTGGCATATCCATCAGACATTATCATTTCATTCAGAAATATGACAACTTTGATTTCTCGTCTCTATTTGTTTTTAATCTTCAGGAATTTGCACAGTATAGGACAGACATCGACAATCTGATAGCAGAAAAAAATGAGCTATCAGCAGGCTACGTAAGTTCCGAATATAACGTGTTTGACACCGATGAAATGTCGCCGTTAGAAGTGCGCATATTTTAAGTCCTAATACAGAGGGAGTAAATAGTAATTTTGAAATCGTATGCTTATGATGGACTGAGAACCTCAACATCCAAGAATGCTAGGAGTCTTCGGAAGCTACGGAATAGTTTGAGTCAGTACTGTAGAGATCATTCAATAACAACTTGTAACATACCAAGAGAAATTTTAACAATACAACTTTTCTCGAGAAAGGGTAATGAACGTCAAGGCAAATGCGGTACTCTCAAGTGACTGGATGACTTTTAAGCTTTTAAAGCCACTATTTTGGTGTATCTAAAAACTTTCTTGAAAGAGGTCAGTGTTTGCCTGTCTCGTTTCCCTCTTCCACATCTCAAGAAAATAATTAAAGAACCCACTTTTTGCCATGTTACAGTTTCAGTAAAACCCGCCAATGAAAAGATCATTAACCTCTTAGGACTTCTCAAATTCCAAGGTTATAGATGACCACTGGGGCAATAAATATCAACAAAAATATTCGGAAGGGAAGGCTCCTCGTGGCAGAAAAACCACAAAAAAGGTTAGTTGTGTGTCGTTTGAGGATGTGGCCTTTTCAGTCGATTACATAGTTTGTGCATTGGGCACAAGGACAGTTAAATAATATTTCCTTAAAAATGTGGCATTTCAGGAAGATTCTGAGCATGGAAAACTGGCATTGCAATTGAGTGAAAGTGACATCTGCCCATCAAGCAGTCCAAAGGATTGTCATCCGATAAACTCAATGATAAACTTAATGAGTTTAGATACAGTAGCTGTGTTAATGCAAAACTGTACACAGAAAAATCACATTTGGCTTACTGTATGTGAAGGTTGATATTCACGCTTTAATTGCAAGAATAATGCAATTTCATCATTGATTCATTCCTCACGGTACCATTAGAACCCACAAATGACCAGCTCCCAATGTCAGTGGCTTCATAGTTTAGTTGGTTAGTGGCGTTTCTAAAACGAGGGTCAGGGTAAGGGTAAGGGTAAGGATACGAATACAAAAGCTAACCTTAGGCCTAATTAGGCCTAAAGTTTAAGGTTAGCTTTTATGCATGTTTAGGATACTTTCTGTATTCGTATCCTTACCCTTACCCTCGTTTTACAAACGCCGGTTGGTTAGAGTGTTACACCGGAATCGCAAGGTCACGGGTTCAAACCCCGTTGAAGTCCTGAATTTTTCAGGCTTCTCTTCGCAATTGTATAAATTGCGTTCATAACTGCGAAGATTATAGCTTCACTTGAATAACTACTTAATAGAATAACTTTTGAATTCTAGGTCACAAAACACAAAAAAAGAAGCTAAAAAAGAAGCTAAAAAGGAAGATTCAGTACCAATCCACCCCAAAGGTTAGTCAGGAAAACAATTACACTTCCATTTGATAATGTATCCTAATTTAAGACAATCGATTGTTTGCTTGAAACACACACACACACACTTGTTTATGTTTTTTTTTAAGGAAAAAGAATACGATGGTGATGAGGTGTTGCATTTTGCATCCAGCGATAGTGATAAGGTAAGCCCAAAATTGTGGTTGTCGATAAATCTATCTATGAGTGATGTTTTGCACCAGGCAAAATAGACTACAATCTGTCAGTTTGACACAGACATAAGTTTGTTTAACAATCAAGTGAAGTGATGGCCAGACGATTGCATGACATCTTGCGCCATTATCAAGGTTACATAAGGATAAAATTAACAAATTTGACTGCCTTGTGAATTATGAAATGCTGTGTATTCAAGACCTTAAACCAGCATTGAATGTACAGTTGGATTCTCTTCGTGCTTAAGTATTCATGTAATTAGCTTGGCACTCTTTTATGCAAATTCGCTTCAACTTAGCCTTTTCACAAACCGCATTTTATCCTTATGTAACCTTGATAATGGCGCAAGATGTACCGAAACGTTGGTTTCTATCAGTTACATTTCTTTTCTCATGTATTTTCAAATCGTTTTTTGGAAGAAAATGAAATTGTTAACCAAATTAAAATTACAAACGTCTTGATTAAGTAAAGATATCAGGACATGGTGTAACCCTGTAATAACATTCTCAGTGCTCTTCGCCTAAATTACTAATTTTGCAGCAGTTGTTAAATTTACTTTTTGCCCTCACCACAGCAGAGAAGCTGAGAATGCAAGCACACAACACCAAAAAGAACGTAACAAAACAAGGAACAGCCTCAAAGGTACAGTAATAGACCTTTTCATGGATTGTGACGCCATATTGGTTGGGGGGCAAACATGGCTGGAATTACAGTGAATGTATGGGAATTTGGTCGACTTTAAACCATTGTAAGTCCTTTCAGGCTTCACGCATTTAGATAGTGTGAATAACTTTTAAAAGGCACTTCTATTGAAATTAGAGAGAGGACGTGTTTTCAATTTCAGTGCCAATGAAGAATCCTTCCACATGAGGATTAACGTTGAGTGACTCATTTTCGCTTACCTCTTCGTCGACTTTAGTGGCAATGTTCAAATGTAGTTGGAACCGTTAAGCAAAGTCGTTTTGCGCGGGGCTCACTGCCTAAGACATCACAGTGAAACGGCAGATGTACTGGTCAATCAATTTCAAGTTTGTCCTGGGTAGCTAGGCATATATCTCTACTGCTTTTTTCCAAATCAGTTGATAGATCCAAAAAAGTTTCAGTGTCTAGGGAAATCGATGCAGGAGGACGAAAAAACAAAGTATACCACCATCATTTCCCATTTTCTGCAAATCCTACAGCCAAAGGTCTGAATGGAGCGATATTTGACGGTGTTAGTGGAGAGGGAGGTATGCGTCTTCAGATGATTATGTGACCTCGCAAGCAAATTCTGCACAATCTCTGAAGAGTCCATTCTCGGGACATATGACAATGCCGTGTCACACAGGTATTTTTGCCACCCTAGGCCTTTGACAACAGCTTTTACGGAAATATCAGCGGCATCCCAAACTCTTGAAAGAAATACTGCTGAAAAATCTTAACAGTTCACAGTTTCTATCTGCATCACGTGAAAAACATTGTTCATGTGTTCAATATGAAAAACGTTGCTGTTTAATATTTAACATTTGAAGCATGCCGGTCAATAAGTTTTAAAAGATCCGCTGGCCATAGGGATTCACATGTGTGATCGCCACTTGGAGTTTGTACAGAGCTAAATCATTGACCTGTACAAAGAGTCGGAAGTGGGGCGCTTTTCAAAATTTTATGCCAGCTCTCGTACAAATAAAACCCATGCAGGGAACACTTTGATGTGTTCTTTATTCCTGAGCAAGTTAGAAAGCAGTAATGACAAAAAGGTAAGGAAACAATTTAGTCCTTCTCAGTCATATTTGGGAAAACAGCCACAAATGCAAAGTCTGGGAAGTCGTTGCTCTCCATATAGATGCATTTTTGAATAATTTGATTTAGCTTTATGCCTACACATAGCTACACTTTCAGCTCTTTTAGAAATAGTAATGTGGCTGGCCATCCCACCTGTAAGGCTATCGATAATAGCTGGAACATTTGCTTCTTCAAGTGTCTGCACAATTGCCACATTTTAAAATGGGACAAGTGCATTTGTTGTGACACCCAATATTATCCCTACACGGAGCATTGTAAAAATATTGTAATTTTCCTTTATAAATCCAAATTTTCTTAATACCCTTCCACTATCACTTAGTTCCCCAAACTTTACAGAGTAGCTATTTACACTATTAACCCTCTCATAACCTAAAGAGTGATACATTCCCTTGTCAATCTTCAGCCTGAAGAAAAATTTACAAGTTGTAGTCTCAAGTAGGTGGCCTAACACTTAGAAAACGCGGTAAAACTGGGGGCAAAAATATCCTTAACTGTCAGTTTCCCTACAGCAAACATGTTGTCAGCTAATTTAATTTCATTTGTAGAGTTTTGTGTGGACTTTATAATTAGTTTAGTAAAACCTTTGTGCATCTGACCCAGTAACAAGTGCCTAAGGTAGGAAGGTGATAGCGTGACATTAGCCAGACATAATGTAAAAATAGTTCAAATAGTGAGAGTTGAATAACACTAAATGTTCATAATAAACGTGTGGGAGTATTCCTCTCAATACTATTGATATTTTCTGTGACCTGCAATGGGACGAGGGCAAGGAGAAATTCGATTTGGAGGCTTTATTTCTGAAATTCGTTTACCCACATCGTCTACTTGGCTTCAAATATTAAATGGCTTGCCACTTTCTCTCGATGTGAACCAGAGCTCAAAACACAGCTTCATTATACCTTCAAGAGCACAATGCATGTAGTCAATTGCTGAACCAATGACTATATTATGATATTTTAATGCTGCAAACCACCTGGGTTCTTTTATACCATTTACAGATGATTTCTGTTGGACTGCTTGTTGTGCATCTCTCATCATGCCTGACTGTCCTAACGGGGCCACTAGGATCAGTCTCAATGAAAGGGTAAACATGCACATGACCTCCCTTAGCAGTTTTCAATGACTTTCCCGATTGTCTGCCACGTAAACTACTGTAGTAACCATTGAATTGTATGCTATTGCAAAATAAACAGCGTGAAGGGAGATCATATGAGCCACAGAGAAAAACGCACAGTGCTCCCTTGGCCATTGTTCCAACTGATGGAACACGGTGTGGAATGGTTTCAGAAAGGTCAACATGAAAGGTTTATGCGGTCCAAACCACACACCAGCAAGCAGCATATTGTCTCTTCTCAAACAATGCAAATAGGGTAGTTCATTGATTGCAAAATACAAAGGCCACAGCAAATATTATGATGACTTAAATATAGGCACACCATCACTGTTATAAATAAAAGAAATGTTCCTCGGATCATTCAGAAAACTAGAGTTCCAATGTTGATGATACAATGCACCATCGTATATATCTCCTGAGCTATTGTGTGTTCTTTGTCTATTGAATCTGCAAGTTGTGACCATTTCCCATACAGAAACGTGGTTAAAGAGAGCTTGTAGCTGACTCACAATTGGAATTTCAATACAGAAAGCTTTTTTTACCAAAACCTTTCAAGGATTTCTCGCACAGATAATTTGGACATGTTTCTGACCTTTTGTAACTGGGGTGCAAAAAGCAGTGCTACAATAATGATGAAAAACCAGTGGACTTTTATGTCTCGAAAGAACTGCTTGACCTTCCACACAGTAGTCAGGGGAAATGCAATGAAAGCTTATCAGTGTCAAAACATCTTGCAAAGCTTCGCCGGTCAATCCACCATGCACGGCAAGGGTCATGATCAGCAGAATGCTAACACTAACAGTTATAACAAACTTTAGAGAATTGACAGCAAAAATGTAATGTATGTCTTGCTTTTAAGTAAAACCACTAAATATAAGAACAGCCCTTGCCGCACTTGTATGTCTTACTACTACAATTGTAGGTACGTGCGTGGAGGCACTTCAACTGGCTCTGACAGATTTCTTGACCACAAGAGATCATTAACAAAGGCCCTAGTGATTCCACCATAGCCGGGCTACTTTGAATTGGGCGCAAAATTTGAATTGATCGAATTGTGAAGGGCTTAAAGTTAAGGGTTGTACAAAAGGCTATGCTTCCAAAGATCGTTGACTATGTTGTCTGTTGAAAATCTTGCACGTGAACTGCTTTTTCTTGAACCAGCAAAAACAATCAAGCAAACAAAATGTGAAGAAGTCCAGGCAATATGCTGTAGTCTACTGGATTAAAACCAAGGAGTTCCACGTCATGCTTTTGTCCAAAATCCCCAAAGACAAGAGGGAGGAGGGAGCTTTGGCAACATTACGAGCTGAAGGCCAGGAATGGGCTACAAAACTAGTAAAAGTGGGAGGTAAGAATGTGTCTAAATTAAAGCAAGATACAATTAATGTTCAAAATCCATGGCTGTGAGGGACCAACTGTGCAAGTCTACAAGCCCCAAAGTAGTTTCAACATTGTTTCAAGTTGAACAATATGAACATCGTGCTTTAGGTAATTTTGTTTTTGCGTGGATTTATATTCTAGTATTAGTTAGGTGCAATGAGATTGCTTCTGACCTCATGCAATTCAGATGGGAAACAAACACGCCTTAAATTGCAGTGAAGGTATATGCTTTTGGCCCACTTTGAACCTTTGAAATTCGACGAATTTTGACAGCAAACATCTGTTCTAAAATGCCCTTGTACACAGATTATTTTCATGCATTGAAGAAAACAGATTTGCGCAAAAATGACCGTATGAAATGTTATACCCTTTTACTATAATTGGCGCCAAATTTGGAGAATTCTAATGTCACTGTTTGTCGTATCTTCAGTTGTCTGATTATCTAACTTTCCGTTAGATGAATCATTTAAATGAAAATTTCAATGTTTGACAATCCGCCCTTTTTGTAGTGGAGTTGATTTGACTGAATTCAGCTAAAAGACCATGCAGTAATGAACTAATTACGCCATGCTGCCCCTAAGTGGTAGGAAGGTATATATCCGTGCTTCCAAGACTGAATGCACAGGCCTATGTTACTTGCATGAGGCACATGTGACATGAAAGTATGGTAACCAAATGCAAAGTACTTGACATTTCTACGTTCATTTCTCATTTTTAAAAAATTACAGTAAATAATATGTGCATGACAGAAAGATCTTTTCCTTCATACACAGCAAAGCTGCGCTCACAGACCACATGAATTCTTTGATAAAAGAAGTTATGCAGCAAAGTGGCAATAGCGAGGCACAGAGTTCCTCTTCTGAGAAGGAGCAGTATCAAAGCAAGGAAGTTAGTGATGATGTCATACATCAAAAGACAAAGAGAAAAAAGTGACTGGTATTAAGAAGCCCAGAAAGAAAATAAAAGCAAAGCCATCATCAGAGAAAGAAGTGCAAAAGGAAAACACCATAAACAAATCTGTTGGGTAGCAAGCACCTGCAAGAAGGAGAAGGAGATTACAAAATCCCATGCTGCAGATGAAGCCGCTAAACACTTTTTTGAGGTTACTGGTAATTGCTTTCCATCACCTTGCTCAAATGCAAAAAAGGGAAAGTTGTTCCACCACTTCTTTCAATGTCTCCACCTAAAAATATCACCACTTCTGATCGGAGACCAATGTTCCCATTACAGCCAGTCGAAATTCAAGCTAACTCTGCAACATCACAGTGTTATCTGTTCTCACCTCTGTCTCTAACCCCTCTAGCATCGGTTTCTCCCAAGTACAATTCCTTCAATCCTCAGCCTTTCAGAGATGAAGATGTATCCATGCTAGATCTTCTTGGCAGTTCTCGTTCTCATGATGTAACCCCTGGGGTTTCTTCAGACCACATTTCACTCGAGGCAAGCACGCTACCGAGTTTACTTTCACAAGCTGTTGACTATGATGTTGAAAGTGTGGAAAATCGTCAGGATTCTCACTGTCCTAATTGCAGAATTTTGGAAGAAAATGTTAGGAACATGGAGAAAAAACTCGAGTCTCAGTATGTAAGAGTTTTCTGATGTAAATGCCGTTTCTGTGTGTGATGTAAAACTGAAGCGTAAGCCCTTCAATGAAAAGTTCCATTTATGTAAATTCAATGGCACGTGGCAAAACACTACAGCTATTCAGTTTTTCAGCGCTGATCCATTCTCACAGCTAACTTGCAGTTACGGAGCAAACAGCTTCAAATTTCAATATTTACTGAAGAACGCAGCAAAAAAAACTGAAATAAGATATAAAACCCAGGGACGTTCATATTGAGAAGATAAACGATACTCAAAAGTGACCTACATAATGAAATGGGTAACTAGTTCAAAGCAAATTTTAGAAAAACGTGAGTTGTGAACAAAGTATCATTTGTTGGCTGTCAAAGCAAATGTTTGGAGAGTTTGGCGGCCTTAAATCCTTCTCAGTGTACAAGCGACTCAAATGAAAAAAACAAATAAGTAGCCGAGGAGGTATTGTCTGTGATGTACGTGGAATTTCAAGGCAATCGAGGCCTTGGGAACGCGTTTATGGCGTTTTTCCTTTGATGATTCCATTTAGCAGCTTCATCTCGGTGCCCAACCTTGGGAAAGCATACTATATAGATCGAGGGAAAAGAAGAGGAACCAAAAACCACCTAAATCGCTCTAAGTCGACCCAGAATCAAAGAAATACAATACTGAAGCAAGGTAACATATTTTTTTATTTTAAGTCGTAAATATTTTTCAGGACTTTGGGGAAAACCGTTTTCCCCATAGAAATCCTTATATTGCTACTCTCGCATAATATTGTACAGTACAGATACTCATATATGTAGCTTGGGCTACCTATAAAGACACATGAAATGATCAGAGAAGTGCAATGTATTAAATGACATTGATGTGAACAATATCATCTTTGGTGATGGCTTTTAAAAATATTTTTGTACATTATATATAGCTCATTATATACCTTGCCTGTAACTCCTCCGCTATGCAAAATACATTTTGTTTTATATTCTTGTCACATTTACTTGTATCCATTTTTCGATTGGTCGGCTTGTTGTTGATGGCCATTAAATTAAAAGGCTTTTCAAGGTACCTTTTCTTAGACTGAGATGGAAAAATCTCTCGCATCACACGACATCCTCCCTGCAGCATTAAAGCAACAAGAAGATATTTAAGCAGCTCGCTTGCAACACATCTGCCACGAAAGGGTCACTAGTCTGTCACCGATGCACCCACCATTCAGAAGTCCTGCAGTGCTTAGTAAACAGTCTTGGTGAGTCGCAAAAGCAGCACTGATAAAAGTTGTTTGTTTCAAGTAAAGCATGTGCATGGCTCCACTGCAGTGCTGAAGTGTCTCTAACATGTCTTACGTGAAGTCATTTCATGAAGCTCCTTCAGCGCTATCAATGCAGCCATCGTGCAAACTTTTGACAGTTAAAGGACAACGCTGGTCAGTAACAAAAGTAGTGCTGCTAAAAAGTTGTTTGTTTCAAGTGCAGCATATGCGTGGCCCTGCTCCAGCGCTCAAAAGTGACTTTGAGATGTCTTTCACGCAGTCATTTTTGAAAACTCCCGCAGTGCTATCCATGCAGTTATCCTGCAATCTTTGTGCAGATATAAGGACAACGCTGGTCAGTCGATAAAAGCAGTGCTGCGTTAAGGTCGTTCATTTGGTAGGGGGAACGCTAAGAAAGTGACCCATGTTGTGATATCACCAGATTGACTAACTCGGAAATACTTAAATGAAGTTTTATACCAACACTGATTCAACTATTTTCTCTTTGGTCTTGCAAGAAACGAATGTGTAACTTGTTTCAATTTTAAAAAAGTATGTTTGCACAAACGTTAAAGTTTTGATTATGGTATAAGCTTTTAAGTGATGGCAATGAATAGTTTTAGCTAAGCTTAGGTAACTGTTGTGGCAATTTAGTCAGTTCATTTTGAAGACTTAGGAGAAATATAATTTCTGATGGTTGAGCGTGCGAATAAGACAGAAATTGATATTTCTACGGCATGAGAACAGAAGGGTCTGGGTACGATTGGTGTAAGGCATGATGGGTAGCAGGTTGTCTATAAAGTGTCAGTCCATCACGTGGTGAGGTATTCTAGGCCTGCATCAGTCCGATTAACTTTAGTTTCTTTTATAAATCATGATTATTTTGTAACTAGAGGTCCTCTAAACCCCGGAGGCATCGTC
>NC_090894.1:38497437-38509937 GCF_036669925.1 Montipora capricornis
GTGGACTCCATACTCTCTTCAGGATATTATGTCGCAATGCACCAACTATCCACATAAAGCGATGATTTCTTCTTTGGGCTTCTCTAAGTAGCCATTGATTCCATCCGCCATCCATCTCTTTCTAACCCCATCTTTGCGTGGTTTATTTAAAGAAACATTAAGGGGCTGCAGAACTGAGGTCAATCCGCCAAGAATTACAGCTAAATTGGTGTTTTCTCTGCAAATGCTGCTTTCATGCTTTTAGTCAAATGAGCTTCGAAAGCATAAATAAGCAGGCTTCCTCTTCTCCCAAGTCCACCATGTGGAGCACGCCAAACTCTTAATTCCTTGTGCATCCATCTGGCCTTTCTCTTGGGCGGCATTGATAACTCCGTGCTTGTTTTCAACTTTGGGCACTGTTTTCCTCTTGAAAATCACCATTGATATCTTAATTTTGATCTATCACCAGCACACACCAACAAGACAGTTGTGTGATTCTTCTCATTTCCTGTTGTGGCATTTTTCTTGCGGTGTAATTTTGATCCTTCAGTTTGGCGCCATGTCGAAGATCAGTGGCGTTTTGTCCATATTTCCAATAACACGTAGTGGGTACTTGTGTTTTTTGCCATATAACTGTGAAATCGGATGATCTTCAGTAAAATTAATGAGCGTAATTTATCAGACCAGCAGTGTAAAACCAGTGAGTTTTGTGGCCATTTTGATATTTCAATTAATCTACTTTTCAATCAAAGCCAATGTGTCTTTGTTCATATGCTAATGAGGGATGCACGTCTAAAACAATGGATTCCATGTATATTACGCATCTCAATTTTCAGAGCTGTTTTAGTGGAAAAAAATGGGTATTATTCACAGATAAATACGTTAGCTCAAAAACAAGTGCACGAGTCTCTCACCTTCAGAGATGAGAAGGCAGAAGCAACTGAAGTTCAAGTTTAATCATAACTGGCTATTTGCAGACTTCACATATCGGTTGGTTTTCAGTCAACAAAGTCATGGAATGTTTTCCATACTGTGTAACAAACATGCCATTCAGAGTCTACATAACATGTCCAACACCTACAGTAGTGAACCAGCAACACGATTTTGGAAACTGGCATTGAAAGAACATGCTGCCATAACAGCTGAAATGGTTAGCCAGTTTCTGTGTTTCATCAAGAGTATGTAGACCAGGTAAACTCGAGAGACAAAGTGCTGTCTAACGTTTTCAGAGCTTGTTATTTTCTTGCAAAGTACGAAATTTCTAACCGGAAGTTGATCCCCTTTCTTATATTTCTCGAACAAGTAGGGCTAAATGATATCCAGTATTTTAGGCACAAAGCTCAGATCTTTAAACAACAAGATGATCTCATTCCACCGCGTTTGCCATAGGCTGGCACTGTCCTGCGTTGATGCCAATGATGAAGCAAGTTATATTCCTGTGGTGGAAACAATTCTATGACAATTGTGGAAGTCATTCGAAAATTTACCAAAGAAGAGTTCAAAGTAATTGAAGATTCAACTGGCATGCGAATCTATCAGCAAAGAATAAGGTGCCAAGAAAAGTGTGGAAATCATGCAGAACCAGATGGTTATCCCTAGATTGGCGTTTCTAAAACGAGGGTAAGGGTAAGGATACGAATACAAAAAGTATCCTAAACATGCATAAAAGCTAACCTTAGGCCTAATTAGCCATAAACAAAAGTTTAACGTTAGCTTTTATGCATTTTTAGGATACTTTCTGTATTCGTATCCTTACCCTTACCCTGACCCTTGGTCTTACCCTTACCCTCGTTTTAGAAACGCCGATCCCTAGATCGCTCAGTTGAGAGGCAGATGCCGTTGCTGCAGGCTTGTTATCGAAGATGACAACCCCCAAATTTATTGGTGCTATTTACGTTCTAAATCAAGTTCTCTGTGTTTTTACCACCCTAGGCAAGACTTTCCAGAAGGGAAATATTAATTTTGCACGAATTACACCTGATACGGAGAAGCTTCAGGCTGAGTAGAATGGAAGTCTAAAGCAGCCTTCACACGGCAAACTTAAGTTTGCAAAGTCGTGTTGGCAAGCTCAAGTTGGTGTGTGTGAACGGCACAAAAACAGTCGGCAAACACGTTGGCAAAATCCTTTATAGTTGAAGAACATGCTCCTGCTGTGTTTTGGAGCTTTAATGGCAATATGCTTGCCATCTAAAGCTCCCAAACAGTTGGGGAAATTCCACTTAGCCATGAAGCCATTTGCAATTTCTTTCCATCCTTTCTCGGATGAGGGTACCTACAGTAAAAAGTAATTGAATAATAATTGCAATTGATAAATGCATGTATAATTATTTATACACATTGATTTGCCAGTTTAAGGTATGGTACTGCGCAAAAGTAAGGAGAGCAAATTTCGACGAAATTTGACGAAATTATGTGATATTTCGAAGGAGGCGAATTTTCGGTGATATTTCGATGAAAAGTCAACGCAACTATTTTTTCCGATATTATCGCAATTTCGTGCAGATGGGCAAAATTTTGCATGGCATTTCGTTGGAAATTTCGTCTGGGGAAGCGAAATTTCGGGCAACATTTCGTGTCTGCGAGGGAAATTTCATGTGACATTTCGTTTGGCAGCGCCAAATTTTGTGTGACATTTCGTTTGGCAGAGCAAAATTTCGTGCAACATTTCATTTAGCGGGGTGAAATTCGTCGCTAAGGTTTTGGACTTTACAGTTTAATGACACGATATTTCTATCGGCATTTGGCAAACTGTATGCACTTAGGCTAGTTTTGGTACGGCTCACTTTTCTCACTTTTGCTGTTACCAATAATTTTTTTCAAGCGAGCAAAACATGCTTATCTTTAAAAGCATAAATTCATTCCGAGACACGGTCACAGGAAAGTGTTCTAACTTGCTGTTTGGTTTAAATTTGTGATAAACATGCAGAATCGTCTAAATTTTAAAGTATATCCGACAGTTGTTCTATTTAAGTGGATCTTTAAAATAAATTAAACTCACCAGCTTCGCATTTGTATTTCGGAAACCTTGATCTTGTCAGGACGGTTAAACCTAACCCACAATGTGCATAACCAGACAATCCCTATGCCAAAAAAAGCATCAGTGGAGCATCAGTAATGTCGAATCACAAGTTTCCTTCACATGAAATGCCAGTGATAACAACAAAACCACACAACTTCCGGTAGCCAATGCAAACTTATTTCTGGCTGTCAGCAACTAAAGAGTGAGGAATACAAAGACTGAAGACCGTTTTAGTTCTACAGTACACAATTTTTTTGCTACTGCAAGTAGCCTTAATTAATTTATTAAAATTTGAGTAAACTGATAGAACGGAGAACAAACTTACCACTTTGTCGTTGAAGGGGTGATATTTCGACTTGTTTATAATTCTGCACTTATGTTTTGCTCATTATAATAACAATTGGAACCAGTATGATACACATAAAAATCACTTTCATGTGAGATTATTATTCTTTCATAAGCAATCATGCCAAAAGTGACGACTTATACTCGAAAGCGAATTCAATCTCTTCTTGGACAAGGTCTTCATCCTGTAGCGATATTCAAGGAATTGAAGACTGAAAGCTTATCAGTAGGTTACCCAAGTGTTGCTAGAATTGTTGGAAAGATGATGCTTACTGGATCTACCGAGAATCTTGCGAAATCAGGACGGCCACAGATTCTTTTCATCTGGATATGGTTTGTTATTTTTATCATTGCGTGTAATGTTTATGTTTTCGCCGGCAATGAAAATTAATTGACAAAGTAACAAAGATCTAGCAACTCACTGTAGGACCAAGTTCTTCAGTATATTTTCTCTTGTATGGGAACCCTTTGTCTAAAAATCACTCCAAGTGTAGCGGTTTTGTGGAATTTCACCGCTGTTTCGTTCTAGTGAGCACGAATTTTCACTGATATTTCGCTTGTTCGAAAATTCGCCTCCTAAATTTTTGCGAAATTTCGCTGATATTTCGTTCCCTTTAGCGCGAATTTTCGTTGACATTTCGCTTCTTCGAAATTTCGCTTCTCCGATTTTTACGAAGCCTTGAGTGAAAGTTCGTCAACTTCCATGAAATTTCGCATGTCCAATGTGCGAAATTTCCAGCAAACTTTCAACGAATTTTCGACAAATTTCGATGAGAACAAAGCACGAATTTCGTCGAAATTCGCTCTCATTACTTTTGAACAGTACTGTAGCTTGTCAGGCAGATATGGGCAGCTTGACAAAATGTTCTACACTACTAATAATTTTTTAGAACCAGGTAACAAGGAATTAAAACATATTCTGAAGGAATTCAATTCCATTTACTTTGCGCAATGTCTTTCTAAACTCATTCCGGCTCAGATTTTTTGTTGTCATCTTCTTGTGAAAAAAAGTGCCTTAAACTGTCTTGGTTGGTGGCAGTAGTGCTCTGTGCGATCCAGCCAGTAAACCCAGCAATGTGCTTGTGAAACAAAACTGATTACTACAGAGGATGGCTGCTTCACTTAACTGATAAATATTTAATCCCTGGATAGTTTGCTCAAATACGGGGCATCTGATGTAAAACGAGAAGCTCCAAAAAGCTTACACTGGGTTGCCTGTGGTACACGTTACACAAAGAACTGAGGGGTCACCCACATGTCGCGCTAGCAGAGGCCCTTTGGCTCACACGTTTAATTATTTTGTAATGTCCTGTCCCATTTTAAGGTCTTTTAGTCTTTTAAGCTTTCGTACTAAATTCAGTTTAAAGATAACAAAACACGCTCTTGAGTAAAATTCACTCGTTTCTTCTTTAAACAAATAGTCGACAAAAAACTAACTGCAAATTGCTCTGACGGACGTTTTCCAGCTTGTCTAGCAGTTGGACTAAGCAAACGTTTATTGCAAATACAAGAAACGACTAAGGGTGTTTTTTCCACTTCATAATGTGACGGTCTAATCTGATGCCAGGTCAAAACATTGTTTGGCTTTGCATTTGCACCAGAAAAAGGCAAGCCAAGAGACAGATGAAGAAAAAAAATAACATAGTGTTTATATATAACTATGAATCGAATTCTCATTGAAAGATCTTAAAAACACGAACATTTTTGCAGTCTCTAACGTTTTGTCAAAAGGAAGAAATTGATCACATGCTAGGCACGTAAAGGTGCACGTGATCACCCTGTGTCAACTGAATGAACTACGGGAAAGAATGTTTCAGAGTAGAACAACGTACTTTTAGCGAAGAAACTTCCGTCGTTAGCTAATTTCGTTGTAATATTTAACTGAATATTTAGATTTCTTCTGTCGGGTCAGGAAGCCTTCTTTGTCAGGTTCCTGAGAAACGTATCTATTTTGACTTCAGGGTGAACTATTTACACAATCAAGAGGTTGAGTGGCCGTGTAATTGAAAATCTAAACATCTATGAGATACAAAAACAGACTTGCGAATTACCGCAAATCACAATGCTGACAAGCACAAAAGCGAAGAAATGGTTAAGTAAATATGAAGTTTGTTACTATCTGAATGTATTTGGGTCAGAGTATTAAAAAAGGGATATACTGTCACGCAAATTATGTAATTTCATGACACTCAAAATTCGCAAGAAGCACGAGTTTCATGTACACAATCTTCGCACTAGCAAGTTGCAGCAATAAAATTGGATTAACCAGGAAGTTAAAAGAATATTGTTGGCTTCCCAAATAAATTTCATCTTGCATTACAGTGACAAAATCATTTGTCAGAGAAATAAAATTCCTTTCTCCTCGTGTATCACATTTCAACGCACATATGCAAATTTGTTAACTCATTTTCGACCCGATTCCCGGGAAAAATACATAGTAATAGCAAAAATATTATTTCTCGTCAAGTGTTGCATCTTTTATGTTCAAATAACAGCTAAAAATAAAGATTTTGTAACGATCTATCCGTCGGCTTCCTGGGAGAATACTCTCTAGAGAGTAAAGGAACTTCCGACGTTAAATAAGGTGTACCTTTATTTAAATATTTTTTACATAATTTAATATTATCTGTCAAAATTTGCACAACAGTCAAATAATAAAAATAGCACCGCACGGGACAAATTTAGTCGCATTACCTCTTCGTCGAATTCTAATGCTTAACACAGGAATTTTTAGTTATTGTGAAAATCTTTCTATATTTGTTAGCAATCATCCTTTCAAATTTCAGAGAAAGCGGCCGGTCTGCGAATATTTTACGAGTTTCTTTCAATGGGATGTCAAAAGGCGAAGTGGATGTTATATGCATAATCGGGCAAGTTGCGTGTGTGACCCCCCTTGCAAAACAAATCTGGAATATTCTGGTTATTTCCAGAATTTTTCTTAGAATATGAAAGAAAATTTTTCTAGAAATTCCTAGAATTTACCAGTTTCCTTTTCTGGAAAATTCTAGAAAATTCTAGAATGTTAAATGAAACATGCTAATGAGCTAATGAGGAAAGAAATTGCCAGCTTTATTCCAGAAATCATAATCTGGGATCAAATCAGGTTTTTTCCAGCTTTGTCCAGTTTGTTACAAATTCTGCTTTCTAGATTTTCCTAGAAAATTCCTGCATGCTATTAAATGAAAGCATGTGAAGATCATGTATTAATTTCCAGCTTTTTTCAAGGATATTCCAGTTTTTCATGATTTTCCTCTGCCTTTTCCAACCACTTAATTTTATTCCTTGAAGGTAATTCAGCCATTGGTAACTTTTTAAATTTATCACAAGTAACTTTACTAAGCTTCTTATTCTAAGCAGTCAATTATGCACAACAAAAACAGGCATCATGTTTTAGCTAGTCAAATGGAACCTTTACATAGCATATGTAAAAGCTATGTTATGGGGTTTTTGTGTCCAAAAATAAAAATAGTTTCTACATAGATTCAAAACAGAAATACACAACACATACATAATTATCCTGCTCCTATAAAATAATATTCCAGCAAATCAGAAATGTGCTGGAAACTACAGATCCATTGAAGGCAAGCTATTAACAGTTACTACCATAGCTCACAGACAAAAAAAATAGACAACAGATTTCAAAGCGGTTATATTTTTTTATTGCATGAACCTAAACATTTAATTCATGCGAAAATCTTCGGATTGAGTTCTTGTTTTACATTTAAAAACAGAAAAAGCTTTAAAACGTTTCAGATAAACCACAGAACTACATGTATATAGAAGTCTGCAAAGAGAGATCCCCAAATACATCAAATCATAACTGGTTAAGGAGATAGAATTGGCTGCTAAGCATTTTTCTCTGCTGTAAAGGACGGTGTTCCCTGCTGTCCCATCAAAGAATTTCTTTCAGAAGTGTCGCTTCATACTCTTTCATGGCAACTAAAAAAAAATATAGTACATATACTTGAATGATGCATGTAGTGGTTTCGAGAGAGGTGCAGCATTGCGGTTTATCACTATATCATGACTAATTATCACTTTTGATATATCAAGAAATATCTTGTATGTTTCTTGTAAGCAATGTTGAAAATATCATGATTAATCAATGGTTTTATAAGCGACTGATTTTTTGATATTCCGCATTAGGTTTTTATCATATAAGCATAATTTATCATGATATTATCAGAATATTTAATTAAGTAAGAATTTCTTCTTCCCCCTGTGATATAGTGATAAATCATGATATTATCACAACATTTTTATTAAGTAAGGTTTTCTTCTACCCGGTAATAGAGTGATCAATTGTGGTATTCTCCAGCTTTATTAGAGAATTTTGATATTATCATGATATATCAAACAATCACTGTCAGTGTCTGTTCTTCTTTGTTACATGATAAAATCACTTGCGTAAGACTTGATTTGAGAATGAGAGTGATACATGATATTATAGCTTGCTATTCAGAAATATATTTTTCCATGCTATTCTCAAGATTTGAGAGTGATACTTTGATATCTCAATTTACCACTTTTTCAAATTAAAGATTTGATGGCGACAATTACAGAATTTGCAAGCGAAAATTATTGAGCAACTATCATGATAATCTCAAATGATAATGATAGTTTAATATTTGACATGCACATTATGATGAAAATGATTCCTCGATATTATCATTCTATTATCACCCAAATATCAAGTCTCAAACAAATAACATCCTATCAAGATATTTTGATAAACCGCAATACTGCACCTTAGTGTTACAAACGTCCATAATAGCTTTCTCAGGCATTTTCTGCATCGATTACCATAGTAAAGTGACAGAAATTAGCATTTTACAAGAAGGAATCAATTGTCAATCGTATACAATCATGTAATTTGCTTAATCAAGCCAAGTTGAGTCTCCTTGCTTCACAAATTGACTCGATGGTGTGAAAATGTGAATTCCACATGCATGTAAATCGTTCCTCATTTTGAAGACAATAAGGCATCAAATCAAATGTTATTCGCTTCAAGTTAACGCTTACCTTTTTACTTGAGTTGTTGTAAGCATTTCCTTGCCTGGATCAGCATTTAAAGAGTAAAACTAACAAAAAAATCGTCAGCACAAAAGCGTGATCGTAGATGAAACGTTTCAACCGCGCGAAACCTGTAAGAGCTGGACTGGTTACTCCTGACTGCTGACCAAAACGAAAAGGACTCACTAGTTCCCAGTCCGGTCTCTCACGTGTTATCCAAGATGGCGGAAGATGACAAGAAGCAAGATTTGAAAGATACTGGAGTTCATTGAACGGATTAAGTGCTGACTTGGAGTGTGTAATTTTCGAGAGTAATGCATCAATTGTTCCTTTTGGAATAAGGCCGATTATGAGACTCGGAGAGCATCAAACAAGGTAATCCTTTCATTGGTTTTTCTCACAATCTACATGTATTGAATACATCGGAATAAAAGCTTTCTTTTTCATTTCTCCGTGTACAGAGTGCTTTTATTTTCAAAGTTTGGAGCCTTTAAAGGACATTGCGTAAGCTAAGTAAATGTATTAACTCGAAAGATATCACATTCACATTCATAAGCTATATTTCAGAGAGCTATGTGACCTTTAAATAGTATTGCAATATTAATGGCATATGCTTTACACAGACTGAACTATGTAATGTAGCAAGTTACATAGTTATTACATAGCACGTAAGGAGCAGTAAATAGCCTTTATATAGCTCAACATAGTTATATGATAAACTTTACATAGCCTTCACAACATATGTCTGGTTCTACAAGGGAATTTTCTTCTTAAACTTTATACATAATAAGAAACTGCATGCTAAACATTTCTTTAAATTTTTATCTGAAAAGAGTTGAATTTATAGAATAAACTAAAAATTTGTTTCATTTGAGAAATGTTAAAATTGTTAACAAGCTGTAGATAATAGTTTATTTCCAGTTTCCTGCAAGAAGTGAAGACTGGAAAAAACTGTCATTTTCTGGCAGCACCTAATAGATGTATCAAATTCACGCTATTTCCAGCTTTTGAAAGAACCCAAAACTTGCAAAAACTGGAAAACAATTTCTGGAATAAAAGCTGGAATTTGATTCTGGAATAAAGCTGTCACATTCTAGAAATTTCCAGAAATTTCCAGAACTTAACAGAAAGCTTGAAATTCATTTTGCAAGGGCGGCGTTATAAATCTTTTTTCACAAAATGTTCCCGAATCGTCAAGCATCACCACGGAAGAAACGAAAATCATTCTAAAAGCTTATTTTACGCAAAAAGTAGGTTCTGGAGGTAATTTTGAGTGTGGAAATCAAGTTTACAGCAGATGACAAATACAAACTTACGAGCCATGGTATATTCAATTAAGTTAACACAACAGAAAGGAGTCGTTTACCTTATATTTTGACACGAAAATGCTTTACTATTGCCATAAAAAGTATCCAGTTAAGCTCGCATATTACACATGATGAATTCATAAAAGCCACCATTTTCCAGCAAAATGCTTTTTGAAACAAGCAACATATGTGCTATAAGAGGCAAAAAACCCTTCCTACAGTATTTCATTTCGTGCGTGAAGACAAGAAACTCAATCGTGTCAAATTACACTCCGTGTCAAAAACGCAACACGGTAAATAAATTTCCCGCGAGTGTTTACCATCAAACCCTTCACTGAAAAACCCTTTACTTGAATTATCAAGCAAAAAATGGGCAACAAGCTTTCTTTCAAATAATTTTTGACTAACAGGAATTTGTGAAATTTCCAATTGTTAGCAGAAGACTGTGCAGAATTGAGTACAGATCCAAGTCTCTGTTTTGTTAAACCCATAAGTTACTAGAGAATTTTCCATTTGATTTCAGCGTTGTACAAAACACCACACTCGTACAATATTAGAACAACATCTCACTTTGATTACGGCTCGACGGGCGACAGATTGTTGTCGAAGTCCATTACTCATCACTTTTAAGATTCCAGATGGTTTTTTTTAGCGCCTTTCTTGTTCAGTATCCAATTGACTTTCCATTATTAAGCTCCATAAGGGTATATTTTGCTTAAAAATCCACTAAAAGTTAAAAACGCCATTCGCGTTACATGACTTTCGACGCCATTGCCGGTTACGTTGATCATTCTACTGTGTCCACCAGACAAATCTACGCATTTCCCACTACCCTCTCGATCCTAAGACAATACGCGCAGAAGGCTCTATGCATAAAGACACCACTTAGCAGGGGAGAGACAGGCAAGACTTTTACCGACACGGAAAATAGAAAAAAAAAATTAAATCTACCCATCTTCTGACTGGATTGCCATAGGCAACCCAGTAACAATCCGTCAAGTAGCTGTGTTGCAAAGGTACAGTTGTAACATTGCCCATTGCAATGAAACCCCTTTAACTTTTAGGGCGCGTTCGATTTACATGGAATATACGTTAGGAATCCTTCGTTATTGCAGATATTCACATTAATATTGTCAAACGTGCTAAAATGCTATATTAAACATAGCTTTAGTATCCATGTTGCTGCAAAACGCCACACATTGTGGCTTAAAGCATCGCTCTACGCATTTTTTGTCCAGAATAGGGCCAATCGACCGCACCCTTAATTAATGTGCATTCGCCGAGCTGAAAGCCCCAACTCAATAAATGCGAATCATACTAAATGATAGCACACACTAAACCAGTTCTTTGGGGCAGAGAATGCGTATGTAAGTCTACATCTTTTATAGAGTATGGATGACAACTGTGATGTAAACAGTTGGTAAAAACTGTCCGCATTCAAGTGTTTCGCACAGCATTGATCAACAGTGTTTAATTCAAAACACCAATTCCGAATAGCGCTGATCCACAAGCAAATTGTTGTTCCCTGTCAATCTCGTCTATCTCAACTCAGCTTGAACGGTTCCTTATGATGAGGTCGACTACATGTACATGCAGTTAACAGTGGATTGATTGATTGTTTTGTGGTTGTGGATGGATTATTTATGAACATAATCAAAGTTATGGTATGCATTTATCATCCTGTTTTTTTAGGATCTTCAACTCCCGGATGACAATGTATTTAGTTACTGGTATCAGCCTGTCAGTCCAGGAATCACTGTAGGTCAGATAAACTTAATTAGATTTTGTAAGTAAACGGGTAAGAATTGCTCAAATTGCTGTCAACATATTTTTGTGATGTTCGTTTTCAAAATCTGATAGTTTTTATTGGTCTAGGTTGTTTCATTTTGTGACGCGAAGCTTCGAGATTCGTCTTAAATTTTGAGCTCCAAAAGCTGCATTTTGACGGAATTCGGTTATTATCGATTTTCTCATTGATAAATTGATATTCAGCCAAACGAAGTATCTTGTGATTTGTTTCACACTAAGGCCTACCTAACCTGAGAATATGAGCAGAATTTATTTTTTGGCTGTTGCCCCAATATTTTGAAAATCTTTGATTTTTGGGCACATTCGCTCTTAAATCCTTGGTGTGTTTCTTAGCTCTGACTGGTTCATTATTTTGTAAATGGTTCCTATATAAAGGTAGAAATCTTTAAAAGAAACCAATCCATTTCAATTCCATGACCAGGCAAGATGAGCAGACCTTGCTCCCAGCTAAACAGTAAAGCTTTTAGAGATAAGGCAGAATGCGAAGTCGTAGCAAGAATAGAAAAATTTTGTTCAGTTGTTGCTTTTAAGTGCGTTTGGCGAGTTGACGACCAGGAAATCAACAATGCATGGAACTGGATATGCTATAAACGGGATGAATGCATCCTCGGAGACCCAGGGGCAGTTAGTAGGGGCCGGGAAAAGTCTCAACGGGCGAGAAAAAAATTCGGGCGAAGAAAAGTCAAGAACGAAAATAAGAGCCCCTGGGGACAAGTTCTTACCAGACCAGTTCCAAACAGCAGTGGTAATTCTCAATTCTGATTGGTGCCAGAAAACCTTTTGTTTTTTTCTGGCCAATCATAGAGCAGCAAGACTAAGAGTCCTTTCGTGTTTCCTTATATGACAGGTACAAACAGGCTAATTGCTCGCCATATTTGTCTGGGTCGTTCACCGAGGGTTTCCTCCAGGAGGAAAGTTTCAATCACAGCAGAAAATGTACGGGAGATCGTTCGGCATATCCACAAGAAACTCGCCGTAGATACGCTGGACTTTTCGTAGGTATCATAAGAGCGTATTTAAAATATTGC
>NC_090894.1:38519937-38534937 GCF_036669925.1 Montipora capricornis
GAAATCGTTTATCAATACATAGTGATTGTTTTTGTTTTCTGTGATTAATAATAAATTCATGTGGTCTTCATACTTTTCTTTTGTAACATAAATTGGATATGGTTGTTTATCCTCATAACCGAAAACATTGATATTTATTTCATTCTGCTTTTCTATTTTGTTGTACTGTTTGGTAGTGACTGGAAATTCAATGCCTTGATAATTTAAGTTGTCTACATATTGTTTGTCTGATTTTTTGATCCTCTGTGGGTATTTGTATTGAGGATTCAAATGTCTGATGTGACACCACCTGAAGCATTGATTGTCTTTATTTTTCAAATTAACCAACCCTTTAGCACTGTTTCTAAGTTCTTGAGGTAGTTTAATATAGCTATTAGCTTTCATTGGTTCATATTTAACAATATTAAGATGACTATCGACTGATTCAATAGTCCAACCTGAACCCTCTGAAATCCACACAGCAATAATATTTAAGATTTCTTGTTTTGATAAAGATAAAGCTAGTTTAATTTGTGCGTCATTTGTTATTGCTTGGGGTTTACTGTTGAAATAAGCTGTTTTCAATCGTTCTTCACTACCTATTTTCCTTTCAAATGTGACTATTAGTGTTTCAATAAACTTAAGCCCTTTCATTGATATTAATATGTTTTCAATATGGTTAGCAACAGCCTTTCTTGTGTTGTTTAGTTGCACTAATGGGTCTTTGTTGTTTTTGATATCTATTTCATAAGACTTTGTGTAGCCTTTCAGAGCTTTGTTTGTTTGCTCTATCTTAGTTCTTAGCACTGGAACTGGTTTTTTGGTTCTCGGTGCTGGTACTGGCCTGTTTAATTGTTCTGTTTCTTGTAACCATTCAGACGGAGGAGCTGGCAGTCTCTGTCTCTCAAAATAGTCTATAAGTTCTTTTACACTTTTTCTTGGCGTAACAGCTGGCTTTTTGGTTCTTGGTGCTGCAATTGGCGCTGGTTTTATGTCATCTACTATGATGATTTCAGGTTTCTTCTTTTGTTGCTTTAATAACAATCTGATTAGTTCAGATTTACTGAGCTTTTTAAGATCGCTCTTGTTCATATTATTATATGAGATATTATTATTCATTTATATATAACTATAGATTTTTCTCTTTTAAGTGTCTATAGATATGCGTTTGAAAAATGATTGATTTAAATGATCCAGTTATGAATCCTTTAAACTATATTTATATGTTTGTTTATTTTAGCATGAAATATAGCATATTTTCCACCTGTTTGCGGTCTTTTGTAGTTAAAAGTACATCTCCGGAATCATTTCGTATGATATAGTGTGATTGGACTTTTTGAATTGTGACGCCACTCTCTCGTTCATGAATAAATTCAGGATGTTTTGTATCAACTGCTTTTTCGTCTAGTTCGTCTAAAATTTGGTTTATGTACTTTTTTATTTGTTCATCATTGATTTCGTTATTTAATAACATTTCGAGTTGTTTGTTGATTGTATTTTTCTTTATCGATTTAGTTTTTTTGTGGATTGGTTGGTTTTCTTCACCTTGTTTTTTTTTTTAATAAGTGCATAAAATGTTGATGATTTTTAGTATGACTTGTTCCACTTCAGCACGCTTTAATTTGGAGACTTGAAAATCTCTTTTTACTTTTAGCACTTCCTGTTTTAACTCCTTAACAGTGAAGTTTTTGAGATGATTTTTTAATTGATTAATTACTTCCATATATAATCATTGTACATAAAAAATAATTTATTTCAAATCATGTATTTTGGCACGATATTCTAATAGGTTTGGTAAATCACCAATATTTAACCCATATGAATATGGTCTGAAGCCATTGTCATGGACCTATTTGGCCTTGTTCATTTTCCTTCTGATGGTTGTATTATTCAAAGCTTCTTCAACTGTTGTATTGATATAATATTCAAGTTTTATATTGTCATTTTTAAATGTTAATAGATTTTTTCTGATACTACTTAATTTCAGTTTATGTTTTAGAGCTGCATTTTTATAGTCTTTCTAAATGCTTCTCTATCTTTACATTTTTCATACCCAGCTTGATCTGGGTCATAGTGAGGCAATTTAGGTAAAGCATCAATAAAAATGAAATGGTTAAATTTACTATATGTTGAGTCACAGACTGGTTTAAAATCCCAACCTGCACCGAAATAAACTAAAGTATATCCCTTTGTTTTTTTAGTTGAATTTTCTGATTTGTTTGATTTCATATATTATAACTATAGATATTATTTCTTTAAGTGTCTATAGATGTGCGTTTAAACGTTATGGATTCCTTAAACTATTCTATTTTTAGTCTAAGTACATTATTTTAAAACCTTGGTTTTTTCTTTCAAAAAAATTCTTCATATGCTTTTTTGTTTTTATGTGACACCATTTGCCAGCAAGAGTGTAATTTCTTCCTGTGTTGCATATATCACAATACCACTCTTTGTTTAGCATATAACTGGTTTTGAATTGAATATTTTTGGCTACAATGTAGCAATCACAGTATGAACTGTAGCTATTATTATACGTTACATAACTTCAGTTTAAATGTTTTCAATATCTTTTAATGGTATCCAACTGTTGAAGTCATCACTGTATCCCTTCCACTTCACTAGAGCTTGTTTCTTTTTATGGTCTTTTTTAATAACTTTATCAATACGGAAAACATCCTGCTTGGCTTTTAATAGTTCAGGTTCATAAAAACTCCCTTGTATGTCTTCATCGTTGAGATCTTTTAATTTGTAAGTTATAGGATTAGTGTATTGTATCTTATCGACTGTAAACACTTCTTCTGTCAAATTTGGTGTATAACCCTTGTCGAACACATTCCGTTTATACTTAGATATTCGAACCTTACCACCAACCTTATAATTAGGTTTAGATGTTACTTGTTCCATATCACCATATAAATTGAAGTAAACAGTTCCTTCATTGCTCTTTTTGCTAGCTTCAACAGGTGTCATCTTTATGCTTGAATGTTTGGTATTATTATACTGTTTCACTAATTTTGGTAGCATATCTAAATACTGTGTATTACCTTGAACAGTAAACTGCTTCCACATTTTGGATTTAATTGTTTTATTCCATCTTTCGACCACTGAGGATTTCTCTTCATTTTCAGTGGTGTACATATGTATCCCATTTTTCTCCAGCAAGTCTTTCAAGTGTTTGTTATAGAACTCCTTTCCCTTATCAACCCACAAATATTGTGGTTTTCTACCTTCCTTAAATATTGATTTGAATGCTTCAGTAACGGATTCACCTTTCTTATCCTTCAATGGTGTGATCCAACCGTATTTACTGAAAACATCAATAACCATAAGAAGATACCGATAACCTTTATTCCATTTGCCAAATTTTTGCATTTCAACTAGATCACTTGCCCATATTTCATCAATACGATTTGTTATTACACGCCGCCGAGTAAAGTTGCGTCTTATGGGTTTATGTAACTCATCTGCTAATTTTTCTTGCCAGTTTTCTTTACTCGACGGCTTTTTCCGTTTTTTGGAACTCGACCCAGTCCGAGCTTCTGTTTCACATCTATAGCATTTCTCGCCAACCAATGCCCCCATTGTCTTTCATTGTATGGCACGTTGTCTAAAGCTTTAACCATTTTTCGGTCTGCTTTGTTTTTACATTTTTTGTCATCCTTACATACTGAATAATCAACGTCACGCTGCATTGCGATCGCATCAGTTTTTCCAGTGGGCATATCATATATTTCTAGTATTTCACCAGTTTTGGGGTCATATTTCAGTTGATCTTCTAGAGGGTTGTAAGGGCCTGTGTAATGATGCCCAGGAAGCGTCCATCCGCTTTTTGGTTTTGGTAATTTACCAATAGCTTTGTGAATATCAAGAGCACCACCGTCTAGATCTTTTCTGTTTGTTGTGTATTTTTTATTTGGTCTTATTTTTGTTGACAATTGATTCAAAGCTTGAGATCCAACATTTTGAATTGCTGGATTAAGTTTGTCCAAAGCATAATCAATAGCTTTTTTCTGTAACTTTGGATCTCGTAGCATTCTGATGTGTAATATCTACCCATTTCAACTGCTTTTTTGCCAAGATAAGGTACTCCTTTAGTTAAAAATAATTCTGCTGCTGTATCACCAACAGTGCTTAATATGCCCGCACCTTGGTACGGGCTAAACCGTTTCTCATCTGTTTCTCTTTTTTAACAAATTTGGTCTTTTTAATGCCGCATTCTGCACAGGTGCAAAAATGAATCAGTCTATCATTTTTAGTTGTTTTGTAACCTGAAGGCTCAGTGCATTCAGTTACTTTCTTTTGTTTAACACAATATGATTTCATATATGATATATGTTAGATATTTCTAAAATAATTTTCAATAAATATCTCATTTTTCATAGTGTCATTTATATCAAACACTTGTAGTAAATCATAATACGAATTTCCCTTATTCATTTCATTTAGAAAGTACAAACAAAAGTACCCACATGTGGTTGTTTTTATGTAATAGAGTTAAATTTTTCTTTTTGGCAATCTCTTGAAATGGGGGCATACCAAACGAATCAAAATAATTGATTATGTTATCTTTTACATAAGTTGCAACCCAGTGGCTTCCGCTCATATATGACGGTTCAAGATTGTAAATAAATAATGCTTGCTTATGGTTATGTGGAATGCTTCTGTCTCTTGACAAAACATCATCGATTGGTATATTCAAATATTTACACCATTTTATTAGATCATGGTTACTCAAAGGGGTGTTTTTATAAAATTTTGGTTTTACAATAGGGTTCTTAAAAGAGGGATCCCGTTGAACGGCGAGTTTCTTCCCAGTAGCAATCCTTTTCCCGCCTTTTTTTTGGTAGTTCTTTTTTTTTTACCATTACCTGTGACATATGGTGGAAAACTATAAAAAGGAGGAGGTGCTTTAGGCATTCCGATTCTTGGCGCTCCTGTACCATGTTTTGGCCAAGAAGGAGGCAACCCAACCTGTGGAGCTGACCCTCCCATCAACTTTTTGACAGCATCAATAGCTAGTGGAATACCGATGCTAGCTAACAGAGTGCCTAAAAATCCACCTGATTGTGTTTTGGTCGGTTTTATACGAACACCTGAACCCGATTGAAGGGCATTTAATATATCCTGTTTTTGTTTCGTCGATAAAAGATGTTTATATTCTATCAGCTTTTTAATTGTCTTGTGGTACTGTACTCCTTTCCCAGAGATTGCTTTAACCAATTGAGAAGCACCTTCTGAAGCTAAGCCTGAAAGAGCTGAAAGACCAAGGGTTTTACCTACAGTTGGCAAAAGTGTACGTCCCACTGATAAAATTGAAGTCAACAGATCTCCACCGACTTGTTTTCTGTTATTGGTTTTAGCAAGACGAATGTCCATACCTTTATTCAATTTGCGATTTTTTTCCAATCTCTTCTTTATCATTGCTGGGACATAAAGAGTATCGTTTCCATGAAGAGAATTATTTGTCAGTCTCAAAACAATTGTTTCCCTTTTATGGTAAGCGGTACTGAGATTCTTTTTTTGATTGTCAGACAATTTGACATTAATTTCAAAAAGTTGAGTCATTTGTTGTATATAATATATGTTATATAAATTCCATGGTTCACAAAACATATATAAAAAAGAAATATCCTATAGTTGGTGCCATCGACTTCTTTACACTATAACCAGTTCATTTCCGATTTTGTCAATGACGACTGTTTCTTCATATAAAACGACAGCATGTACACTGAAAGGACTGTCGTCAGCACTATTAGCATTTAGTTTATACCTAAAAATCAACTGTTTGGGATCTCTTGTTACTTTCTCTGCCTGATATGATAAATCGAAATAGATTAGTGAGTATAAACTATTATAATTAGCTAGATTCAACTGCGCTCCGTTGTTGTAATCATTTTTTCTCATTGCATAAGACATTAAATCGTTGAAGATTCTTACTTTACTTTCAGAATCATATTCAGCTTCGGGATAAAAGACACCATTACCATATTCTAGACGACATGTTGTCAAATAACTACCATTTCCACGATCGGCATTTATATTAAATGTATCAAATTCATATGGATTTGCCGTTGAATTCCTTGTTTTAGCTCGTTGTAGGTATACAAAAATTGCTTTAACATTGTCAATACTAGAAGAAATCTGGAAGAATCCACTACCATTCCTCGGACCTGACATTTGATGCATTTCTCTGAGATACGTCCATTTATCCTGTTTTAAAAAAGAACCAATGAACTTATCATACAGACTGTCTTTTGGTGTCAATTTTGGGACCCATAGTAGAAATCTGTTAATGACAACCCTTCCATTATCAACTGCATCAAGTTTTTGAAGTAGTCCTCTATCATCCGGTAGCTTTAAAGTAAATTCAAGCTGCATTGGTACCAGCATCTTAGTCTCTAACTCTTCAAAAAAACTGATACGATTAAGAGGTATGATAACATTGACATCTGAATTCCCGGTTGTTAAAAGTCGTCTAGCCTCAAATCCTGTATTTTGATTGGCATTTGCTATAAGATGACTTGTATCTAAATACCAAAGACTATTCTTGGCTACTGAGCGACTAAAATCGTCACTATATTCTAGCAGGTTTTTTACAAAAACAACTTTATGAAGATTATCCGTGTTGTATACGATTTTACCAGCCCTTTTTATCATCATATGAGAAATCAAACTATGGGCCCCATTAATAACTGTTATACGATCTGCACCATAGGCTGTACCATCAGCCAATTTTTGTACCTGGAACTGGACCTCGAAATAAGCATTGTACCAATCATAAAAACTCGATCGATCATTGATTGTAAATGTATATCCATTTTTCTCCTGATGTTGACCATTGGCTGGGGCTCTAATTACATCATCAAGTTGGAAACGCACTAACTCATTTCTTTGTAAAAATTCACTTGTTCTAAAAGCCATTTATACTATTATATTATATAATTTTGCTATCATGTTATTTATTTGAAGACTCTACGCCTTCTTCCAGATCCTGATATCAATCTATTGAGGATCATATCAGTACTTTCATCTTGCTGTTTAATGGGTGAGGATGGAACAATTGCCCTTTGTGTTGTAGCTCCTTTTCTCAAATTTGCCAATTTTTTCATTATTAGGTCTCCTGACTTCTCTGATACCGCCTTACCCAGACGATCACCTGCATGGGAAACCCCTGATTCTAAAGCCTTCTTTGCTATTGGCTTAGCAAATTTCTTGAAAACAGATGATGCCACACTCTTTAACGGTTTAAAAATATTATCAATGATAAGTCCAGACCCTTTGTGTTGATATACAAATCTACCAAGTTTTGGATGATAAAACCTCTTGAATTCATACGGTTTCATTTATACTTTTATGTTATATTATTCCATGCTTTTCATAATCAGTGAAAAAGCTGTATCCGCTCCATTTAGATTCAGTAATCTTCTTTTTCCATCTGTTACCCACATTCTGATTGATGAAATTGTAGTTTTATTAACTGGATTAAATGTAACTCGTCGTGGTTCGAGGGTGAAGGAGTAACTTGGAGTTAGTACACTGGTTGAGAATGAATAAATGATGTCTGTGTCTTTACCGTCTACAAGCGATTTGTTCATTAAATCACAATGAATATTGAGTATGTCTGTGTCTTGACTGAGATTTGGCAATCTAGGCCCAATATGTGTTCCACTTGTCAATATCTTTTTGTCAAAACCGATTAGGTCATTAAAATTACTTGCTCTTAAATCAAGTTGGTAACTTTCAGCTAACGTAACCGTGACCCTAAATGTTGTATTATCAAATTCAAGAGTTATCGGATACATATCACCAGTTTTCGTTACATTTTTAATATATGTATTAAAGTCTGTATAATTCCATACACCGGCTGGAAGTGTAATGTTTTTAAAAGTTCAACCATTATCTGAACTGTATTTGATCAATTGATTTTTGTATCGAGCATTTACATTAAACCATGTGAAACTCATGTTAATAACTCGATTCAGACCAATGACATATTGCTTATTGTTTTCTAAAATTATAGGTCTAGTAAAATTTGTAGTAAAATCTTCTGGTTTATTACCAAATTGATTTTTTACAGAATAAGATGACAAGACTATCTCTCGTTGCATTATATAATAAAGTTACATTAAATTTTGAAATATTGTTTGTATAATTTATCATATTGTGATCTGTTGATTGTTGATATCTTTAAAAGCATGTCCAATATAGAAACACCCATATTTCGCATGTCAATGCTAGTATTACCTGCCAATATCTCACCAACAATTAAATCTAATTTTTTTATAAGTTCTTTCGGTTTGTTGAAAAATATAACATTGCTACCTTTTTGTTTTTTCCTGCCAGAACCTTTTATTGTTTCGATTTTATTTTCATAATGCTTTATGTATTCATTTAAAGTAGCTCTTGCGTTGTCTATTCTTTTGTTTAGCATTTGCCTATCTGCATCTGAAATTTCTCCTGATTTATATTGTTTTGTGATATGAGATTTGTAACCTTTTAATTGATTTCTTTTTGTTTTAGCTTCATTGATAATCTTATTGAGATATTTCTTGTTGATTTATTACCTTTTCAACAGAATCATAATTTTGAAGACCAAGATCATCCAATATCTCATTATCCATATCTTCATCATTTAATCCATAATCGATCTCATCGTCATCATCATATTCTGGTGGCAATTCTGGTTCTTCAGGAAAGTACTGAGGATCAACATAAATCTCTTTTTTTCCTTCCAGAATCTCTTTTAAAGCTTCTTCATATGTTGGCGGTTTTGGCACCAGTTATTTTTCTTGCTGTGGCAAAACAGGTTGTTCAAATAGATCATCTAAACCCATGTCCTCAACTTCATCCTCTATATCAATGCCGTAATCTGGAACTTCTCCTTTCTTCAGTGGTCGTTTTTTCCTTGGCATCCTTAAAACCTGATTACTATCAATAACATCATCTAATTTACTTGTAATTGGTTTGAATACTTTTGAAAATCCCTGTTGACTGGTCTGCTGACCAATATTATACAAAAATTTGGTTTATCAACGGAGTTGATAATGTAAATTGACCACCGTACAGAGATTCTAAAAGCTGACGTTTCGAGCGTTAGCCCTTCGTCAGAGGTTTGAAACGTCAGCTTTTAGAATCTCTGTACGGTGGTCAATTTACATTATCAACTCTGTTGATAAACCAAATTTTTGTATACTACTTCCCCACCGACGCAGCACCACAGTTTCTTTAGAAACTACCCCTTCATTCATCTGACCAATATTATGTTTTGTAATTGCATTATGGACATAATTGATCTTATCCCCTAATTCAGATTTACCCTTTGTGCGTTTTTTCCACTTAAGTAAACTCATTTTTGTTATATTGTTATATTATTATGTCAGATAAAAATGAAAATTAAATGAAAATCATATACAAAAAAATAGCGTTTAACACCGTGTTGAACACCATGTTGAACACCCTGTTAAACACCATGTTATTGAAATAATATACCCATATAATATAAAAATGAAAATACCAAATTTTGATACAGACGATAAAGTCACATCCAATTTCAAACAAATATATGATTTCATGCCTGATCGATGCTTCCGCATGCTCATTTGCGGCCCCAGCGGTTCGGGAAAAACAAATACACTGATGCATATGATTTACAATTTGTTGTACTTTGATAAAATATACCTTTATGCAAAAAACTTAGAGCAGTCCAAGTACCAGAATGTTATGGATGTGTTGAAGCCAATAAGTGATGAGGCTGGTTATGATGTTATTGAAGCAAGCAATGATCAAATTATTCCTGTAAATGATCTTGATAGTGAAAGTCAGAAAATTGTAATATTCGACGATTTCGTATGCGACAAAAACCAAAAACCATTAGTTGACTCTTTTATACAGGGGAGACATAAAAACTGCTGTGTTATACATTTGAGTCAAAGCTACTATAAGACACCAAAAGATATTAGATTTAACTGCTCACATTTTGCCATTTATGATTTCCCGAGTACTAATGAAAAAAGTCTCATATGTCGTGAAAACAATGCCTCAAAACAATTATACGAGAAAGCAACTAGAGACCCTTTTAGTTTTATATATATTGACAAACCAAAGAAACAAGTAAAGAAGAATTTTGATGAAGAAATATAAATCAATTATATATGAGCTACTCTAATGGTAATTTACCTGATGATACATTATCACATGACAAAATTATTGAAATAGTAAGAGGATTACCTGGTGTTGGTTTTAAACAGATGACGGTGATTATGATATGCAGAATAAAAAACTGAGAAATGTGGCTTTACCACAAACAAATAACGACGCTAGCACTAAGAGTTATGTTGATTCTGAGGTTAATAAGACATTGAAACTAGACGGTAGTAGTTTAATGCTTGGAGTCCTCAATATGAATAACAGACGTGTCGAAAATATAGCCCCTGCTCGGCATGGGTTTAGCGATGCTGTGAGCAGTTTACATCTACACAACTTTTACTTTAATTTAAATACAGATGATGGTAAAATAGAAGCACAAAATCCTATTGATATGAAAGATCAAAGAATTACTGGTTTAAAAGAACCAATACATCATAAAGATGCTGCAACAAAATTTTACATTGATAATTTCATGACTCAAAAAACTGATAAAACGGAACGGTCCAATTATTTGAAAAGAGATGGGTCAGTATCTTTAACTGGGGATTTAAACATTCGAGATAATAAAATAACACAAGTTGGTAACGGTTCACAATCGACTGATGTAGTAAATAAGGGTTATATTGATACTGAAATAGCTGCCAAACCAAATATTGATCAGGTTATACTACGAGATGGTTCACAGGATATGACTGGAAATCTTAATATGACATAAAAAAAGATCATTAATCTAGGTGTTGCGACAGGTGTAAATGATGCCGTTAGAAAGGGTTATGTCGATCAATTATTTTTAAATTGTCTTAGATTGGACGGTGGTGGTAGTAGAATGAATGCAAATCTTGATATGAATGACAAACAAATAAAAAACGAGATGCTATAACTTTAAAGCAAGTCAATGATGCTATTTCAACCACGAGTACCAATGGTGAAAAATACACAGACGAGAAAATAGCGGAAAGTCATATAAGTACACACGAAAACCGTAAAAACGTCTTAGCCTATGCAATGGATGATGGGGAATTTACAGAAGATTTTGGAATACAGGATGTTAATTTAATCACCTATAATGACTCACCTCATAAAACCAACAAAAAAGCATTCTCTTTGAAGGTTCAAAAAACAAGTGATGGATCTAATCTGTTTAAAGGAAGGTTTGATTTTAATTTATTCAAGATGATACGGGATGATTTCAGTAATCAATACACTGTTTGTATTGAAGTGTATTTCGAAAAAGATGGTAGACATGATTCAGAATTCAATTCTTTTAATATAACATTTGAAAAACTTAATATGAACATTGATAAATCACACAATAAAAATAAATACCGATTATAAATATTATCTTTCTCCCGATAGTACTTCTCTATCAATTCAGAGAAGATTGTATGTAAATGTTCAGAGTAGTTTTGACAACATTAGCCCTAGTCTATTGCCAATATATGTTTTGATTTATGGTATTAAGGATGAAGCAATAAAAAATCTCGATTTCACTATCTGTGATTATGAAAAAGCTTATGAGGTTGCAAACAACGAATTTTTACTACATGTTCCAATTGATATGAGTAACAATATAATCACAGCTCTAGCAGATCCAATAAATAATAATGACGCTGTGAACAAAAAATATTTATTCAATAGTGTTCTCCCATCATACATTTGGGGTGCAACTACTACAAACAGTGTTTCATGTGATTTTTCGACAGCACGTGGAGACGTTTTAAAGTTCAGGGAAATTTTCATCGATTCAATACAGATTTTTGCTACATCAACTTATACATTTCAAAGCAGTCATCGTTTAATCATCCAAACATTTACTGCAGCAATTTATAATATATTTTTCACAGCTAATAAAACCATCACTGTCAATATAAATAGATATTTCAGAAACGTAAATTATATCAGAATAAACTTTTCAGATAGAATAAACAAGAGATTCAAATTTAAAATCAAATACAAAACATTGTTCCATTAAAATAATATGACGTATTGAATATGACACTCTATGTAAAAAAAGAAAATGGTGATTATCTTCTTGATGATAACGGTGAAAAAATAGAATATACCATAGACTATCATTCAAGTTCAGAAGATTTAACTGACAATACCACATTTTTAATAAATGATGATGGACACATAGAAACTGATAAAAATATTATTGCAAAAGCTGGTACTAACGACTCCCATGTTGTTGTCAAATCACAGGTCGGCGATATTGTCAGAGATTCATTTCTCGATCTTTGGGTCAGTGAATATCTAAGAATGTATGCTAATTGTGTTTATCAAATAGACAGGGCAAATAATCAAAATATAAAAATGGATGCAAGCAGAAAAGTAGAGACAATATATGATAAGAGCAATGAAGAAAGTGATGCAGCACAAACCGATTCGGCAAAACGGCCTACATTATGTACAAAAGCTGAAAAACATAATGGTCGATATTTCCTGAAATTCAGCGGATCGCAAAAGATGATATCACAGGTTGATCTTAACAATGATGCAGTTAATGTGTTCATTGTTTATAAATTAAATTCAAGAGCTCAGAGTTACTGGAATAATGGTTTATTCGGTCACGATAATACAGGGTACGATAAATTTGTTGCTTATAGAGAATCAAATCTTGTGGTATCTGGGGCTAATAATACATATAAATGTGTTTATGTTGGCCCGGCAAGTAGCCTGCAAAGTTTTCTAAATCTAGGAGATTATAGCGAAAATGATTTAGGCGAACTTAATAAATGGCATTGTCTCACCAACTTACTGCTGACAACCGTACAGGAAACAAGACAACCGTTTTCGGAGGTCTTGACCCGTCGACTGATATAGCCCCATTAAACGGCAATATCGCTTTTTTCTGTGTTTATTTAGATTTTATATTAGATGAAAAAACAATATTAGACCATCATACTGTTTTGATGCAGAGGTATAACATAACGTAATTACATATGTACATAAATTTATTATTAAAATATGTAAAACACAGTTTTAAAGAAACTAAAGAAAAACATCGTTTGATTAATGACAAAATATTAAAATCAGCACTTGTATATCAATACCTTTATTATTATCATTTCGAAAAAGATATGTTGATAAGCCGAATTCTTGAACTAAATGATGGAGAAATCGATCTGCTTGGACCAGGTGATGGCTGCCTTACATGGTTATTTGAAAAAACATTTGGTTGGATTGAAATATTAAACAGTCATAGTATTCTACATGACGCTTTTGGTAGGTTTTATGATCATCATGAATTAGGTAGAGGTTATACATATGCTATTCCAGAAAAATACACAACTAAACTGATCAAAAGATCTCCTCTTTGCGGACAGATTTCAGGTCTTTTATATTGCTTATGTAGGCGTTTAACAATCTAAACTATATATATGACTGATAATCGAAATAAAATATTTGACTGGAATCACATTTCAGACAAACTTACAGAAGATAAAGTTGATGAACTAAAGAGCTATTATAAAGCATATCACAGAAAGTGCTGGGCTTACAAGCAGGCTGTAAAATGGTTCAAAAGATTGAAATTACTTGGTAATACAGTTTCTATTCTTACATCTTCAGGAGGCTTAGTTAGTGCTGTTCTGACAGGAGGTATTAGTCTTGTAGCAATCAGTACATGTGCATTGTTAATCAAAAGTTATATGGATTTTCATTCACTTGATCTCAAGATACAAAATTGCACATACGCTTATCAATCTTATCAGCATATTTTGATTAATTTAAAAGACATGATGAGAAGCGGTGATTTCCAACCATCGATTCACACTGAAATGAAAAATGTAGATGATTTTGTAACTGATGTATGCCCAAGCGTTGACAAATTTCTTCTCAAGTACAATAAAAAATTCATTCCTGAACTATTGTATCGATTTTGTCGAATATCATCGAAAGAATTTCATTCCAACATTCGTTATAGATTTGGAGTGTTTTTTTCGATTTTGTTATCTTGATCTTTTCATAAGGAAGATTAAGCATTTTAAATATCTTTTGTAAAATAAAGTTGATATTAATCATTCGTTTTCTATCTATGTTAACCGATTGAATAACCTTTCCGATTTCATTAAAAATCCTCAATATTTTATCTTTATTCTTAACTGAAATCTGAAAATCATTTTTAAGAGCTATATTATTTATGATATTGTGAATGTGGTATTTCCGTTGATACACTGATTTACGATGAAATCTGTGTTTGTTCACATGAAATTCAACATATTCTACTATAGGTATGAAACCATGGACGGTTCCGCAATTTTTGCAAACTATACTATTATTATTTACTATATCTGGTTGACTGCAACATTGATCTATTTTTTTCGTTTGGTTACCTATTTTTTTATTGCAAAAAGGACAAATGATTACTTCCATATCAACTAGTTCTTGATGTATGTTTTTACAACTCATTATACTATTATATGAGATATTATTTTTTAAAAATATATAAATTACCAAAAATACGAGACTAAAAATTGATTGCCGAAAATATAAAAATATATAGATTACCAAAAATGAAAAACATATAGATTACCAAAATACGAGATCAAAAATTTGTTGCCATTAAATGGAAAGTAGTATAGAGTTGGGTTTGGTAACAGATCAAAAATGATCTGGTACCCCCAACTCCTATACTACTCGTGTTGGGAGACTATGAAAAAGAGAATTCCAAACATGTTTGTGTCACTGACTGAAAATTCATCCCATGATCATTGAATCATTGGGCATCCCGGCATGAGTTAACAATGCAACAGTGGTAATTGATAATAATCTTTATTGTGACATACCTGTTACATGAATTTATGTTATAATACAGATATGATGTATATAATTTGGACAGACCAGTACAATTATTATAAAATCATGTAGGGATTT
>NC_090894.1:38542437-38544937 GCF_036669925.1 Montipora capricornis
GAAACAATGAAGCGATGTATTAATCTTCTGGTGCTTAAACTGTTAGCAAGAAGAAAACAAGCAAGCATATCAGTTACCAAATAAATCAAATAAATCAAGTGAAGCTATAATCTTCGCAGTTATGAACGCAATTTTTACAATTGCGTAGAGAAGCCTGACAAATTGAGGACTTCAACGGGGTTTGAACCCGTGACCTCGCGATTCCGGTGCGATGCTCTAACCATCTGAGCTATGAGGCCACTGACATTGGGAGCTGGTCATTTGTGGGTTCTAATGGTCCTGTGAGGAATGAATCAATGACAAAATGGTATATGAAATGAATCATATATGAACTGCGGATGTGAAATCAAGTGAAGCTATGATCTTCGCAGTTATGAACGCAATCATGTTTTACAATTGTGTAGAGAAGCCTGAAAAACTCAGGACTTCAACGGGGTTTGAACCCGTGACCTCGCGATTCCGGTGCGACGCTCCAACCAACTGAGCTATGAAGCCACTGACGTTGGGATTTCAGCCCCTCCGTTTTCCATCTAAAAGTACACTGCCCGTGGATTTTTTTACATTAATTAAAGCTACAATCCTTTAGCTTTATTTTGATGTGAGTAGCATTCAGAAATTCAGAATCCTTCTAGGAAATTTTTTCCATTGAAATTAACCAAAAATGCCCCTTTTTCAATACTGTCAAACCATCATCTTTGCTTGAAATTGTTTCTCTGTTGTTAAGAGGACCCCGGAAAAAAGACAGGCATGTTTATAAAATAGAAGGGTTGAACAGTAATGTGGTGTAAATTGATTGAAGATACTGTTGCTTTTGTGTTGGCAAGAGACATAACAAGTTAGCCATTTTTGGAAAATTTTATCTTAAAAAAACGGTCCCAAGGGGCTAAAACTTTAATTAGCTGTCACGTGACCGCATATCATTAAGGAGACTAATTGATGGCCGTTTGATTACTTACTCATGAATACCTTTCAGCATGCAAAGTTCGAGGTAGGGTTGTATCTGGCCATTTCCAAAATTACTTGAACGTTACGTGGACTGGTTCTTAAGTCCTTCACAGCATGGTTTTAGAAGGAAAAGATCCTGTGTTATGCAGTTACTCCACTATGTACACAATTTGGCAACATCCTTAGAGGCTGGTGGACAAACTGATACCATCTACCTTGATTTATGGAAATGGCTTTTGACCGAGTACCACATACAGAGCTTCCACACAAGCTGGAGTTTTTAGGTATCCGTAAACCCTTTGCTGCACTGGATAGGTGACTACCTCACAGATAAACGGCACAGAGCATCTATTGACGGCATCTCCTCTGATTGGAAATATGTATCTTCTGGTGTCCCTCAAGGCTTGATTATTGGTCCTATTCTGTTTCTTATTTATACATGTATTAATGATCTATGACATATACTACCTCTCCATGCAAATGACGCGAAATGTAACAGAGTTAGACAGGGTCATTTAGACCGTGACATACCGCAGCAAGACCTATCCACCACACTAATCCACATCAATGGAGTGAGACCTGGGGTATGAAGTTCAACACTAAGAAGTGTAAACATCTCTGTATCACAGACCAAAAGAACCAGATTAGAAATCTCTTATAGCCTTGGTACCAAGTGTATTCCTTTGTCTAATGAAGAAAAAGGCCACAGTAAACATCTCTCAAAAAGTCCTACGTTTGATCAAGAGAACTTGTGGTACTTGTAACCAACCTCTTTGAACTAGTTAGACCACACGTTGAATTTGCCTGCCAGGTATGGTCTCCACATCAACAGTTCTTTGTTGACATAATTGAAAGAGTTCAGCGTAGAGCTACAAAACTGATCAAAGAGGACAAGCCTTATGGAGAGAGACTTCAGGAACTGAACCTTCTTTTTTAAATGCATGAAGGGCCTATATGATTTGGATTTGTCTTATTATCTTGTGACAGTTGACAGTTCTAAATATAATTTGAGACATGATAATTACCAGTTTAAAGTTAAATATGCACTAACCACTGTTCTAAAATTTTCGCATTTCTATAAAGTAGTAAAATCTTGGAACTCTCTGCCTTTACATTTAAGAATAAATGAGTTTAAAGATAGTTTGAAAGCCTTTTTATGCCGGAAGGATATTAATACATTCTTGTACTTTATTTTTTATCACTCAATCATTTATTTATTTATTTTTATTATTATTTTACTGTGCATAATTTTTGCCTACTTATGCATCAATGATTTTTTTTAAAGCTGTTTTATTTGTTATTTATTGTGAATTTTTAGGTAACCCTTCAGTTAGGGAAGTTGTTTCCTGTTAAGGGTTTTTCCTGTCAATACTTGAACATGTACTCCTTTGTATTGAACAAAACATTAAAATAGTAAACATCAAGAGCCCTAAGATCCAGAACCAGAGACCAAAAGAGAGCAATTTTCAAAGGAGATATGAATTCCTTATTAACACGGCATTGCATAAAAAACAATCGTGAATCTCACCTTGACAACGTCAAGATCATTGGCCAT
>NC_090894.1:38549937-38552437 GCF_036669925.1 Montipora capricornis
TATTGTTCTCGATTCTACTTGTGAACATATCTTTAAAGAACGAGAAATGACCCATTTTGTGTGGTTCAAACAAAAGAAACACACACAAATACACACAAAAAACCTTTATAGACAGAAAACGGGAATGTTACTTTATTGGAGTGTCCGTGGTGGCTGTGTAAAAATTTCCACCAGTAATGAAACCAAAAGTCTTGTGATCATGATTTATCGTGGTTTCGCATGCTAATGGACCTACTGGTTTTTTTTTTTTTTAGCGAACGTGCTAGTATAAGGGAAACGGCAAAGAGTTTAGGTTTGGGCGAAGATGTAAAGGTGCAGTTAAATAGGTACATTTTTCTATTTTATTGCCCTCTTTATTTATTGCACCTCTCAAGACTCTCAAATAAAGTGATATATCTGTTATTTACTATTTATTTGTTTGTGGCCCTGGTTCGACATTTTTCTTAAAATGGGCAAAAAGAAGTAAAGTTTGTATTGTTTTTGCCTAGAACGTATTATTCAAGTGGGGGTGAATTTAATTCCTCCCGAGAAGACAACAACACCGATGATCAACGCGAGGACTCAGACATGGAAGTTGATTCTGTGGGGGCATGTTCATGCAGTGATGTTAACGAGTGGCAGTCCGATGATGGCAGTGTTGATGCAGATGATCTTTTGACTGTATATGTTGGGGTTGAAGAGGCAGATCCAGTGTGCTTGAAGATCCAAGACCTCCTTCGTCAAGGAAAGTTGTCAAGGGAGAGGATTTTTTATAAATACCTTAATGACGTATTAGAGGTAATGTACAATCCCTTCCACGAATATGATCAAGAAGTTGTGGAATTCTTTAATACCATCACGTACCTGGGCGGTAAGCGCACCACATGTTTCATCAGAGGACCAATGAACTTGGGAGATGGCTGAAACAGCCACTTAAGTCTAACAGACAAGAAAATGAATCTTGGAGGACCTTCCAAATCTGTCTGTGCGAAGCATCAGGCAGGATATACGCTGGAATCAGGAGTTATAAAACCGTTACCTTTAGGTCATATGGAACTACTATAGAGCTCACAAGCTAAGTTGTTAATCAAAACACCTAAGCTTAACGTGATTTCTTGTGCCCTGGCCAATGATAGGACGGCTTTGAAACCAGCAACTGAGTTAGATTCCTGATTAAAGGAAAACATTGGTCTAAAAACACTTGTTGATATCCACTATGCTAAAGAAAATCCATCGCCATCTCCCGACTATCTAAAGGATAATATTGTCACAGAAGCAATCGTTTCATCTTTGACATCTCTTGATAACTTTTGTTCTCTCCCTGTAGCAGTTGGCTTCTGTACACAAAGCGGTAAAACTGGCCAAGCTATGGTTGACCTTTTCAGAGAACACATCAAAACCCTACAAACTTGCGAATCATGCCAGCGACAACCAACTCATAGATCTCCTCTCACACAATGAACTGCAATAGCTTCTGCGAAGAGTGCTTTGTGTCGAAGACCGTCTGCGATGCTTGTAAAGTATCAGGACAGGTCAGTCATTTGCCCTCCTTGCGCTTCTGTGATGCTTGTCGGGACAAAGACGCTTTCTGTTTTCGTCGAGTCGTGGCAATACTTTGTAGTGACTGCGAAAGTGGCAACAAAAGTGCCTTTCAAACACTTAAAGAAAAACTAGAAGCAGATACTGAAGATCCCGAACTTGCATTTTTGTCTGTTCTACCAGATTGTCCGCATTTTGGTAAAAGTATGAAAGCCGCGTTTTCAAACTGGTGGCTAAGATGTAAAGGGGAACGCATCACCTTGGCTCTGGTACGGACTTTGAGGAATTGCTCAAATAAAGAAACAAAAGACACCTTCAGAAAGCTTATCCCCAAAAACGACCATTTAAAAAATAAAGATAGACAAGATCCCACGTCTGTCCTCACCCTGAGCAGCACTGAATTGACCTCTGAGTTGAAGAGCGTTGGCTACGTTTGTCACACCATCATCCCAGAATTAGACAAATATTCTGCTGACAATCAAGTCAGTATGTTTCCATCGCCAATTAGCGTTGCCATTCTGTCATATGAATGGATAGCCTTTTTATCCTATGATGTGAAAACCTCCTTGTCCACATTATACAAAGCTTGCCTTCATAGCCCTGTTGACAAGATCACAGCTATTGGCAACAAGCTTAAAGCAAGGGACATCCACAGTGCTGATGGGATCACCTTCCTCACGTCTGACGGTGGGCCTATTATAGCAATTCCGTTTGCTGATTGGGCAATCAACATCTTGTCCAAGCCACAGATGAAGAAAGATGATTTCATCAACCTTGCAAACCAATTCCAGCTGTCATCTACCGGGACTGTTGCGCAGATAAAGGAGAGGCTGAACCTTTATTCTTCATCCCTCAGGGCTGAATACAGACAGAATAATGTAAAGCTCGATGAGATCCATTTCTGGGATTCCGAAAGACAACTATCATTTGAAACCACGGTGTGCGGGGATGCTGAGCTGATTTACACTGCAAGGAAGGACGT
>NC_090894.1:38557437-38559937 GCF_036669925.1 Montipora capricornis
CTCTCAGAAAAAACCTAGGGAAAAAACTGAATTTTTTCAAATCGCGGACTACAAGTTAGACTTGGTTTAAATTAAAACCGCAAATATTTATTTAGGTCTTTCATTTACAGAATGATGTTGATAGTGATGACGATAGCATATGTGAGGCCACCGCAGGATTCGGGTATCACGGCAAAGGCAAGCCTGACCTGGTAAGTTGAAAACGCGAACCAAAATGCTGTTATTCTTCGTTGTAACTTGTACAGAACCCGGAAGAAAAATGACGCGCTTATTCTTATTTCTTATTTTACACAGACAAGGGAACAACAATTTGAATCATGGGAAGAGGACGACTTCTGCCCGGGAGAGCCCGTGCTTCCCGTTGGCTGTTTTAAGTACACCAAGGTTAGGGCGATATAAGTTATATTTCCTTGAAAGAAGAGTTTTTATTTGTTGCAACTCGTTTGACTCTGAATCGCTTGTATAGACCCTTTCTCTATTATCGTTTAACAACGTTACACAAATTTCACAAATTGACGAACCTATTTCTACGTTCAACACGGCATGTTACACTCAACAAATGTTGCACCTTGTGTCACGGGGTAACTTGTTATGTGTTAGAAGCTAAGACAGATGGAGTCCATTTTTTTGCCAGCCTGCGAGAGCAGACGCTTTTTTCGGCTTCTCACATCTCCCAGGTTGAGGTGATAAATGGCATGTGGACATCAAAATTGACCTCTTTAGCTTGTACGTTTTGTTTTCCCATTGTACACCACTTGACGTTCCCAGGTGAATTTTCCTTTTGTTTTTTCATAAGTTATGCATACCTATGCATATGCATAAGACGACATTTAAAAGAAACTGTTCCTTAGAGTAACAGTACAAACCTTAAGGTCCTGGCTAACTCATGTATATCATCTGTTTTAGCGCCAAGAAAGCGAGGTGTTAGAAATTGGGAGTGACAGTAGCAGTGGTGAAACTAGGACACCTAAAGTAAGCGATGAAATTCCAGAAAGCCTTTCTTGCATTTTATCAGACGGAACACTCTCATGCCATGGTAGAGGAGAGGGGGGACGGGAGCTAATCAATTAATTAATTTTGTACCTCTTAAACACTCTAAATTCCTGGTTTGTTGTTGTTGTTTAGACATCGTACGGTGCCTTTGAGTGGAAAATGTGTATGTAGCTGGACAAATTTGTCTGGAACAAGATTTCAGAAAGCATTGGACCCTCCCTTACACGGGAATCCCCTCTTGACTTACCCATTTCTATGTGTTTTCCAATTTTTGGTTTCTAAAAAGCCTCGCACTTCATTTCATTTTCATTTATTTATTTCCCCATTTACTTAGAGAATTACAAGGTCTAAAAAGCTCACTACATGAAATAAACGGAGAAGGGCAACGATATAGGTAAACTAGTTAGATGCCCTCTAAATTAAGTTCCACAGCCACCTCTGGACCTGGTTATTGTTGGCAAAATGAGAAGGGAGTATATCCAGGACGGCGAAAAACGGCTAAGTAAAGAATCAAATGTTTATTTTCATGCCGTCGCGAAGTGCGTTACGAAGAAAGCACCAGTTTTCATTCCCGCCCTTCTAACATTTCATCCCGAGGACATAAAAGAAAAAGTTTTCGTGCAGACTCACAAAGATTATATTGTCCAGAAACTAGGCCTTTTAAGTACAACATACTAAACGACCAAAAAGCTCGAGATTAGAGCTATTCCATTTTGCTTCAATCCTATAAACTGCCAGTATCGTTGAGGAAAAAAATTTCAATAATCTTTTGCAGCACTAACAATCCCCCCCCCCTCTCCCCCGACTTCCCCTATGAAAGATTACAAGGTGTGTTAGGGTTTGGCACGAGATGTGAGTCAGATCCATTCAAACACATTCCGTGTCTTTCTGTTCAAGGCCGTCCATGGTAACTTTTGAATCTAGAGACCTCAGATGATTTCTTCATTTCTGTATGTATACTCATAAGCACCGTCGACTCTGCCTTTTTGTCTATGCTCGGCAGTCTAGGGTAGCAGTTCGAAGGCTGAGGGTTACTGGAAAAGTTCTTTTTCGATATTTAAAAAGTTGGCTTGAAAGAGAGGTTTAGAGGACAAAAACAAAGGATATGTAAACATTTTTCACATTCATTCAAACGAATCCCTATTGTTTCTGTCCTCACAGCCTCACTATAAAGCTGAATATTTGATATTTCGAAAATGGCCTATTGATACAATATTACACGGAGAGTAAACTAAGAAATAATCAACTAGGGGATGTTACCTTCCTTTATAAGTCAATAAATTCTCTTAAGTTTAAACTGATACCAGTAGGGAAAATCTAAGAAGGTTGATCGCGATTCTTCACGGCTTATCTTTGTTTTGTGTAATCAACGCGGTCTACAAGTTGTTTATGTCTTTCTCTTTTATTCAGTTTCAGTTTGTTAGCTTTTTTCATTGGGCTGTTCGAATTTTTTTTTGTTTGTGACGGTGAAAACCGCGAGAAACGTACGAACACAAACACAGATAAG
>NC_090894.1:38572437-38574937 GCF_036669925.1 Montipora capricornis
AGCCTTTGGGTTGCAAGGTATTTGGTGATTAAACTGTCTGTCTGTCTGTCTGTCTGTCAAAATGTGTCTGCCAAAGCAAGTGAGTAAAATCCTGCAGTGGTGATAGGCACCCGTACCCGGACTGTGAAACAAACCTCCTGAAAAAAATATTTCCTGATTATTCACGAAAGGAGTGCAGCATGACTTTCAGCTCAGACCATGAAAAAAATTTTGGTCTTGTGCAAAGTGCCCCTTTAATTATCTTCCTTTCTCAACCATGGATGGTAACTTTACCGCAGTCTTCCTTGGAAGCAAACATGGAAAAACAATGTGAACATTACGCAAGTGAGGAAGCCAAAAACTCCCCCAAAGGGTCAATGATTTATTGTAGGTGAAAGCAAACCCAATTCAAATGAAATACTCCTAATTCACCTTAACCCTTTGCATACCAAGTGGCCATATATGGCCCCTTGAAAGAAGGTTCTTCAGGGCTGGAAACTGATGGTACATTTTATGTTACACTACACAAGGTAGTTTTTTTACTGTTGTCGAGGATATTTCCTCCATTGAGCTTGTTTTGGACCAAATTTGAAGATTTTTGCGATTTAAACGTTTTTAATGGGGCGATTTAAAAATGGCGGCTGTTCATGGTGATGCTACACTAGATTTCCACGGTCAAAACGATGTTCAAATTCAATTTATCGACGAAGAAGACTTCCCCCTGGCTAATGTTACCAAGCATCAAGCCTCTGATCACGAGTTTTATTCTGATGAATCGGAATTAAGCTCGGAAGATTCGGGTGAAGATGAGGAAGAGAATAATGAGAACGACGTGGGATTCGACGAAGAGGAATGGTCAAGAGAAGTCAAACGCAGAGTAGATATTGACTTCAGTGAAGAAACAGGAATAAATGTCAATGCAAAAAACCTGAAATCTTATTTGGATTTTTTTGATCTCTTTTTTACACAAGAGGTATGGCATTTGTTAATTAGTCAAACTAATTTGTATGCAGAACAGAAGAGAGGGCCAACAGAAAGCTCTGTTTGGTATCCAGTTACAGAGAGTGAGATGAAAGCTTAGATTAGTATTTATCTAAATATGCGGCTGATAACCAAGCCAAACATTAATTGTTACTGGAGTACTAATCCTGTCCTGAGTACTCCTTTCTTCCCAGCTGTGATGTCTAGGACACGATTTCTTCAAATTTTACGCTACCTCCACTTTGTTGACAACAGCTGTGCTCCCCCGCATGACTCTGCAGATTACAAGCTCTACAAAATTCAGCCTTTCCTAGATTTGGTTATAGCAAGGTTTCAGGAAGTGTACACACCTGAGTGGCAACTTGCCATTGATGAGACTTTAATCACGTTCAAGGGCAAAATTCACTTCAAGCAGTTTATTCCTATAAAGCTGGGCAGATTCGGAATAAAGGCTTTCACTCTTGCTGAATCAAGTACTGGTTATGTCTTGAACAGCAAGATTTATACTAGCAAAGAAAATAATGAAGTTCAAAGAGATTTAGGAAGGAAGGCAGTTATGTCTGTGATGCAACCTTACCTAGATAAAGGATTCTGTGCCTTTAGGGACAATTACTATGCCTCTGTAGCATTGTTTGAAGAGTTGGAAGAAAAGAATACCCTTGCATGTGGTACAGTTAGGTCCAATAGGGTAAACTTACCAAGAGAGATATGCGGCTTGAAAGAAAAGGCTGTAAAAGATCTTAAAAGAGGAGAGTGTCTGTACAGGCAAAAGGGAAATTTGACGTGCGTGACATGGCGTGACAGGAAGCCAGTTAGGGAACGCGTCCAAATTTCGGTCGGAGACCCGATTATCAGAAACAGACCCGACTAATTTCCGATAATTCGGAATCGGTACCAGTTTATGGTCACTTGTTGCTGTTTCCAATGTTGATAATACCGTTGCCGATTCAATCGGAGCCAAGTACATTCCGATGTGTCATCATGTGTTTATCTGATGACATGAAATACGACCATTGCATTGAAACATGTCACGAAAGAACATGATAGGGTCATTTTAAGAAACAAACAGTCATTCAGTTAAATTGTGCATTAGATAAACCTCTTCAAGTCTTTATTCTAGAGCGCTACTTTCAGCGTTTTTCTACTCCATAACAATATTTCCATAGATTATAAGTTGGGTTTCAAGTTTCTCTGAAGGATTTTCGGTGTTCAACCTGGTCGCCGGTAATTCCTTCAGTTGATCAGAAATCGCTTACATTTTTCCACGCTGTTGAATCTATTTCACTCCAAAAACATTTTTATTAAAACGGGTCACAATTCGATGCAAAAACACAACATAACACTGATGATATAAACGTCTTAAAGTATCTTTGTTTACAGACTACAAAAAATGACTACAGAAAAGAGAATGGTTTCGCAACTTACTTGTTTATAGCCGCAATAAATTACTTCACTTGCACGAGGAGATTTTGCGCTTTATCTGCTCAAGGTGGTCTACATGTTAAATATTTTAACAGTCGGCCACTTAGCTCGCATCAGC
>NC_090894.1:38584937-38587437 GCF_036669925.1 Montipora capricornis
GAGATGATCAAATTAAAGGTGCGAGAGAAATCAATATCCTATGCTGCATACAAAAACGTGACAACAAGAAAACGCGAAGAAATGTTGGAACGCGAAATCGCTTTTTTAGAGAAACATATAGACAATTCAAGCAATGGTAACCCCTCATACCATATTGTTGCAGAAAGAATTTTTACCTTAAAGAAAGAACTGGAAAACATCTTTGAGTATCGGACCAAAGGTGCAATTATTAGGTCAAAGTCGCAATGGTACAACGAGGGCGAAAGGAACTCTGCATACTTTCTAAATCTTGAAAAAAGGCACTGTAAACAAGGAACAATTAGTCAATTAAAAATTAATGACACTGATTTCGTCACCACAGATAGAGATATCTTATCTGAATGTACCGCTTTCTACAAAAACCTTTATACGTCAAAAAAACCCGACAGCCTCCAGTCTACATTCTTCTCTGAAGTGAACTCCACTTCTTTGTCGAATGAAGAACAAATTTTATGTGAAGGCCCCTTAACTCAAACGGAATGTCTCGAAGCCCTGAAGAAGATGGAGTCCGACAAAACGCCAGGAACAGATGGACTTCCTGCCGAATTTTATAAAGTTTTTTGGAAAGACATTTCTCCTTTTTTAATTTCGGCACTCAACTATGCTTTAGACTCTGGCTGCCTTTCAGTGACGCAAAGACGAGGGGTGATTAAACTAATTCCAAAAAAAGATGCGGAACTGTACTTCATCAAAAATTGGAGACCTATTACCCTTTTGAATACTGACTACAAAATCGCAGCAAAATCTATTGCAAACCGAATTAAACTAGTACTTCCAAACCTTATCAATCATGATCAAACAGGATTCTTGAAAGACAGATTCATAGGCGAAAATATCAGACTTATCGACTCTATTATCCAATACGCCACAGAAAAGAATATCCCGGGCCTATTACTTTTTATTGACTTTGAAAAGGCATTTGATTCTCTCGAATGGTCCTTCATACATGACACACTAAGTTTCTACGGATTTGGTGCTTCATTGATTAACTGGGTGAAAACCCTGTATAGTAATACTGAAAGCTGTATTCTGAATAATGGATGGGCAAGTAATTTTTTTGAGATTCAACGAGGTGTTAGGCAAGGCTGCCTGCTCTCACCTTATTTATTCATCCTATCAGCAGAGGTGCTTGCCATGGCAATTAGAAAAAATACTAATATAAAGGGAATCTCTGTAAATAATGTGGAAATTAAGTTAAGTCAGTATGCCGATGACACAACACTTATATTAGACGGGTCACGCGAATCTCTTTTTTCATCCCTCGCAATGCTTGACGATTTCAGCAAAGTCTCTGGCCTCAGACTCAATGATAAGAAAACTGAAGCTTTATGGATCGGCGCAAGTGTTGGAAATGATAAAATTTTGTTATCAGGAAAAGAACTCAAATGGCCAAAAGACAAGGTTAAATCCCTAGGTCTATGGATTTCAACAGATCCCGAACTATCTGCCTCCTTAAACTACAATGAGAAACTCGAAAAAGTTAAAGAAATCCTGAGATGCTGGAAATACCGCCGACTCACATTGCTAGGGAAAATCACTGTTATCAAATCACTAGTGGTCTCCCAATTAGTCTACCTGCTCTCACCTCTTCGCTCAAACTACAGAGTTTTAAACGAAATAAATGACTTACTCTACACTTTTCTATGGAATGGCAAAGGAGACAAGATAAAACGGAAGGTAATGATCAACGATTTCGGTGATGGTGGCTTAAAAATGATTGATATAAGTTCCTTCAATAAATCCCTCAAAACGACATGGATTAAAAAATACTTGGATAACAATAACAAGGGAAAATGGAAAATTTTTTTCGATATAACCCTCCAAAAATATGGTTGTCAAAACTTTTTTTCCTACAACCTTAATGTTAAGGACATCTTATCGAAAATAACAACTTCGGATGGCTTTTTAAAAGAAGTATTAGAAATTTGGGCAGAAGTTAACTTTGAACCAGAAATAGCATCGAAAAATCACTTTCTGGACCAACAACTTTGGCATAACTCCTTAATAAAGATAGCCAACAAGACAATTTTTTTTCAAAATTGGTTTAATAAGGGAATAACTCGGGTGAAGCATCTTTTAGGATCGGACAACAACTTTCTCTCGCTAAGTGATTTTCGCTGTAAGTATGAAATTGACCCTCGCCCTCTCAGCTTCTACGGATTAATATCCGCTGTTAAGTCTATTCGGATCGATTCAAATTTTCAAGATCTACAGAACACCGACCACGAAAAGGAGCCACTTACAACAAGAATTTTACAAGTCAAAAAAGCAACTACCTTAATATATAAAAAATTGATCAGTATCAAGAGCTTAACCCCCGAGTCAAGTCAAAAAAAATGGCTACAGGATTGTGACCTACCAACAAACGACAACATAAATTGGACTGCTGCTTATATTTTAGCTAAACAATGCACAAAGAGCACTAAGCTAATAGAGTTCCAGTTTAAATTCTTACATAGAC
>NC_090894.1:38602437-38609937 GCF_036669925.1 Montipora capricornis
AGTTACATTTGAATTTATAATATGAATTTAAGTTACATTTGAATTTATAATTTGCTAAACAAAGCTTCTTTAAATAAGCAATTATATCATGTTAATTTAACTCTCTCGTTCTAATCAACATGTTCCATTGTACACTCTTTTTTGTTACCTTTGGCTATTTTGTTAGATTCCCAATTTATTTCACGTTGTTACTAACCGGTATCTTTGTTTAGCATATTATAAATTCAAATGTAACTTCAAATTAATTCTACTTTAAACTGAAGATGGTCGTTGCACGATTGAAACATGTCTTGCAAATTTAATTTCAAATGTGTCGTCACTTTTATAAAAAAAATTGTTTACCACAGCCCGATGAAGATATGCGACCCGTTGCCGATGTTCAGCCTATCGGAAAAAATCGGCACCCGATTGATCGAAATCGGTGTTACCCCATTCCGAAATTTGGACGCATTCCCTTAGTGTTTTAGCTACCCTTCCCACCAGCACAGAGGATTCAAGCATAGTGCAGCGATCAGTTAAAGTAAATGGGAAGTGGGAACAGAAACAATTCCATCGACCAGGTCTAATTGACCTCTATACCACCTTTATGGATGGTGTAGATGTGTCTGACCAAAGAACCGTTGCATATGCTTGACTAATGAAGGGAGCAGTCTGGTGTTATAAAGTGTTCTTTTACATGATAGAGATGTGTATATCAAATGCACACATTCTCCACACAAAGTCCCCAAATCATTCCAGTGAAAGAGCTTTGGAGTTTAAAGAGGAGCTTGTCAGTGCATTAGTTCAAGGAAAGTGCTTTCGAAAGGACACAGGATTCGTGCAGGCTCCTGTTGCTATCCCTGACATAAGATTCAATCAGGATCATTTCCATTACCCTGTGATCAATGATACACGGTCAACTTGCAAAGTCCATGTGCAGAGAGTTAAGACAATATACAGCTCTGCTATTTGTGGTGTTAGAACGTGCCCTGTGCCTTGTTTTGAAAGGTACCACACACTGCAGAACTACTTTTATGATGATGAAAGTCGTGATGGCCCCCAGCGGCTAAAAGAAGGGAGAGGGAGGCCATATCAAAGAGGAAGAAGATCTTTGAGAAATTAACTTTTTTGTGTCAAAGAGCTATAGTTATGTGCTGTTGAAGCACTTGACTTATGGTTGTATGATCCATAGACGAACTCTTTCCATGTTTTCAATATTTTTTATTACTTTGTGATGGGCAATTGCAAAACTGTTTTAAATTCTCACAGTAGGGTTTTATTGACCAAAATATGATTTCTTATCTCTTGAAACATTGTTAAAAGCTGATTAGGATTTAAAAGAAGAAGTCAAAAGTTGGAATGTTTTGCTAAGGGCTAGTGATTTCAAGGTTCACATAGAAATTTGCATATTTATGCAAATTATTCATGTAATGACGTCACAATTTTGATATATCCCATAATTTCTATAATTGATGTGAAAGTATATTTAATGCGCTCTCTAAATATATACAGTTTTATAGGGTTCTGGTGTAAAGAAAAAGCATGACAAGCATTCTTGTAATGTGTGCTCATTTTTGTCAAAAATAAATACCACCCCCCTTGGTATACAAAGGGTTAATGTCATCGAAACATAAAACAAGTTAGAGGAAAAAACTGAATGAATCACTCAAGGCTTCGAGTTTGACAATTATGTTTTAAAACGAAAATTGCCAGCTTCCGCTGATGAGGCAGAAGCATCTTTATTGACTGTATACTCTGAGGCCTCGTCCTTCTGCTCTATCCTTAACATAGCCACACATGAATTATAAGACTTTAGTATATACTAAGCAGTTCTCAGGCTAAATGGAGTGCTCTCATTGGCTGATTTTTGGTTCGGATTTTATAGTATGGACCATTACCATGGAAACAGTCCATTTCCTTATTTTTCTCTCTCCCAGGAAATTACAGTACAATAACTATTTTAGCGAATGCAATAACTATTTAGTTTTACACGTAAAAGGTTACCATTCAAAGTTTGCTGATGGCAGACAAAGATTACGAACATTTGCCAAGTGAATTTTACTATCCATATGGAAATGAGAAGAGTGAAGAGGCCAGCAAAAGGCAGGAAAAAATTGAAATGTTTCTTTAACCAGTCAAAAAGTACGAACACAACCAAGAAAACAACAACTGATGTGAACACTCTCCACCCTTACATGAAAACAACTGGCACAAGGAAAATGAGGAAAGCTTCCCTTTGGCCAACCTAGGTCACCTCCCGTTTTTCGAATATTCGCAGACAAAACAGAAAGAAAATAAACCTCACAAGCCTTTTAAATTTTGTGTTAAAAGTTGTTCAACTCATTTTTGCGATGTTCAGAAGTGCTTGCAAATTCCTTCCGTCACCAAAAATAGGGAAATTCCCTCTCATCTTTAACACTGCACTGGAAGTTGATCTGAATGAAACGACCAGAAGTGTCTGATCGCTTAAAGAAACTATGCCAATTAATAAACGACTTACTAACCTCACTTGCTCTGGACCATAATGGGAAATATTGACCCTCTGTCATTTTTGTATGGACCAAGTGCCACAACCTCGGGCCAATATTAATAATAGTTGTGCATGAATATGCTGATTCATCAATAAATTGCTCATAACACAAAGCCTTTAACAAACTGGTGTATTTAACACACTAGTTCGGATGTTTGGCATGCTGGCAGAGTGAACACACAGGTTTGATTAGCATAGACTTTAAAGGACTCGGCCCACTGCGAATGCTGAAGCTGAGCTGTCCGTACAAGTCAATTGGTGAACATGTTGCTTCAACTATTCACAGTTTCACAGAAAAGCAAAAGCAAATAAATGTAGCAAACAACTATTATTCAGCAATGTAGAAGAATCTCACTATCACACACCACCAAATAATTTTCCTTCTGTCATAATTTCATGGCAAACTTGTGCAGTTGTACTTTAAAGTCATTGACGTAAACTCAGGTTGCTCATAGCTACCGAAAATGAAAAAAAAAAGTGTTGATTTGTGACCAAGATGAAAATGGAATTCTGCCCATTTTATGACGTTGACTGCTGTCTGCATCCCACATAATAGTGACTCCTTAGAGAAGACAAAGAAGACAACAGGACGTCTTCAACCAACTGTGAGGGACACCAACAACAAAAGAGAAGTGTCCAATTCTGGTGGCTGAACAAAAGATGCAGATGAGATATCTTTTATTTCCGTCCACGGACAAAGACACATTCGAAGTTCTTGCAAGCAACCACCCTGGAAATTTGTTTGAAAAAGTGGTCACAACTAGAGCTGGTCGAATAGGATCTTGTAGGCAAACCAAATTTTAAACAGATAGAGGGTGGTTGCTTACGAGAGCTTTCAGCAAAATTCTCTGGGATTTGTAAATTCTCATTAATGGTACAGAAGATAATGCTATGAAATTACGAAATTGCCATGAAATTACATAGTTATTTTCGCTATAATGGCTGCCTGCTGTTTAAAAGAATAATTCTAACACATCAACACCTTTATTAGAAGCCACCTTGAGCTTTTACATTGCAAATCACCTATGTCAGCGAATATGAGTGTTTTGGGTTGTGTTTTTGAGTGTTGACATACATCGATGATACTCTTTGAGTAGTCACTTCTGAGAGATTATGAATAATGAGAAAGTCCAGTTGGGTAATCCCAAAGGGTGGTCGCAGCCACTTTCGGGAAAGGTTGCCTACAAGAGCTTTCAATTAGAGAGTTTAAGTGACATATAAAATGGGGTTTTACATTGCTGGTCGTAACCAGAGCTGGTAGCTTACGAGAGTGATTGTTGTGAGAGCTTCCACTGTACGATTGAAGGGAATTACAGATGATTTCCCAAAAGTCAACTCGCCCGAACGCAGTTTAATTGCCTATAAGTCAGCTGAGCGAAGACGTGAGGCTGACGAGGCAGCAGCCTTACTAGGGCCAAAGTGTGAGAGTGTTGTGTAAGAAGAAAAAATCTTGAGTGCTCAATAATGTGGAATGCAGGTAAAGGAACAAAGGCCACCTATCATGTGACTACAAGAACCAATGAGAGTGTGAGTTCTGATGTCTGAGGCATGGGATAAACTGAGACTTGCATTCACGAGGAAAGTTGTGATCCCTGAGCTTCAAGGTGTATAAAGGAGACCTCACTGTTTACAATTAATTCTTTTGTTATTTAAATTTTGCCCACCACATTACAAAAGAACCTTTTTTTTCCACAGTCAACATGTCTCTGGTTGGTACATTAGTGATGTAAGGGTGAGGATCACTGTAAACACATTTTGTTTATTATTTCTCTGGACATATAATATCAAGCTTGTGTTGATGGAACGTGGTTTATGGGGAGTTGTTGAAGGAACAGAGACCACTCCTGGTAGTATTGCTACAGTGTGAAATGCGTATTGTCTTCGCTTGGAAAGAAGCGACCAATCCTCATGCAGCTTGGGAAGTTTTACAAAAACAATTTGAGTGTGTTTCGATCACTCCATTTGTTCGACTAAATCGCTAGTTTTAAAGTAGCTAAATGAAATTTAGGCAAAGTTAAAATCGAGGCATTGCTGGCCAGTAGTGTTACAAACTAAAGCTATTGGGGGGCACCCTTTGCATGCTCCAAGGGCATTAACTAGCTCAACATTGGTTTTTCTCCAATCCCTGCTAAGTTGGTAGCGCAAATCTCAGCCAGCAAGTATATAGATCTGAATGATCTAATGGCGGCCAATTTAGTTCAGGTCAAAGCTGACCCTCAACTTTTACTTGACGGCGGGTCATCTTAACTTCTGGCACAAAACGATGTTGGCATCAAATTGAGGACATTGTTAGCTGGGTGGAGGCATTTACGGTCTTCGCCATGTTCATAACTTCATTCTTCCCACATCATTGGCGGGATTTAATGGCATACAAACTGCTCATTCTGTGCACCTATTGTCAGTTTGCCGGGTGAGTTTGGCTGACGCCTGATCAGGCCTTCAGAGAGCATGCTGCAGCCACCAAACTCACCGATTGGTCCTCTATAAACGTGCAACTGTATAACTTCCATGCAGCAGGAACTTCAGCACGCTCATCTTCAGAAACTGAGTTCCCGGAAGCGGTTGGCTCTTTTGCAGCAATGATTGTTTGCAAGTCCTGAAACTGGGGCAAATGTTCTTCGCCCTACTTTGTGTGCAAGTACTCTAATCATTGCCGCAACTGTGCAGGCAACCACCGGGCCACCACCTGTCCTGGTAATTCCATTCACACTCACACTCTGCCCCTTGTGATAAGGTCAAATCTCGGCAGAACTAACGAACCTTGTTACAGTGTCTATATGATATTATGGACTTCTGTTGGGCTTTTCATATTTAGGGTGATTGCTTGTTTGATCTTTGATCGTGTTTATTTTACTGTTATTCTTTTGGTATGATTATTTTTGTGGCATTAAATTGCACTCAATCAGCAGTGGTTGCCTGAATTTTTGTCTGTCTTTCTTTGTTGTCTCCCACTATAGCTCCCCCCAGCCTTCCACAAGTGGATGGCGTCACTCCCTTGTGTATGGAGCAGCTTGCCACTGAACCGACGAATCCCACAGATCAAGGCAAGGTAGCCTACGTTGCAGCGGGTTTGTGCCAGGGCTTCCACTTAGGCTTTGGCCACAATACCAAGCTTAAGTCGGCCAAACAGAATAAGCCCTTGGCCTTAATGCACGCTAGAGTTGTTGATGAGTATTTGGCTAACAAAGTCTCTCGTGGGAGAGCAGCTGGTCCCTTTGCTTCTCCTCCCCTGCAGCCCCTTCATATCAGTAGCTTTGGGGTTGTTCCCAAGAAAGGTCAACCAGGCCCAGGAGGGTCTAGTGTTAATGATGGGATCGACCCTGAGCAATTTTCTTTACAATATATTCATGTGGACGACATCATCCGCATGTTTTTTTTTTTGTTGTTGTTGTTTTAAATATAAAGTCGTTTGTGTTGCGCGTATGTTAGTGTCTGTGTATGTGTAACCGTTTAGCCGTAATAACCTCCTATAAATAGAGAGATTGTATTTATTCAATGTAGCGTATGTTAGTATGTGTGTACATGTAACCGTTTAGCCATGATAACCTCCTATATGTAGAGAGATTGTATTTATTCAATGTAACTGTACAAGTCAAATCATCCGCATGGTTGCCAAGTATGTCAATGGTGCTCTTATGGCAAAGTGCGACGTGGAGGCGGCTCACTGTAACATCCCAGTCCACCCTAAAGACCGTTTCCTACTTGGCCTCAAGTGGAGGGGCCAGTTTTTTGTCCACTTGACGCCCCCCTTTGGCTTGCACTCCGCTCCTTTCATTTCCGACTCCGTAGCTTCCCTTGAGGAATGGATTATTACAATGAACAAGTTCACCAACTTCGGTCAGCAACGTGGAAAACTACATTCATCTGGTTCCCCCTGCCCTGAAGATTAATGGACATTGTGTCTCTTTGCCACATTCCTTGCTCACTCCTTGTGGCACTCGTCCATCAAGGTGTATTTATTGGCAGTGAGATCCTTGCAAATCCAACAAGGCTTTGCAGATCCTTTGTCGAATTGTCATAGATTCCAGTGGGTGGTTCGAAGCATTAAGTGGGTTCAAGGTTCTGTGATGTCCCAGCAACTCCAAATTATAGACTGCCTCTTGGCTACCATTTTTCAGGCTCTGGACATGAATTCTTATGACCGCTGCATGTTCTGCGCAGCCTGCACTCTAGGATATTATGAGTTCCTATGATCAGAGTTTACAGTCCCAAACTCATCTAGTTTTTCTCCAGCACTTCACTTGGCCTTGTGTGCATTGACTATAGCAAGGCTTTTGACTTGATCAATCATGATATTCACCTTGCTAAACTGAAGGCGTATGGTGTCGATGAAGGAAACTTACAATTGTTTCGGAGCTACTTGGCTGATTGACAGCAGTATGTTAACATAGATGGGTGCACGTCATCTCCACTTGGTATCACCCATGGTGTTCCTCAAGAAGTATTTTGGGCCCCCTGCTGTTCCTGACTTTCATCAATGACCTCCCATTGGTGATCTCAAACTCTACTGTAGATGTTTATGTCAATGATACTACCTTTTCCTCTAGTGCTCATTGTTCTTTGGGGACGACGGCAGTTGAAACAAATCTTCAGGAGGACATTGACTGTCTTTGCGTGGTCTGCACAGAACCGCATGGTCCTAAATACCAGGAAAAGCAAATCTATTCTGGTAACTGGCAAGCGTCTTAAAAGTCACGTGTACATACATGACACCTGACTGGAAAAGGGCAATCAAAATGAAAAGGAAATTTGCCAAGCAATATGCTCAAAGCAGAACAGAGGAAAACTGGGAGCTCAAGAGAATATGGAGAAATAAAGCTATTAGCTACAGACGAAAAGCTATCAAAGAATATTGGAAACAAAAGGCAGATGACCTTAAAGCTAAGCCAAGCGAGTTCTATAAAACCTTCAGGCCATGTCTTAGTGATAAGAAGCAGCCTGCAAGCGAGATCCACATTAAGGCAAATGGGAGAATTGAGAAGGACCAAGAA
>NC_090894.1:38614937-38634937 GCF_036669925.1 Montipora capricornis
GCAAAAGCATCATCCCCAACAAAAACATATGAGACTTTTGTTAGCCCAAATGGCAAGCAATCTGGTGGGGGAAGAACAAGTGACCCATCTTCAATGCCTTTGGCTATTCCACACTTGTTCCACACTCCCCCATCAGATACTCGTCCATTAGTACCCACGTCAGCATACAGACATTCGTAATCTGGACCAGCAACAGCCATTAGAACTATAGAGTGGGTATTCTTGTAATTGTAGTAGTATGACCCAGCTTTAGCAGGGCATTGCATGACAACATGCTTGCCATCAATGGCACCTAAACAATGGGGGTAGTTCCACTTTTCTTCGAATTTCTTTGCTACCTCCAACCACTCTTCAGTTGAGGAGGGAATGCTGACGTGATTGGGCATGAAATGCTCCTTTAGAGCCTGGCACACTTCTCTTATCATGTAGGAAATTGCAGCAATTGATATTCTGAATTGAAAGCTCAAAGAGTGAAATGTTTCTCCAGTTGCCATGAATCTTATAGCTAGAGTTAGCCTTTCTGGGGCTTTTACAACTTTTGCGCCACCCAATAGTTCCTGTGGAGTGATAAAAGGCTCAATTTTGCGTAGTATTTCGCAGAAATCGCCATAGTTCATCCTCATCATTTCTTTGTAACCGGCCGTGTCTTCTATCATGAGCTCTTGGACGATATTATTGAAGCTTCCTTTTTCACTTCTTCGTCTGATCCATGCTCTTGTTTTCCCTCTAGGTTTTCTTGTATTTTTGCCGTCATTTAGAAGCTCATTTATGACAAAAGCAGCTAAGAATTTACGTTTTTTGTGATGTGCAATGATGGCAGCTGAAAACTCCGCCATGACATTGGTGGAAGGCGAGTGCTCTCACCACTGCGCCATCCCTGCACCCCGTTCTAACCAACGCTCTAACCAACTGAGCTATGACTATTAGAGCCCACAAATGACCAGCTCCCAACGTCAGTGGCTTCATAGCTCAGTTGGTTAGAGCGTCGCATCGGAATCGCGAGGTCACGGGTCAAACCCCGTTGAAGTCCTGAATTTTTCAGGCTTCTCTACGCAATTGTAAAAATTGCGTTCATAACTGCGAGGATCATAGCTTTACTTGATTTCATATCCGCAGTTCATATATGATTCATTTCATATACCATTCATCATTGATTCATTCCTCACGGGACCATTAGAGCCCACAAATGACCAGCTCCCAACGTCAGTGGCTTCATAGCTCAGTTGGTTAGAGCGTCGCACCGGAATCGCGAGGTCACGGGTTCAAACCCCGTTGAGGTCCTTAATTTTTCAGGCTTCTCTACGCAATTGTAAAAATTGCGTTCATAACTGCGAGGATCATAGCTTTACTTGATTTCATATCCGCAGTTCATATATGATTCATTTCATATACCATTCATCATTGATTCATTCCTCACGGGACCATTAGAGCCCACAAATGACCAGCTCCCAACGTCAGTGGCTTCATAGCCCAGTTGGTTAGAGCGTCGCACCGGAATCGCGAGGTCACGGGTTCAAACCCTGTTGAAGTCCTGAATTTTTCAGGCTTCTCTACGCAATTGTAAAAATTGCGTTCATAACTGCCAGGATCATAGCTTTACTTGACACCATGAGGAATTACACGGGTTATTGAAATATAACAATCGAAAACATTGCAGACTTTTGTCTCAATATTACATTGTTAAACCATTTTATATAAAACATTTTCCTGACGCTTTAGATCGAGATTGCTAAAGACATTCATTTATCGGCCCAATTGCATAGTTCAGTTCAGCGCAAAATAACAATCTGGAAACTAACAACCCGTGACTCCTGTCTCCTGACAGAAATTTGCATTAAGTGGTGGGTGAATGTCAAGTAGTTTTCTCAAACCCTTTTTTTTTTTGCACCAGTTCAATGAATGTATTAATGACAAAAGAACTAACAAATATATTGTTTAGAACCCAAGAATAATTATTATTGTCCAATCTTCCCGAAGACTTGTTGGAATTCACCTCACACTGCACTAGCTGACAAGTGAAGACTTTTGGCGTCCGCCGACAAAAAATCTGCTGGTGTGCAGTGGCCATTGCATGTCATTTGCACCGGCAAAAAAGAGAACTTTTAAAATTGTACGGGGATAAAGATGAGAAATGCGTCACTAACAGTAAAATGAAAGATAGTTCTTATTTTAAGTCCTTCATTTCCTCTTTCACTGAGAATAGGATAATTACATGCATAACACAAATGCCCCATTGCAAAGTATTGGAACGTTCACGCAGAACCCAGCATGCTGAATAAGCCCAGATCCAAAATTAGCCAAGCTGCCTGATTTGATGTATATTCTTCCAGATATGACAGTTCTTAAAAATCACAAAAATCCCAGATGATCTAAAGAGATTTCAGCTCGCAGAGCGTGCCGAGATCTCGAGATTTTCGTATACGGTACCTTGCCACTGTTTTTCGCTCATGTGTGTCAGCAAAACAAAAGATTTGGGCATGTCCAGAGGATTAAAAAATCTCTCGCCTTCGATAAAGTAGGCATGGAAAGGCCAAATAACAATTCTCAGACAAGAAAGACTTGAGATTAAGGGTTACAGTAATTTCGTTTCTTTTAATAACTTACGGGAATTTTACGAAAAACATTCAACATACATAGCAGATACAGGTCACGGATGGTCACGCGTGACTTGGTTGAGTCGTGCCAACAGTGTTGGAACCGAATACTGTCAACTTCCACCGTTTTTGGGAAAGTCTAATGTCCCCATTAACCCTCTGATGTCCAAACTGGCCTAAACCAGCCAGACTTAGTATTTTACTCTGTCTAATGCCAGACGATTTTACTCGTCAATGGGGAACCCCCGGGAGTCAATTGGTTAAACTCCAGTCTCTTTTAAAAAGTATATCGATCATCAAAAATGCTATGACAGCAAAGGCAGAAAGAATCTGAAAAAAAAACCTGTGTTAGCCCCGTTACTTTTTCTGAAGTTGTGAAAGCTCACCAGCTCTGAAAAGGTCAGGTTATTCGATCAGCTGAAAATTATCATTTGTTCTACTGCCGATTTCTTGCATGGATACACTAAAGCTCGAGTTATTTGAATGGTTCAAAATTATCGTTCATACTTCTGCCGATTTTTTGTATGGATATAAGAAAGCTTGAGTTATTCGAACGGCTCAAAACTATCGTTCGTACAGCTGCTGATTTTTTGCATGGATACACGAGCCATGCTCACGGGTGGCGAGTTTTTTACACGGATAGCCTGAGTCAGTTAAACGACTGACTTTTATTTTGCACGGGAAGCTGAGTCGTTGAAATGACATGTCAGGTCATTCTCGAGGCTTATGCAGAGCTTTGAACGACTATCTGAGAAAAAACAACTTACCGTAAGGAACCTTTTCGCACGAAAGGTAACAATTTAGGAAATACAGAAAATTCCAGACAATATACTGTAACCATCAAGAATCAAATCAAGGTCAGAAATGTTACTTGTACAAAGTCAACAAGTCGTTCATTTTGTTAAGAACTGTAAAATTGATTGAAAACATGGTCACTCAAGCATTGCAGGAGGTGATTGCAAACAGCAAAATGATGATATAGCCCTGAGTTCTGGTATGACTAAACAAAATAATCGTTGGTATATCGACAGAGGTGCTACAAAGCACATGACCTTTGAGAAAGACTTAATTGTTGATTTCATCGAGTATAAGCATCCCTCAAAGATCTACCTTGGTGACAACAGAGTAAATTGAGCATATGGAGAAGGGAAGGGGCAGTTATTGAAGGCCAATCTTAATAAAATTTTAATCCTCCAAAAGAGAGCACTTCGTATGATTTACTTTGTTCACAGTCATGCTCATGCAATTCCTTTATTTATAGATGCTAATGTCCTTCCACTAACGTTTCTGTAATATGAGTCTGTCTCCAACTTGATGCATTATGTCAATAATAACAACACACCTTTAAACATCTTAAAATTCTTTCAAAAATTATCTGCCGTCCACTCGTACAACATGAGATCCTCCACCTGTGGAAAATTTTATATTATCGATTTTCATTGACGTGATAAAAAATTTGTGCTTATCGATTTCAATCGATTGAATTGATTAATCAATCGACAAATATTAAGCAAAATTTTAGTTTCTAAAGAAACTGCGGTAGTGCGTCGGTGGGAGATTGAAACAGAAATTGATTATATCCAATCTCAACCCCAGAGCTCTTCTCTTGACCAAGGGAGAGAAGAGCTCTGGGGAACCTTGAAACAAAGTGTCGTCTTATTGGTTTTCGAGAAGAACAACCGAAAGCACTCTAATTGGTGCATTCATGTTTGCACGAGAATTGAGCAGGCGCCGTAAGGTTCAAATAGCCAATTTTTGGCTATAAGAACCCTACAGCGCATGTTCTCCTACACAGAGTTTCCCAGAGCCTTGGGTCGATCCGAGGCTCTGGTGACGAGAATGGATTTCATCAAACGAGTTCATAAAGGTCGAATAACCACCGTGAAGGAACCACCGTAAAATTTTTCGCGGTAGTTAACGTCATTCGACCTTTATCAACTCGTTTGATAAAATCAATTTTTGTGACAAATAATGAGTACCATCGAGTAACTCGATGGTACTCAATGTTTGTCACAAAAATTCAGTACTATCGATTAATCGATTAGACACGCGCTGAAGTTAGCATGCTTTCAATGCCAGAGCTAAAACGAGCCCTCGTTGATTCGGTAAACATGCATATGCCGTCAAGACAGCCACTCCAGAAAGCCAACGAGAAACACAACTATAGCGCGGGTTATTGTAAGATTCCAACATTCGTGAAATAAATTCTTACCTGTTCTTTGTTCTCGCCACGAAACGATGCCGAACTCTTCAGTGTCTCTTGTACGCATGACTGCACAAACACGATGGAATCACCGCTGCATTCATCAACACCCAATCCGGCTTCACACGAACTTCCCGTCGCCTTGCGTAGCCCTATGTCACTGAACTTCGTGACACTTTCGGTGACACGTTCAAGTAACGCGTGGTCTGGGCAAAGTTGTCGTGGCAACGAATACCTATTTTCGCCAACATGGCGAACATGTTAGTTCAAATGCCTTTTCAAGACTCTGGTCTTAATACAGGCTATCAATCACAACTGAGGACTCCACTAACGACTGTAGTAAGTGGGAATAACATTTTCGGCGCTTAGATTTTTTTTCGGGTCTGCGAAGTCTACCACCTTCCTTTCGCGTAAAATTTTGTAAAAGATGATGGAATTTTGTCTTGCTTCTTTGTAGTCGGGGATACGAAGTAAGAGCCCTTACTACGAAGAACCAGTGTCGGATAGAGAAGGATGGTGGAGAAGCACGCTCAAGGTAATGTCGTCAAAAGAACAAATTACAGAGTTCGATCCGCATCTACGTGAAGGGATCCTGCAGGTTGACTAGCACTCCCAAGACCTGACAAAAATAATTCCCACAAATTAAACAAACTGATCGTGATCAGCTCAAAAAAGTTGAAAGTCTGGCTGCTTCTTGAACAACTTGGATTCTTGGGGTACGCGGAGGTACAACTACAAACAAATCAAATCTATTTTACGTATTCAATGCAACTTTTTATGTATCTGAATCTAATTCAGCAGAGACCTCTAACCTGTAGGTCACTTTTTTAATTAGTGAACCCTTCCACTGACTTTAAAACTTGGGTGATTCTTGTATTCCAATCTTCTATTTAACTTAAGCAGTTAACAAATTAAAGTGCAGAGATGTACCCGGCCACATTTTGGCATGTCATTGAAGAAGAATAACACCTATTTTATTGTCACTCGTTCTTCAGAGAACACTGTAAGTCCTGTAATTTTGAATGACAATAATACTGGTGTGGTATAACATGGACTTTGCTTTAAAGTGTCTGAATGGCTTGCAGCTTGTCAAGCTTTCCAGTTTGCTAAATTACTGAGAATGTAGTAGTAGTGAAATCCCAAGAATAGGTTCTTTCTTGAGGAAGTAAAATGAAGTTATTAAATTATTTGTACATGTATTGAATTGCCATCTCAACTGAACAGATCATAAAAGCTCTTCTATTCCTATTAACAAAAACTAACACATGAAGAAAAAGGAAATGGATGGAAGTACATGTAAATTTGGGGTGTTTTAGGTGTACTTCATATATCTCCTCTTCTAACGTTATTTAATCATAACATGTACAAATATACAACATGTACAATTTTCTGCCAAATTTGGGTCATAGAAACATGGTTACAAATAAAATAATCAGCAGAGCTTGGAATATATGTATGCTACCATCATGTTTGTAGAAGGCTGACAACATAATATGAAGATCTTAGCGATGTTATGGAAACCTACGATCTCGGAAAAAACCTGTTGAGACGAAGCAACATTTTGTGTACTCCAACAACTTATCCAAGCGTTCCGCCTTAAAGCTGCCCTTTCCCCTCCCCTCAAACTCAATGTTGGGGGGAGGGGAGTGGGAAGGGGAGAGTAAGTAGGGACCGTGTGTAAAAATGAAGGTGAATTTGTGTCACTGTCTCAACAGTTTTGTCTGAGATTGTCTATGATGTTTATATCCGTTCTAATGTTAATTTTACTGTTCGCACGGACCTCGTATTCGATCAACTGGAAAGCCTTTCAATTGAAATTAATAAACCAAGAAGCAAAGATTTTATTGTTGCTACATGTACATGTATATGGTACAGACCTCCCAACTCATCTTTTGAATTATTCTCTAATTTCAATTCTCTCATTGGTAAGCTGGATGCTGATGGAAAAGAGTATTACCTTATGGGCAACCTTAATTGTAATATGCTCCTGTCATATCTGAATAATGTGAATACCCAGGCGCTATTAAACATCGCTGATATTTGCAATATAAAGCAACTTATTACCAAACGCCTGTGAGTAGCACTTTAATTTTTGTCATTTTTACTAGTTATCTGGATAATGTATCTTGCTCTGGAGTATCTCATGTTGGAATCAGTGACCATAGTTTGATTTATGTTTTTGGTAAAATTTTGTTGCAAATCAACCACCATCGAGGGAACTACTTCTGTTTTGTACAGGCGATTTAAAAATTTTGATCGTAATCTGTTTTGTTCTGACATCTTGGCCCAACCGTGGGTTAGATATAAACCCCGATGAAATGTGGATGAAATGGAAAGCTATGTTCTTAGAAATGTGTGATTTGCGTGCTCCACTCCGCACTAAACACGTTCGTGCCTCTAAAAGTCCTTAGATTACCCCTGAACTTAAGAATTTGATGTATTGGAGAGATCATCTTAAAATTAAGGCTTTGCAGACAGGCGATCCAAGTGATTAGAGTAATTTTAAGAAGTTGCGCAATGAAGTGAACAATACAATCAAGAATGTAAAAAAGTCCTACTATTATAACACTTTTGATACTTACAATGGAAATTCGCGCAAAAGATGGGAAACTATCAATGAGGTGACACATGGTAAAGCTGATAAAGCTTCAATTAATGAGCTTGAGCTCAATGGAATGAGAATAACTAACGTAATTCAGCCAAATCGCAGATGGCTTTACCAATTTTTTTGCAGAAATTGGACCCCAATTGCCCTGGGATATAGAAGAAGTGGGCTCCTCCTTCAATGAATTTGTTATCCCTACCAACATTTTTTTTTTAGTTTCCAGTGTGTAACTCAATTGCATGCTTTGTCCCACCTAAATAAATAATACATGAGAAAGGCGACAGGTCTCGATTCTGTGTCAGCCAGACTGCTAAAAGAATGTTCAGATTTAATCTGCGTGTCACTCGCTCGGATATTCAATCAATCTATAGACATGGGTAGTTTTCCCGATGAATGGAAGAATGCAAGAATCACGCCTCTTTTTAAGAAAGTAGAAAGTAGGAGTGTTCCTTCTAATTGTCGGCCGATATTGATTATCCCGGTTGTGGCTAAGGTTTTGGAACGCATTGTTTATGATCAGTTGTATCATTATCTAAATGAAAATAATCTTCTCACTGGACATCAATCTGGTTCGCTTGCATTGCGAGCGCGCACATTTGAAACTGCTGGGTAATTGCTTGTTAGTTTTGACCGCGCTTCTAACTAAAAAGTTGTCTATGTTTTTGTCACGTTTGAATGAAATAAGTGGAGGTTGCGAGAAGATTCTACCAGTCTCGGGATCATTTTGGAGTCATTTAAAGATGTTAAGAATGATACTTTTGACTGCGTGATGATTATGAGGATGGAAAGTGAGGGTGAATAGAATTCTGTCATTCTTTTTTTTTTTTGACGTTTGAAGTGCTGACTGTCGATCAAATTGTTGGGTGCGATGATGGCCCACTTTGACCACAGAGACAGGATAGCCATGTTTTTCGAAAAACTGGCACATCTCCTCTGATTTGCTGGAAAAGTCGGAGTCATCACTACATAGACGTCAAAGTCTAAATTGAGAATAAGGAATGGAGTTCTTGACATGTGATGGATGTGACAATAAATACAACAAATACGTAACTGTGAGAATCTGTAGGTTTGTAGTGCACACTGATACATAGCACATTGCCACTAATAGAAACTTTGATATCCAGGAAAGCAAGTGAAGTTTCCAACATTTCCCAGGTATATTTAAGAGCCGGATGAAAAGAATTGACGGAGGTTATAAATTGATCGAGTTCTTCTCTGCTGGATGAAATAGCGCCAATGTAGTTGCCGATGTAGCAGCCGTAGAGTTCAGATTTGGGGCCGTTGTACTGATTTAAAGATGGGAATAGCTAGGTCCCATTCTTGTGCCCATTGCTACACCATTAATTTGTTTGTAATAGTTTCCGGAGAATGAAAAACAGTTAAGCGTTAAAACTAGTTCGGCAAGGCGGAGGAGTGTTTCCGAGCTTGGTTCTTTACAGTGCCTTGGTTGAAAAAGTGTTTAAGTATCCAAAGGATGTGTGGCAAAACAACATACCTTTTTATCTACATGTACATGGGGTGAGTTCCACCACAAATGCAATCTAGTAGACTGAGCAAGGGCACCGCAAGAGCGAATTTGGCACAACAATTGTGAAGGTCTTAATAGAAGTGGCACAGGGAAGGGTGCTACAGTATGCAGTGGCGGAGAGTCGTACAAACTATTATTGTTGCTATAAGCTATGGAAAAGGTCAGTCATCCAGTGCCCTCAGAATGAAAAAATAAATGCTTCATGTGTATGCTGGCCGGAAAGGGAACATCCCGGTTATGGATTCAGGGTGGAGACCCCAGTCAAATTAAAGTTGTGTCTCTGAACGAAATATGTTGGAAGGCAGGGGTGCTGACAGCTCCTACAGATACTACCCAGTACCCAGAAGCCGGGACATAAATCCAAGAGTAAATTTATTTCACTTGCAATAGTGAAGTTAAAACTTCACAGATTCCGGCTTGTTTTATTTTAAGTATTTTTATTTATTTTATTTTAAGTATTTTAATACATACATACATACATACTTAATTGACCACTCCCCATAGGGGCTTTTCAGGGCCAGTGAAACACAATCAACGAAACGACAGAACACAACAACAACTGTTAAGAATCCCAACTGGCCGGAGGCAAACCAGTTGGCTATTTACAAGTGCAGCTGGGAAGTTGAACCAGGGACTACCAGGAACAAATTCAACGAGTGATTAGAACGGGTCTTGAACCCAGGATCTCCGGATCTCAAGGAAAGCGCCCTAACCACTCGGCCACACTGCCTCCACAATCAAAACAGATACAAAAAGGTACAGTCTCTCTCTGCTCACAAATAGCAAAGGCTAATCGCGGTGGGCGGAGCTACACGCATTCCATGGTTAAACTGATCAACTAATTATTTTAACAAATAAGATAAATAACTATCCTCAGCCTCCATTATTGAGAGAAGCAATCCATGTACATGCTTTTTAAAAGCACTTTTAGGGAGTTGTCGAAAATTGTCCTGGTAGGAATTCCAGAGTTTAGCTCCAAATCTGGCAAAAGACCTTTGATTTAGGCTCAGACTCAAAAATTTAATATAAAAGTTGCCTGAAGAGGAGCTCCTGGTCTTGTGCATATGTATTTTATTAACTTTAGTAAAGAGATCATTGATATTAGACGGAACAGACAAACGTGAGACGTCATACATTAAAGAAGAAACAGTTTCAAGATAGAGCATATTTATGGGAAGAATATTTGATGTGATAAACAGAGACACAGCGTGCGCTCTGGGCTCAGAAAAATACATTAAACGTAGGACACGTTTTTGCAGTACAAGGAGTTTTTCTAGATGGGTTTTAGCAGCTTGACCCCAAGCAGCTAAACCATAAGACATGTAAGGAAATATCAGGGAACGATAGATATTTAAAATAGTACAGAGAGGAACGAAGTGCCTAAGGCAAGCAATGACTCCAATAATTTTACTTATTTTTAATGCAACGTATTCTATATGAAATTTCCAGCTCAAAATTACTGTCCAGTAAAATTCCAAGATATTTGACATGTTCCTTGCATTCAAGAGAAGTGAAAGTATGGGTGCTCTTATCAAACATTTGGATATTTACCGAATAACCCGGCCAGCTTACGCTGATAAGGACGGAAAATGACATAATTTGACTTCTTATTATTGAGGGTTAGTTTATTTATATTTAGCCATTTAGAGACTTAAAGCAATTCGTTATTGACATTTTCCTCAAGAGATTTCAAATTTTTATCTGCATACAGCAAATTAGTGTCATCAGCAAAAAGATACCATAATGATAATTTGTCGGAAGAGTTATGAATATCATTGATGTAGATCAGGAATAACAATGGGCCTAACACGGAGCCTTGGGGAACACCACATGAGATCTGACTTTTTGAAGATAAATAAGTATATAGACTTCAGTTACTTGTGATTGGCCTAGGAGGTATGAGGAAAACCAGCCATTCGTGGTGCTTCTGATGCCATAGTGATAAAGTTTTTGCAAAAAAATAGCATGATCGACGGTGTCAAAGGCCTTTTTTAAATCAACAAAGATCCCACAAGTAAATAATTTTAAATCCATGATGATGTTAACAGTATCAAGAATAGCGTGCTGTAGCTGTGTGGAGTGCTTTTTACGAAAACCATACTCATTACTGTGACTTATATAGAGAATATTGTTTTTGTCAAGAAAGGATTTTAGAGATTATAACTTCAATATATTATTAGGAAAGAAACATACGATGAATTTTCCACCCACGTAATTAGAACAATGATGGCATTTCTAGTAGGAACAATCGATATCTACATGTACCAGACTTGATGGGTAATAGAATATTCCAAGGAAAAGGCAACAGAACAAAGTATTAGAAATTGTCATTTATATCTTCAACAGTTTCGGTGTAAGGTGTAAAAGGCACCCTTTGAGAAGGATGAGAAGTGTGCTTATATAAAAATGGCATTCTATAACTCAATTATCATTTATTTACTCAAAGAGAGGATGATCATAAATGTCACGAACAAGGAAAAGAAATTTACTTTACTTATTCTGTGATGTTGGTGATTAAATTGTCATTTCATCCGCATTCCTTGAAGATTTCCTCTAGTTATTTACATGATTAACAGCAAGTTTCAACAAAGTTTCAATGGTTAATAGCGGTTAACACAACATCTTTAAGGAGAGGACTCTCTCAATTGTTTGTTAACGCAAGCAAAGTCTGTTAACCATTACAAAATCTTGTTAACCATTGCCATATTTCTACAACTCCTTTCTATTGACATGTTAATTGACTCATGATTGCTGAAAGACTTTATAGACATTAAGTAAAGTCGCTGGATGACAATTAGGACACCAAAGGAAATTCCTTATGTCACTCTCTTGGGATTTACTTTCCATCTACAGCTAGCTGCCATCATGTCACTTTGACAAAATTTTAATATCATCAATTTCTCCATTTTTAACAAACATTATGGGGCCTTTACCAGTGAAAACTATTGGTCTGTCTCTACTGATAGAAATGTCCTGTGCAATGTGTGTTTTTGGTGTGGGTAAATAAACAACATGCCCCTCAAGCATTAATAAATGAAAGATCGTGCCAAGCAATAATAATTGGCGACTACTGAAAGTCATTAAAAATATATACATTAATTAAAATCTCCAACTCTTTATAAGATTTTATTCCGGACAAAAATTCCCAATACTCAAAACATGTCTTAGTAACCTGTCAAAAAATGTATCTTTTAAAACAATTACTCATTTTTCGATTTTAGAAACATTAAAAATAAATTAATATGTCTTACAGACAATCTCAGACAAAACCTGTTGAGACAAAGTGACATTTTTGGTACTCCTGCCAACAACTTATCCAAATGTTCTGCTTAATTAAAAGCTGCCCTTTCCCCTCCCCCCAAACTCAATGTTGAATTCTATTGGTCGTAAATATACTGTTAGGTAGAACACATGACAATTATCTCAGCGGCATTGACTGAAGGGGAGGGGAGTGGGAAGGGGAGAGTATAAGTAGGGGTGTGTAAAAATGAAGGTGATTTTGTGTTACTGTAGTCTCAACAGTTTTGTCTGACATTGTAGCAAACATGGTTATGCTGTGGTTGAGGTGGACATAATGTACAGTGTAGACTAACGACTGCTTGTACATGACAGCTTTTGTGTTTTATTTTCCACGATTTTGTTCCTTTTGTTTTCTGTAATCTTTGTATATAATTTGGGCATTTTTTGTTGTGAAGTAGAACCCTGTTTTGTACCACTACATATTTTATACTTCTTACACGTAAAGTTACCTTTAAAGAATAGAAGTGATAGGTGACAACATGTCTGGGCTGTTTGAAGAAAACATAGTTTGACAAGAGGGATGATTTCTTCATCCATGGTTTTTTGCCCCAGAAAAAGAACTCTTGATTGTACATGTAGATGAAGACACTAATGGAGGGACTGCTTTAAATGCACTGACAGCTCAAACACCCTAGGACATCCCCAGTTGTCAAGTAAAATTGTCTGGCATTAGACAGCGCAAGTCTCACTCCAAGGGGTCAGGGAGTTAAAGAAACAATGTTCTAACTTCTTGGATCTTTTACTCTTCTGAAAACGGACTCATTATCTACCATTTTACATTCAATATCAAATCTTGAGCTATCCTAGTACAATCTAAAGGACATACTGTATGAATGTTTATTCTGTTTCTTTGAAAAAAGATCTGTACACTGTAGTTTGTCATTGATGAATCTCACTCAGGTAACCAGGCTGGCTTGGAATTAAGGACAAATTTTATCAGTTATTGTTTCAATGGTCTGGATAGCACATGCGTTAATTACTGTACAGTAAATCATTGTTAAAAATACAACCACACTTTTGAATTTAAGAACATGTTTTGATATATAAATTTTACTGCTATACATGTACTGGTACTCACTAAGGCTGATGATGATCATGTTTGAAATGTTGAAACATGTTCCTTATAAGTGTGGTTGTATTTCTAAAAAGAATTATCAACTTTCTGTGTTGAGAAGTTCAGTTCAGTTTAATATGTACATGTAAATGAAAAGTAGTGACACGAGAATTTGGGTGTGAAATTTGAAAAACAGCTCAAGAAAAATGTTTGGCTTTTATTGGTTTCAGAAAGCGCAAAATCCATTAGAGTAATGTGTACTTTATTTTTGTGTAATATCTGGGCTGGAGTGTTCTCATAACAACAATTTCTACAACAAGTTGCAAAAATAGTGGAGACACTTCACCTTCTTGGGGCGTTACTAATTTCCCTATTATCTCTCACACTGCAGCCCCCCTCCCCCCCCCCCCCCTTATCAGTGTTGCTAGCGAGACAAAAAAATGTTGGGAACTTAAGCAGTCAACATTGAAAGGGGGAGAGGGGAGAGGAAGTGGGAAAGGTTTAAATTCTAGATACGCCGAGTATTGGAAGTTAGAAAAGGTGTTTTTTAATGAAAGTGTCTCAACAATTTTGCAACTTGTTGTAGCTCAGTTCTGATCCCTGGTTTTCAGTCTGAGAAAACCTGGGTAGATTTTCTCTCTTACTGTATATGAGAACATCAAAATGTTTCAGTATTTGAAGGTTAAAGGCAGATCTTAATAGGCGTATCTAGAATTTAAACTTCCGTAATAGTTACATGTACAATGTAGTGTACCACTTTTGTATAAAAAGGCCCTTGCAAAAGTATTACAAGACTGCTCACAGTTTCCTCTTCATCTTTGTGTCCCACAAGTGTGATGCAGGGCAATTAAGTGTGAGCATTTGCAAGTGAGCGTAGACAAGACAATGTTGAAATGAGAATACCCGACTGCTTGATTTGGACTCACATGAAAGCACTCTCATTGGATTTGAGAGCAATTAAAGAAGACTTAAATCAAAAGGTTTATCTAAGAGTGTTTGTTGTTATAAAATAGACATGTTTGTTTATGTATGGTGCCTACATGTTGCATTGCACACATATACAGGATGGTGTCAAGTTCAAATACCACACTGCACAATGCTTTGTATGTTAAGATGAGTTTTTCTACTTGCACAACAGGACACTCCTGTTCCTGGGACCTACGACCTGAAAGACTTTGTGGAAGATTTACATACAAACCCCATAAGAATAACATATGGCTTTAAGAATGCAGGAAGGAAGAGAGATGCTGATCCATCGAGGAAAGGATCATATTTAATGCCAGGCCTATACAAACACTCCACATGTGTGGATCAGCTGGAAAAACAAGAAGTATCATACAATTTCAAGGCCTGTGATAGATATCATACTCCAACTGCTCTTGTAGGATATATTGACAAGGTATATAGTACATAATTGTTGGTCATGCAGCAGAGCTATCCTTGACCTACCTGTATAGTTTCACTGAAAAATATGGGTCTTTGTTACTGTATTGGCACTTAAAGCATGGTAAAAGAGAGTGACATTGTTCCCCCTCTTCTCCAGTAATATGCCCCCATTTTTTTTTTTGAGAAACTTATCTATGCTATGGTCTTTGAGATGTTCATTGGTAAATCCAGTATAACTTGCTTGAATTGTAGTCATCCATTTGCAAATTATGTCATTGTACCAGAAATGAAAGAGTCTGTCTCAAAGATATGTCAATCCTATCATTAGAGAATTTCTGTTTTGATTAAATTCCCCTTAACCCATTGACACCTCAAGTGCCCTTGGACACCCCCAGTTGATGAGTAAAGTCATCTTGTGTGCTATCGAGGTCATTATATATAATAATGGTGGACAAAACACTGACCTCCAGTCTATGGACTACCCCGATGGACTACAGTACCCTAAAATGGACTAACTCCATTCTCGTCAGGTGCCACAGCCTCGGATCAACCCAAGGCTCTAGGAAACTCTGAGTAGGAGAACATGCGCCGTAGGGTTCTTAAAGCCAAAAATTGTCTATTTGAACCTTATGGCGCCTGCTCACTCCTCGTGCTAACATGAATGCACCAATTAGAGATGCTGTTCATTATTCTTCTTGAAAACCAATGGGAAGACACTTTTCAGTGTTCCCCAGAGCTCTTCTCTCCCTCAGTCAAGAGAAGAGCTCTGGAGTCGAGATTGGGACTAGTTCATAAAAATACCATTTCGAATGAGTAATACATGTATGAAAGAACTGAATTGATTATAAATTATACTTACATCGCAAGTACAGGTACCTACATGTGTACTGTAGTTAATTCTCATCCATACAGCCACATTCAACTAAATCCAGGAATTGCACTGGTTTCACTTCACTTACATGAAGGTACCCAATAGGGTTCTTCGATCCCATCATCCCAACCAGAATTTTCTCTTAAATTCTCGAAATCCCAAACGTTTTTATCGGCCAATCCTGGTCCCGGTCATGATGTCACAAGTTGTGAAGTCCAAACCTTGTCGTCAATTACAACTACAGTTGACTTAGAATATGCCTTGTTAGTAAAATCCAACTAGTGGTCTATTATCAATGCTGCGTTCTGATTGGTTGAGCTACTAGTAGGCTATTTGTTATAGCCCACTAGTAGCGAAAAGCGCCGGCTTTGAAAACCAAAACAACAATTAAAGTCTAGCTTTAACTAGCGAAAGATGTCTTGTCTCAACATTTTTTTGACCAACTAGTTGGATTTTACTAAAACAATTATTTCTCTCTCCCTCATGGCCTCTGAGTCAATAGCCCATTCGGCCTCGGCCTCATGGGCTATTGACTCAGAGCCCATTCGGGCTCGAGGAATAATTGTTAATTAGTCTTTTCCACTAACCGTCATGATCAGATTGATCCTACATGTAAATGTAATTGTAGTATTCGCAATCACAGTTTTGAAACCCAAATTATGCACAATTTTCCATTATTAGTTAGTACCAGTAATTGAATCTGTTGCCAATGTATACTTATCTTCCTAACATTCCCATTTAGCATGAAAACACTTCCCGTCTAGCTAAAAATGGCAAACGGCAAAAATCCTATTGGGGACCCTCTTACATGAAGTGATTTGGCCTTCGCAACAATAATCGAAAGCTAACCTTTTTAAAATGGGTGCTTACAATACCGTTGATCATCGCCATTTAAAATGGGTTTGAGGCTTAATTAAGTAACCACTTTTTGCGACATAAAGACCAACACTACCGGTACTCATCCGAAATAGTATTTTTAGGGTAGTCCATTTGGGTAATTCACTGGGGTAGTCCATGGACTGGGGGTCAGTGTCTTGTCCACCACCATGTTTCTTTGAATTTAAATCCAAAAATACAAATTACATGTATGCTTATAAAAGGCCAGAATATTAATTTTTACTGGAAAGGCAAAAAAAAGCCCTCATCACCAAAAATCAAAAAGAAGTTAATTTCTTTTTTAATTTCATCCATTTGCACTGCATTATTCAACAGTGTGCACCATTATGAACCAATTCAAGCTGGCACATGCACCCTACTCAGTATTTAAATATACATGTACCACTGTGACAGAAAGGAAGTAACGAAAAAAAAAAACAAGCAAAGCCATAACCGCCTCAATTATGAATGCAACTTTTAGCAATTACCTCACCATGCCGGTGCGACATTCTAACCAACTGAGCCATGAAACTACCGATGCTGGGTGGCTCTGAGCCAATCATTCATGGGTCCAAAACTCCAAAGGTTCCCACGATGAATGAATCAACAAACAAAATGATATGTGAAATGAATCATACCTCGAACCACGAATATGAAATCAAGCGAAGCCATGACCCTGCAGTTACAACCTAGTTTGTTTCACTTTTCTTTGTTTTCTACCCCTAATTTTATTGCAGGAATTCACAAACAGTCAAATAAGCCCCACTACATATTACTCTGGATATGAATATGTTCCAAAACTACCATCCAAGTAAGTCTTCTTAATTAATTACATTTGCCAATAATCACTTTAATTAGGGTGTTAACCAGATAATTTTTTAATGGTCAGTATACCTTAAGAAAATTGATTTTTGAAGAGAATGATGATGACATTCAAGGACGTAACTTACTGTAAGGCAAGCAGATTCAAGGATTTTTTCCTCAGGATTTCTAGTTTGTTACTGATTTACGACTGCTTTCTACACTGCAATCATTTTCTGCAAAACGTCATCTTAATTTAAATGTCAACAATTCAAGAGTTGTTATGTTTCGTTTGTATGTTCTGTCAGCTGACAACTGGGTTGACTCTCTTACTCCATTCCTTCAGAACACAAGCAATTGCCCCCTCTCCCCAATTTCCAACTCTATCATCTCAGCCCTAAGGAAATTATAATCTTCCTCTTCTTCCACCCTCCTTACTGAGCAATAGTAAGGAATCATAATATACAGTCTACAATGTTCAAACCTGCTATATATGATTTGTATGAAATTTCATTTATTGAAACAGAGAATTAGTTCCAAATTTTTGAGGAGACATTCCTTTACAATGTGATCGTTAAGTTTGTACATTTCTTTATTCATCTGGTCCTTTTGCTTTTCTGAAACGTTTTTCCCGTCTCTTTCTCTCTTTATCATTGATTTACTATCCCCTGTATCATTTATCATTCTCTCTTTATTCATTTTTTCTTACAAGGCATCCAGCCTTCAAGTCTCAAGAACACAGATTTCCTACCATCTACTTTAAACCTGTAAGCTGATCATGGATTGCATTTTATGCCTAATTTGTGATGCAGTGGTCTGTCTTAAATGTACATGTAGCTGTAGGGGGGAAACAATTATTATTGTTCTGTGTTTAGGATTAACCACACACCACAGTATACCTTACCAATAGCAGTTAAATTTCACTAAAAAGGGAGCATCACCTGCTATGTGTCATGAACCAACTTTTAAGTTGGTTCATGACACATAGCAGCTTAAATGCTGCAAACATACATGTAGCAAATGGTGCTCTTAATAGAGAGTACGTGTCTTCAGTTTTGTTTATGGTTTGTGCAGCAACTGCTCAAGGAAACCTGAACATGAAAAAGGCACTGTTGTCAAAAGGCTTGAAGTATCAAAAACAAACTACAAGTTTTAACAATTTTGTTGATCAAGAGGTAAATCTAAGACAGACTTCCATGGAAAATGCAGCAAAAAGCTTTGTGTAACTTTATAGAATTTTGTTGGTGAAGAAGAGTATTTCTCTTTTATCCTGGCTTGTGACTGTGAAAGTAAGGTGTTAACTGATGATGTAATACATAAACATGGTACATATACAGAAATTGATTTCTAGGGTTTATCACTTTACAGTCTTTCTTTGTAATGGTACAAACTGTAGTAACTACTATTTACAAGGCTTGAATTACATTGGTCATGTGTCCCACCCTTGTCACTGGCAGTTTTGAAACCTTTTTTTGTCCTTAAACAGCACTTACTGCAACTAGAAGTGAATGTTTTCATCAATTGATGATAATGATTATGCCATTTTGTGTTCTTTTTGTTAAAGAGAGAAGGCCCTCCTCCTGGCCAATACAAGCTTTCAAAGGATCCTATTTTACCTAAAGGACCAAACGTCACATCACCATTCAAATCTAGAACTCCACGATTTGCTCAGCCTCATGTACTGGTAAGTAGTGTAAACCATCAGTACATTTTAAAACAGTCATTCATGAATGATCAAATCTCAGGTACATTTGGCTCAGTTTTTGTTTGGAAATCCATGCAGTAATATTTTTCCTGAGACACTGAATTCAAGGAGATTAAGAGCTGGAGGTGAGGGAAACTGCTGGCATGTAGTTTTGTTGTTTTTCTTGTGCAGAGATGTGGTTTACAATGTAGATTAGAGCAATTACACATTTTCTGTTCTGAACCTGGGAGAGGTTGAAATGTTTAATTTTTGTTAGAACATGCGCTTACAACCTGAAAAACATCTATTGTACATGTGGTCGGGGTTGTACAGGGAGCAGCCTCTGTAAGCCTCAAATCCAATCTTATAACATCATCCACTGGTTTGGCACAATTTAATGACACGTATAGCTATGCGTAATGTTATACCAAAATTAACATGCATGTCTGACGTGATGCTTGAAGACAGCAAAACAGAACCTTTATTAAAGTTAATTTGAATATTTAAAACTGCCTATTCAAGCTTTTTTGTTTTCCAACAGAAAACTCCAGGTCCTGGGACATATTGCAAAACGTACCAGACGCCCATGCCAGATACCATAAAGAAAATGGCCAGAAATTATGGACTGTTCTTTACCTCTGGAAGTTATGGTGCATACTAGCATGTGAATATGTACAAAATAAATATGTGATAACTGGCACTCTACATGTAAGAGGTATAAAATTTATGAGGGCAGTTCCTCTGTCACAGCATAGACAAAATCAATTTGTGACTTTCAGAGTAGCACTAACCAAAGACAAAACACTTTGTTACATCTAACTTTTATTAACATGTTTGTGCATCTTTACAACCTACTATAATTTGTATTATTCAGTTTTTGCCTACACATTTATTTTAGAAAAAATAATGTTGAATAAAAGTACTGTCGTGGACATGACATATAAAACGATCACATTGTCCAATGCATTGTCATTAAGTGAAAATTCCTGAGAACTATCAGTGTCTTGCCAAACATGCTTGGAATATAGTGCAGTTTGGACATAATTTATGCAGATGCTGCATTCACGTTCATAGCCATAAATTACTATTGTAAATTTC
>NC_090894.1:38639937-38644937 GCF_036669925.1 Montipora capricornis
CATTTATACACCTGGGTAGAAGAGGTACCGTGAGAGTAAAGTGCCTTGCCCAAGAACACAACACAATGTTCCCGGCCAGGACCCGAACCTGGACCACTCGATCCGGAGTCGAGCACTCAATATCCTCCTACCTGTCTTTAAATCTTTTCTTCCTTTTTTGAGCACTTTATATTGGACAAACGTTTGAAGCAAAATGACAAAACACTCACTCAAAACTCACTTCGGACTTGGAGTTCTTTCATTATCACATGTTTAAAGTTGCATTATTTAAAATTTAAAAAAAGACATTTTTAAAGTCACAAGAATCAAATTGTCTAGGGAAATCTTGCCCAAGGCTTCGGCAAAATGCCTTTCGAACGTCCGCGTTAGTTACTTTATGAGTGTAGAAAACGCGGCAGGTCTTTTCTACGGGGAACAGGTAACGGGTAACGGGTAACATGTGACAGGTAAAAGGTAACGGGTAACAGGTAGCGGGTGGTAGGTAACAGACAAGAAACGTTTACTCTGCAGGCTATGAACGCTAATCCTCCCTTAAGACGAGTATCAGGAAGACAGTCCTGTATTAAGCGCTCAACCCATATTTAGCGGTCAGTTGTCAAAGTCCCTAAAATTACTTCCCTTAATTACTGTAATTTTTAAGCGGTCATTGATGACATCTTTTCCCCATGGAACGTACGTGAGCAAGCAAATTCACATCACTTAACTATAAAATTAACGGCCGATAACTCTGACATCGAGACTGTATTCCTAGACACCGTTATATACGGAGGCAACAGATTCAAGGAACAGTCGATCCTTGATATCAAGACACATTTCAAGGCTATGGAAACCTTCCAGTACACACATTTTACCTCGTGCCACCCACCAAGTGTTAAAGATGGATTCGCGAAGGGCGAATGCTGAAGAATCCTTACAGCAAACTCCTCAGAGACTACGTTCAAGGAGAAACACTTGCTGAACAAAGTTTACCCACGCAATCTAATAGAGAAAACCCTATCAGGAATAAAATTTTACAGGAAGGGCTACAACAACAAAAAATGAAAAAAATCTTGCCTTTTGTAACACAATATCAACCATCAATATCTAACTTAAAAGAAGCGTTACTCAAAAAATGGCACCTAATCACTGACGCCAGATAGTCAAGCAACCACTTATCCTTTCATCTAAGAAAGGAAAACCCTCTGCTCGTCAGAGCAAAAATATAAAAGGTTTCGAAATATTTTTCACACCGGAAGGGACTGTGCGGCCTGTCACCCCTTGCATTTTCTGTATATAGTTGTAACCTTCTTTCTTCACTGAGATGGAGAATGTGCTCGTGACAAAGGAAATGACAGTAACTGACAATCGCAACTGCAACACAACTTTCCCCTACTCTGCTCACAATCAAAGAAACTGTGGATATGTGGACACATGTGCGCATATTGGACGTATGCACAGGTGACGTGTGGGCTTGTAGAGATGTGGACGTGTAGACCTGTGGACATACGGATAGGACAATACATGATGTAGAACTGTGTTCCTTTGGAAGTGTGGGCATGTGGACCTTTGGAAGTGTGAACATTTGGGCATGTGAACATTTGGAAGTGTGGACATGTGGGCACGTGGACCTGAGGAAGTGTAGACATGTGGAAAGTGAAGTGTAGACATGTGGACCTGTCAAGCTGAGGACCTGGGGAAGTGTGGAAATGTGGGCATGTGGACCTGTAGACAGGGGTACCTACTCTTTGGCATGTGCACGTGTGACCTGTGGCCCTACAGATGAGTGGACAGTACGTGCTGTGGACATGTGGACCTGAGGAGATTTGGATGTTAGGGACCTGTGTGAGATGTGTGGGCCTATGGATGATGGAAGAAAATTTTCGGAGTATCTTTTTTTTACACTAGGGCCCGGTTGTTCAAAAGCCGATTAACGCTAAGTTTAGAGAAAACCTAAAAGAAAACGAGGAAAAAGGTATGAAAAAAAAAACCTAGAAGTAGGCCCGGTTGTTCGAAAGCCGATTAACTTAATCAAGGATTAGCGTAAACGTTTGTTTCATGTTTTCAACTTTTTGGTGAAAGTTTCTTTTGCTTCTTTTTGTTTTTCAGGATTGACTTCTTCTAATGTAAAGTTTTGTTGAACATCAGCGTTGAATAGCATTTGGGAGTAGCGAAATAAACTCTTGGTTAATTTTTAATCTGGGACTGATTAAACCATTGTCTTTTCCTTTAATTTCCACCATAAGTGCTGTTTGTTCATATCCTGGTACAATAAACGTGATAAACCAGCCCGCCTACCCGGTATAGTTCACTTTGTGGTTGAACCTGGCAAACTCCAGTGCACAGCTCCACGAGCCCGAGGCACTGAGTACGCGATACCAACGTACAATTTGTATACAATTTTCCCTTAAACAATATTTGTCATAAAAATTGTCCAGAAAAAGACTGTCAGTTGGTGGCTCACAATAGCCTCTGTCACTCTTCTAAGTGCACTCTTCCAAACTAAGAACAAGGGCTTATTTGGCCAAGACCCCCAGTACAAGTCAGTAGGTAACTCTCAAAGCAAGTAGAATATAAGCCTTTTCTTAGATAGAGTGATGGGACAGGTTTTCGTTGTAACTTTATCTCTTGAGCAGTGTCTTGCCTTCATCATCATCTCTACCAGAGTTCGTCCCCCTGACTTGAGGCTTGAGATCCAAACTCTCCAAACTTGGCTCAAGTTGCCATGGGGGTGGGTGCGTTTATTTTATACTTTAATGTTGTGGTCTGGAAATCACCCTCCTCCAATGGACATTTTCATCAAAGTACATCAGGGGTATGAAGTATGCCTTCATTTGCATTTGGTTAGTTCTTGCTGCTACTGAATGCTGCAAACTGCACTTTTGTTCTGCTGTATTGAAGTGGCTTCAATAGGTAGGTCTTTCGCTTTATTTTGCCTGATCATCTCTAGTATCTAAAAATGAAAAAAAGAAACAAACCTCATCCATAATTAATAGAAAAAAACACTGTTCCGTGTTAAATGTCACGGTTTGAACTGCTTTATTTTTCAAGGGGAAAATCACACTATCACTTCATTCTTCTCGAATACTGAGCACAGCAGCACAAAATGATGTTCGCAAGGTACGATTTTGGACACATGCATTTTTAAGAACTAAAAACACTTGTAACCAAGCTAAGTGTTACGTTTTAGTTTGTAACATATGAAGCAAGAGTTAATCTTGTGAAAAAAAAGCAAAACGAATCGCATTTTGTTGTGGTAAAAACTTGCAGAAATACAGAATTCATGTAAAATTCCCCTACAGTTCATTTGCTGTTCATGTTTGAACTACCCTCAGGATACAGATGTTGGGTTTACATCTGCTACTGTGGGTTTCCTAGCAGTTACTTAATCTTATTTTGTGTGTATTACTACCAACACCATGATTATAAATATGCCAGAATTGCATATCCTGATGGTTGGACATGGACAAGCACATACCAAATGCTAATGCTAATTCGACAGGGATATAGTAATTTGCATCTGAAAAGATTCTCTCAGATTATATTCATGTTTGTTTGTGTCCAACTATGAGAAAAGAAACTGGCTCACTGAAATATTATATTTTCAATTTTGTCCTTTTACTGCGATTTTCATGATTCTGTGGAATCTCATCTTCAAGCACCGACGGCTCTTAAACTGCGTTTTGGCTTCCATCTATCAAACGTCCGACGCTAAGCAGAGAGTTGACCCAAAAATCATGAATGCCGAATCTTTTCACTGAAGATCGTCTAAAAAGATATCATAATGGTATTCGAGCTGTACCTAATTCCCTTTCCGGCGGCGGAGTCGATCATCCTCGCTCTACACCAAATTCACAAATGGCGCCGGGCCAACCTGGGTCGAGTTAGCGGCCAAACATGACATCGAGGCGTTGTAGGATCAGTATTTTGAGAAGGCCTAGGGGAGGAGAAAAAGAACGATCGACGTGCGAAGATCTACATTCCTGGTTCTTCTTCTGGCACTTAAAAGTGCGAGAAGGTCATCGGTATTAGAAAATGATGAGCTACGGTTTTGGCCGAAATGTTGCAGCGATTCTGCTTAGGCTTTACGTACTAAAACTCAACCTGTTAAGAGGTAAATTTAAAATTTTAAGGTAAGCTTACATCGTTTCATCATTATCATCTGTTTGAAGAAATAAAAAAATGCTCTTGTTTTTCTTTTTGTTGCTATTGCTTTTTTAAGAGCCGAAGAATACATCATTCCAGGGAAATACAGTTTTCTAATTGATCCAGATCCGAATTTGTTGTACACAAAGCGTAAATTTGCCAAGCAAGGTGCGAGTTGTGCTGTTGTTCATTCAGTCAAACGAAGCCTCCTCGTTTTAGGTTTTTACCTTTCAAACAAGGAACATTCACATATTTTAAGTGTAAGTTCCACAGTTCCACAACACCTCCAGACACAAGACACATTGCTAGCTTAAATAGGTGGCTCGTTGTTTTTTCTGAAGCAGTGATGGCACTTACAGCGAAAATAAAAGTGCTTGTCGTCGTTAATGCATTCTATTCTTTAGATGCTTGTCCTCATATGTTTGATAGGGTTCTTTATTTCCATACATACAACACAAATTAATACATTTTACAGAAATGTGGAGGTTTGTGAGCGAAAACCCACAGGGTTAATGGTGTTCGCACACCTAATCTAGCATTGAATACAAGATATTGATATTAATTTTAAATAGCAGGAAGACATGATAGACTATGTTGTCGAACCCAAGAAATAAAATAAAATAGACGGTATAGAAGGTCTTTTATTTCCATTAACGGCTGCGGCAAATCTAAAACTGAATTTTCCATAATTAGTTCTTGGCCGAGGTATAAACAGATTTTGGTTTGATCTTGAATGTGTACAATATCGATGGGCCTTTCTGCTGTTCGGAAAATAGGAGTCATAAATATCAGGAAACAGGTTATTTTGATGTTTGTATACAAGCTCACCCATTCGTAATTTAGTAATTTGAAATATGTTCAGTAGACCTAATCTAGTA
>NC_090894.1:38649937-38652437 GCF_036669925.1 Montipora capricornis
CCCAGGTGGTATTTCACCCTTGTTAACTGTTTTGACTTTCTCTAATTTTAAACATGAAGAAGCACTACAAAAGGTGTGGCTTCACGCACCGCTTTTGTTCAAAATTCACTCAAGCACAACTGATAAATATAATTATTCAAAATGGTGATCAACAAACAGGATCTCAGAGATGAAAGCCCTCAAAGATATTTCTAGCATGAGAAAAAGGGACAGGGGATTTAAAAAAAGATAGACAGATAACATTTTATGACATACGGACACATCGCCATAAGGGGCATTTTTATTGCAAAAATTATGAAAGAGCTCAATTGCGTCCACAGTTGATTGATAAATCCTTTTATAGTGCGTCTTCATGTTTAAACATAAACATTTTGACACTGGCAACATTAAACACTGGCACTTCCCAAGTTATGACAAATGCAAACTAAGAGAGTTTAACAACATTGATTAAATGGTACTTATCATTGATGGATGAAGTGTAATTGGCAAAAAGTCTACATGAGTCTGTTTTGTTCCACACAGCTAAGATTCTGTTTAATAGGCAATGAAGTAAAAAAATCTATCTGGAAATTTATTATTATTATTATTATTATTATTATTATTATTATTATTATTATTATTATTATTATTATTATTATTACTATTACTATTATACTGTTAAGTTAAAATATATGTAATATGAATTAGATGGCTTTTGACCACTGCAACAGAGTGCACTGATGAAAAAAAAAACAATTTTTTTTGAAGATGCAATGCCCCTCAATTCCTCTGATGTAAGAGCTAGCAAAGAGAAATGAGAAAGCTCCAAAGATGATTGACTTTCTGCACTCTGTCTGCCGCAATAGACTTCTGGGTGTGTAACAATGTTTCAGAAATTGCAAGATTTCTTCCTGCCTCTTCTCAATAAAATTATTTTAGACATGTATGTCTATGAAACCTCAGCACAGCCGAATGTTCAGCTCTAAATCTTGGATGAATAATTTCCAAAGGTCTTGTCTCCCCAAATGAAGAACAGTACTGCTGACAAATGTCCAGATCATGAAACATTTTTCTTTAAATTATAATGTTATCAGTTTGTTGTAAGTAGATAAAATCTTGAATTTTGAAGTACCTGCCTTCAATTTATTCATAGGTGTTTCTTGTTGGAGGGATTTCCCTCTGGATAAATTATACAATAATATTATTTATTCACCGACAATGTGTCCACATAAAAAAAATCATTTTTTCTTGAACCATAACATTTTCCATCAAACCTTTTTGTTGAGGAAGATGTTGGAAAGCATTATTGGAATTTTTTGTGACTGAAGTTACACTGGGCCAAAAGAGTACTGACATTGGTCCAAACTGAAAAAGCTGAATTTTCACAAGCACATAGTAAGCACACCAAATTGAAAGATTTACAGAAGAATCCCAGCCTGCAGAGATGTTTCAGAAAAAAGTTCATTAATAGTAAGTAATTATTAAATTATATACACTAACAAAAAGCCACAAACCTGATAAATTAGCTTGTCACTGTCTGTTTTATCATTGATGTCAGATACTGGTAATACTGCATCCTTGCTCACTTTCTCTTTGTTTTTTGGAGCAAGTTTTTTAGGCTTGCGTGCACTTACTGGCCTTCCCTTCTTTGTCTCCTATAAATAATACACGTACAGTATAAGTCAAAATTCGAATATCAGCATAACTCCCAATCTTTTCCTTGTGGGTTGAAAACCTAGAGAGAGTAGATGCACATGTCAGCAAGGAAAAGCTTTTTAAGGTTTAGAGCTAATGCATAAAATTCTACAGTCAAGCAATTGCAAAAAGAGTTGAGACACTCACTGTTAATAACTGTACAGTGGGTGTCATTCAAGTCAGCGCAACCCCAACCCACTTTCCCACCAAGCAAAGTTGTTTCCATCTGCATTTGCCATTCAAACTAAAGGGTATCAACACTGAAAAAGGGGGATGGGGAGGGAGGGGAGGGAGGGGATGGACGGGCATTGGGACTTTTCGTATGAACTGGAAGAGGGGTTTTAGGAAGAAGAGGTGAATTTTGATTCAGTGTCTCAACCTTTATGCAACTGCTTGTAGTTTCCCAAAATGATAGGAACACCAGTTTTCAGAAGTGTATGGCTCACTCCTCGCAAGTGGACTCCCTGACTTCCGCTATGCCCATTAAATTTTCGTTTTCTCATTTCTTTTGGGCTAAAAGACCCAAAATTGGTAATGGTAATGGTAATGGATTTATATAGCGCATTTTCTATGAACATATTCAAAATGCGCTTTACAAGCAAGGGATCTATGGGTGAGATCGGACATCAGCATATATAGGCCCTGCTGGCAGCTACTATCATTCCATTAGCAATTTCACCCAGCACATGAATGAATGAAATGAGGCCTGACCACAACACCGGGAGCTCCATGCCCTACTCTTTACGAATAGTGTGTGGGTTCTTTTAGGTCACACTGGGTTGTGAATACTGAAGGGTTGTGAGACGGGGCCTACAGTTTTTAGGCC
>NC_090894.1:38657437-38692437 GCF_036669925.1 Montipora capricornis
ATTTAATTGGTACCAGTCCCTCGCGCGTGGAAACGATTCGCGCGTGGCCCAAGCCTGCGTACTCATTTTGCCGCGGTGTCGCAACTCGCTATTCCGTCGATCTAACAGAGAAAAAACCTCTGGCATCCAGGGCCTGTACAAAACCATCCCTCAAGATAAAGTAATACTAATTAAAAGATAACTTGAATTCTTAATCAAGGATTCTGGAAGCTCGCTAAAAAAGCTATAAATCATAATAAATGTCTGTCATCAATCTGTGGGCTAGCTACCACGATCTTTGTACATGCATTTTTAGTGTTGTTGTTGGAATATTTTGACTTCTCCGTGACCCGTCACCCCTTGTTTACCGGCTGGAAAAGGACATTCCACACAGTTTACAAGGACATAACATAAGCTTAAACAGACGAGCTGTGAGTAGCTTACTTGCTTTTCCAAGTCTTCTACTTTCTTGGTCATGTCATAAATGTTTCCATTTAGCCTGTTGCACTCCCTTTCTTTCTCAAGAAGTTTGCTTTTTAGTTCTTCTCGTTCTTTTAAACCTGTTAGAAAATCTTGAGTTGTTTTGTCGCGAGTTGATTCTTCGTTGTTTTCTCCCGACATTAGCAAGACAAGTTGATGAATTCTTCGCAATTGCCTGTCCTTGTGATGTGTCACCCGTCACTGGCAGTTGTTGATAATGAGAAGCTGTTTGTGTACTATTTCTCGATGGTTGCCAACACACATTCCTTCACGCTCGATTGCCCCTTACTCTGTTCATCCCATAGCAGAATTTGGTAAGAAATGTAACCCCTCTCAACCTACATAAACAATTACTTTGAATTCTTAGTCGGTAGCAAGTCACTCACAGCAAGTCAATATTGCACATTTTCAGCAAGCAACAGAAAGCGAGACACCAATGCCCCCCCCGGCTCCTCGTTGCATCAGGAGATAGAAGGACAGCCTGGGGAGAGTCCCTGAGTAGGAAGAATGCGTGATATGAGCCCGCGATTATTTAGATCCAAGATGGCGGAAGTAAGAAGGAGTTGCCACTAGAAGTAACACTAGGAGTTTAATCCAAACTATGTAGTATATTATTTGCATTTTAGGACCTGTCCACGATGGATTTTGACACACCAACATTAGTGTACAATGAAGAAGCGTATGGCCGGACACCAGCAAACCAGAAATCTATATTTATCTATGAATGGCTCAGGAATCTTGAGGATAACATTTTTCGTGCATCGAAGGTGATTTTCCTGGCCTTTTGGCTTATTTTTTAAATTACATCCTTGCTCCATTCGTTTTACTTCACTTTTTTCCATATACTATTAATCTGTCTGTATTTAGCTGAGAGTTTCATCATACAATAATGTACATGTGCTGTGTATAACTGAAAACTTATTTTTTTTCAATGTGTTTGATAGGCTGAAATAAAAGATTATCAACAAAAAATTGAGGAGCAACTTTCCAAACAGTTGACAGAAATACTTGGTCCACCAACCAGACAGTTGTTGGCAAAGTGTTTTGCACAACTTTACAGCGTTGGCAATGCCATGACATTGTATCAAACAGTCACTAAGTGCAGTGATATAATCAGATCAAAGGATGAATCACAGTCATACCTTCCAGTCAAACTGTAAGTTCCTGTTTTGCAAGTGTTGAGTGTCTCTGAAATATAATTATGTGCTGAATGATATTTTTTTCAGTCAGGATATTAGTTTGATTTGTCTCAGTCATAATGTACTTTTAAGTCTCATACAGTATAAAAAAATGAAGCAGTTAATTTTTGTGAGGGATTTCCCCACACTTTGTCAACACCGGCGATATGCCTGGCTTTATTTGTATATGCGAGCGAAGTGTTTGTCGCAGAATGAGTGTTTGTGTGTGACTACCATTACTCTTCTCCGCTGTTGTCATTTGGCGAATTTCGACTTGTTTTCTCGGTGCGATTAATTTACAAGGTAAGGAGAAGTCGTCTTTCTTTTTGACATTTGTATTAAGCGAGTTGTGCCAGCTACATGTATATTGCAAGGAGTCATGCCTTCAAACTTATATCGGACAGATATAACATAATGACAAAGTCCAGTATTATCCTGTAGATTTACGATTAGCAACTTGAGGTTCACTCTTTTAACTAGGATTTGTTGACACGGTGTGTGACGGTGCCAGTTTCTGTAGATTCGCACATTAAAAAGCTAATGCCCTCAAACTTCCTGTCAAAAACTTTCACATTTACTGGTAATGTTAAAACCGAAAAGCTAATTAATTTGTAAAGAAAGTATAGCTACGTACAGTGTTGTAAGCTGGAAGCACGAATACTCTTACATGTAGCTGACAATTGCACTTGCCTGCTGATTTATCCAGCTTTATCGTAAACAAATTTTCCTCTGCTACTAGCGACTGATTCCAAAATTTCCACTGATGAATAAAAGTACACATGTAGACGGCATTTACCTCTTTGTCGAACACAAATATTTCATGAGTCTCTGAAGTAGGGTGTTCGTGCCTTAAGCACATTGGCAGTTACATGTACAATGTAATTGCAAACGAGTTGGTGGCTGAGAAACTTGTTGTACAATGTAATGCATCATAAGCCCTAACCTGCAAAATGTTTACTTCAGTAACTCTTAACACTGTCAATCACCACCCCCTCCTTCCTCTGTGATAAGTTGGGGCCATGTCCAGCTTTGTCTGCTGACTGGGAAATACTCAACCCAGGGTAAATAGCATTACCCATTGAATGGAACAGTGGAAATTTTGGGGGCTTCCCATTATGCCTGACCATCAGGAACTTGAAACGAGAATTTTTGTAAGTGGAATGGCATGTTTCGGTTGGCCCGGACCGACCAGTCAAAGAAGACCAAGAGGTGGTCCCAAATATTCTGGTCAGACCAAACTGAAACGGACCTTTCAATTTGACTTCAGCCTGAAATTTCCGGAAATTTTGGCTTAAAGTGCCACTAACCCCAAAATGTTTTTTTCGCTAAAATGAATCTTTGCACCAGTTCGAAACGCATTGCCGCCATTTTTCCTTTTTCTAACAAATGCTGCCATTTTATAGGTTTCAAAACTTGCGAAAAACCAAGGATCTTTTGTTCACGACCGAGTCAGAAGGGGAGTGGGTCTATTGCTGATTTGACGTCACAAACTGATTTACATTGCATTAACTCTTTGTAAACATGCATGCAAAGTAGTTTGTGATGTCAAATCAGGAATAGACCCACTCCCCTTCTGACTCGTCTGTGAACAAAAGATACTTGGTTTGTCGCAAGTTTTGAAGCCTATAAAAAGGCAGGAATTGTTAGAAAAAGGAAAAAATGGCCGCAATGCGTTTCGAACAGGTACAAAGATTCATTTTAGGGAAAAAAATATTTTGGGGTTAGGGGAAATTTAATGGAAAGCACCCTTTCTTACCATTTGCTAAATTTTCCAGTTTCCAGTCTCTCATCAGCCAAAAACAATTGCAAATGGTAAGCGCCATCTCATTGGGCTGGTTTGCTGATTTTGGAAAAACTGTTACCATTCTCACACACCACTGGTACAGCTGTAGCCATGTCAAGCTGACCGCCGCAAGCCTGACCTTTATTGCAAATTGAAAGCTAATACAAGTAGCATTACACTAAAGACCGGAAATAACGATATATAGTATAGTACATTATACTGGTTTTGTGTAAAAACTTAATCTTTGGGTGGGTGGGTGGGAAAGTCTGCAATGGCAGACGCAACGAAAACAACTGCCTGCTCGATAGGTCACATGACCTATACCCAGGCCCCAGCGGTGCATGAGAAATGAGTACTCAGTACAATGTATAGAAGAAAGAAAAACTTACCTTGGACTAGCAGCAGGGGTTTGAACTCCAGCCCTTTGGAGCATATTCAATCTTTTATCTATACTACATGTAGATCTCAGAGACCAACTTGTTTGTTCACTATCTGAAGTCAATTTATTCCTGTTTCAATCACATCTTTTTCTCAAAACTAAATTTACAGTATGCCAAATTAGCTGGTTATGGTGGATTTGGGCACACTGAGAGTGGTTTACAATGAGGAACATTAATACGTAGGTGCACATCTGTATTTTTCTTCAAAGCAAGTGTGAAGTTTTTGTGATGGTAATTAGTTCTACTTTACATATGAATGGAAACTAATTTTCATAAGAAAAACTTTGCACTTAGACTGACTTTGAAGAGGAAGCCGACATGAGCCCTGGTGTTCTGAAGTTGAGGTTAGAACTTCTCACTTCAGGGATGTAATTTCGTTAATAATATTGTAACTCAAGTTTTGTTACATCACTATGACTCTTATTACAGGACTGCAGTGACTTGCATTGGTGCAATTTATGAAAAACTGGGAAGAATGGTAAATATCTTTGATGTGTTTAAAGTGCCTGTCACCTCAACACAGTTTTCTACCTTTCGTATTTACATGTATTCTCCAAAATGGACGAAATACATTATGTTGTTTTTCGAACCATTCGAGTAAAATTTCACTTTTTTATTTGCTTTGAAAGATGGAAACTGTAGTTATTACTGTATATACTTTGATTCATAACTGCGCAATGAAAGGGAATGGGGTTAATACCGGTTGACGTCATAGACTGCTTTGCATTTTGCGTCTACCCGGTATCGAACCTATTCCCCTTTATTGCTTGGTTGTGGATCAAAGTATGACCACTTTTTCCTTCCTTCAAAGCAAATAAAAAAAGTGAATTCTCAATCCAAAGATTCTAAAAACAGCACCATGTATTTAAGCACTAAGAAAAGTTCAATGTCACTTAAATCTACAATGATATAAACGATTATAACATAAGCCAGTGGAAAAGCCTGGCGAGTAAGCATCAAACAAGGATCTTTAACAAGATCACTTAAAATCAAAGGCCCACCTTCAACCGACAGGCTTTCAGACTGTTTGTTTTGTTAAGGAAATTCACATAGCGGATCGAGCGATTGGATGGATTACAGCTTTGACGGGATTTCCATAGATGAAAGTAGGTCCCCGCATGCAACGCCTGTAGGGTGAACGTGGGCCTTAAAGGAAGAGGTAAATGACACTTCGGTGCACAGTAAAATAAATGTCAATAATACAGGTCAATGGCAAAGCCTAGCAAAATAGTTGATGGCACACAATCACTTCCAGGGATTGAAGGCTGCACAGATCGATGAGAGCATGTAGGTTAGATGCCAGTGAATGCCAGGATAGGGGTGAACCATCCTTAAACTGGAACAGGAAACTGTTTGGGTTAGATTCAGGCGTTTGAAGGATGTATTTGCACACCGAAGAGACAGCGCAAATGATCATATGGGACTTCTTGATGCAGACCTCCATGTGATGTGGAGTCGTGATGTATCATCAGAGCGGGTGAGGTGTATGTTGCGGTTGAAAGGACCGTTACATGTGAGCTCACTGCATCTCAGAAAGCCAAAAAAAGCTAGGGTGAAGGATGCCCAGAGCATCACCGTATCAATGGCTGGAGAACACTCACGGGACAAGCAATGAAAAAATATTCTTCAAAATGTGCAGGGTAATAGGCTGTCGGAATCACCTACAGAGACCGAGAGTGCGTATTTTATACCACAAAAGGTGCTTAGAAGGCACAGCATAGCTGCGAAGTTGAGATTGCAGTTGAACTTGACATGTACATGTAAATTGTGTATTGTTGCCAAATACACTTTAAGGGTACAGAAACTAACAGAATCAGCTAGGTGGGTAGGGAGAAGGGGTGTGAATGGGGTAATTAAGGCAAATGTGATTGAATTTCTGCTCTCCTGAGGTGTTTGTCTTCCTAGTTGAAGAAGCCAGAGATCCCACTAGGTAGCCAGAGACCTTGTTGGTTAAATATGGGTCAGATATTCCGGGATGGGGTAGCCAATAGGTGAGGCTTCTGGAGCCAATGATGTTATGGGTGCCTCTAAATATACAGCTGTTAGGGTGAAGTTGTACTGAGGGGTGCAAAGGGTGATGGGTCTGAGGCAGTCCATGATGCGTGAAACTTTTGAGCTCTTAGCATTGAGGATGGAAACTACTGCCAGGTTATCGCAGGAAAAGTGAACATGCCTATTGCACCAGTTAGGACCCCATATAGCACAAGCCAGGTAGATGGGAAAAAGCTCTTGCCAGGCAATGCTTATATCAGGGTTGGACCCGAGAGCTTGCTGAGGGAGCCACCTGCCCTGGAGCCAGTGAGTGGGAAAATACGCACCCTAGCCTATGCACCCTTCAGCATCAGAAAACAGAGAGCTGAAATATTTGAAGGGTGCAAAAGGGGGAGAAACAAGCTGACCCCATTCCAAGAACCCAGAAAAAGGGCCCACATATCCAAGTCCTTTGCGAAATTCCTTGTTTAGTTGAATAAAAGAGGCAGGATTGAGGGTCACCGAGGTGACAGACAGTCTTGCTTTGACACGACTCAATGAGGATACGGAGCGTAGAGGGCTTGTCTTCCAGAAGTCCTGCTTCCATTCGTTTGGAATCCAGTAAAATGCCCATAAATTCAAATTCAGTTGAGGGGTGAAATGTCTCCCCTGGGGCAAGGGGTATGTCCAGTTCCGTGAATAGGGTGAGCACCTTGCACAAGGCTGTAGAACAGAGGGAGCAAGGAGGTGGTAAGGCAATGGAGGATGTGTAGGACCCCTAAAATATTGAGTTTGGAACAGATGATCCACTCCAAACCCTCAGAGGAGCAAATTGAAAAGGTAAGGTGCACTTCTGAGGCCAAAAGGAAGGACCATGTCAAAAAAATACAGCCCTTTCCAGTGCATGCCCAATAGTTCCCAGTCAAGACGGTGGACAGTTATTATCCAAAAGGCAGAGTGCACAACTTGGTCTTTGACATTAATGCACCTTTGCCAAGGGAGAGGAGAAGCTGAATAGCATCATCTACAGTGACATATTGCAAGTAATAGTCCTCAGCTGGTATGTTGGCATTGATACTAGATGGTAACTGTTTGGGGTAAGAGAGGTGGAAGATAGTATGCCATTTTTCTGCATGCTTTTTGGGGACTAGACCTAGAGGGAAAATATGAAAGTTGGGCAAAAGGAAGGGGCCCTCTGTATGACCAGTGAGTAGATTCTTTTCCAAAATGTCAGGGTGCAGGTCAGCCGAATGCAGATTAGGACAGGACGTGCTAATTCTGGGGCCAGAATAGCCAATACGGAACCCTTCCCTTAGCCCCTGGCAAAAGAAAAAAAAAATGCAAATGATGGGTCCGGTGACCCTCAAGATAGTTTTCAAGTAGGTTAATGTTCACAGGAGTCAGGGTGACTGGGTGAGGAGAAAATCATCGGCATTTGGGATCAAGGTAGAGTTGGGGATGAATGGCCTTCCAGGACAGGGTAGGGTCCCTTGCAGCTCTCCTTTGGAAGTCCAGGTCATAAGCCAGCCAGGCAAGGCAATTAAGAACTTTTTGTGGGCCGATTGGACAATGTTAAGATACGTGAACATGTCCACTGCCCAGTGAGGGTATGCCCCTAAAACGACAGTACCGTACATAGAAAAAGCGGATAGCCAACGGTCAAAGGTATCAATTGGCGTTTTTTGGCTCTTTTCTGGCCAGGAAAATGGATGGGTACAGAGTCTCCGTGTTAAGGAACTCGGATGTGTTAAGAGAGAGGAAGCAGAATTTTCGGGGAGCAGGGATACAAAATCAACAAACTCACCCTGCTGTATAGCTTTCCTTGTTTTGTCGTCTACGTGAGCGGTCAGGTCGCCGGAATGAGGAACTCCTGACTGATTTGGCATGAAGCTATATAAATATATATACATAGGCGACAACAATGTAACCGTAGGAGATGAGTCACCGTTAAGAACTACAGATAGGAATACGAGGGGATAACCCTATTAGATCATATGAGAGGGTGGGAGGGGAAAACTCACTTCACGGTCAGAAAAGACTGAGGATTTTTCAGAGAAAATGTGCACATATAGCAGGCGCAACTACTTTGATTGGGTGGCGAGTTGGCTGCACGTGTCGCCAAAAATCTGATTGGTTCCAGTAAAAGGAGGCGAGAAAAACACGTGTGTAGATCAGGTGCAAGCGCACAAACAAACAGTTGACGCAATCAGTAAGGTACAGAGGTCAGTTGAGTTAGACATTAACTACAGTTTATGCTAAAGCAGAAACAACCATTAAAAACATGTTTCAACAGAATCTTCTGTCATCTTCAGTTTGAATTACAAAGTACAGAGTTGAATATATAGTGGGCACAAAATGCTAATTAACTATCAGAACAAAAGGAAACATGACAACGTAAAATATTAAAACTTTGTGTTTGATTAATAGCTAAGCTACATGAAATTGCTCAGGCAAGCAGCGTTCATGGCTGAACACCTGTAAATGATAGAAGCACACCTTTAAAACAATTTTATCCTGAATGGTTAAATGGATGCATTCCTGACCAGTCACTGTATCCCTGTGGATGTAAGCTGTGTATTGCTTGCTTAACAGGAATCTTTTGATGCTGTTTTCAGTTTCCTAACACATTTCCATGGATTTTCAGGCTGGTGGATCTTTTCAGGAGACAGTACAGACTCTAATGAAAGCCATGAGAAATGCTGAGGTATACGCATGAGGATATAAAATTTTTACTGTTCAAACAAAGAGTAATATTTTGTTTTCTTTATAGCTTTTGATGAGTAGATAACGAGACAGTGTACTATAATACACATGTAGCTGTTGTTTCAGCTTTTTAATTTCTACAACTACAATGCACTATCATTACCATAAAAGACAGCATTGTCCTTTCCTGTGCCTCCAAGCAAATTTATGTTTTTGTTTTTTTAGTCTCAAGGGCGCTGTGAAATCATGTTATGTCTGGAACAAGTGCTTCGTGGCCTTGGAAGCAATGGAGCAATGCTTCACAGAGATATTTACAAAGCAGTGCGTGGAGCCTTAACAGACAGAAGCATGTCAGTTCGATGTGCAGCAGCAAAGGTGAGTTTGTTAGGGCTCTATTAAAAATATTTTGACACAAATAAACACAGCTATAATTTTTTTCTTTCTTTCTTCATTATGAGAGTGTGACCAAAATGTGACATTAGGGTAATAATTACACTGTAACAACTACTGTATGGTACTCACACATTCGGATACATGTACCCCAAGCTAACGTTGTAATTTGAGCGCCACGATCAATTAAAATTATAACGGTTTGTATGGGAACTTGTGAATGTGTTTAGAAGTAGAAAATAGAGAACATGAATTGACGAAAAATGCCTTTCCCTGTCTTCTTGATACAAACCACATGTACTTTATTGGCATTTGTTTGGCGTACTTTGGCCATTTCAGCATGATTCTAGTGGGTTGTGCATGTAGGTTCTGTATTATATTATAGGGAGAGGACAACAGCGATCCGACAACTCACTGGAATTGCACTGAAATGGCCAAAGTATGCCACAAAAACGCTAATAAGGTATCAAATTAATTACAACGTTAGCTTGGGGTACCTTTGGTGGCTAGTGGTACCGAACCGCAAAGCAGTGACATGAATATCCAGCACCTCATCTCGAATACTGTGGTCCTTTGTTTGTAGGCATAGGTACGGGTCAACGCAACCGTCTCGAAGATGGCAACTGTTATATTTTGAGAACATTAATCGGGCACAACAAGTCAATGTCATACGACGAACTGCTCACTACGGCTAGCATGACATCTTTATATTGTAGGCGCTTACATCAGGAGTTAATACTTCTTTTTAAATGTCTAAATGGTATGGGTCCTACAAATATTGCTAGCCTTTTTAAATACAGGCATACACCTTATAGGCTAAGAGGCGAGGGCTTGAATTTGGAATTACCTAAATTTAATAATATTGTAAATTTAAGAAGAATTCTGTCACTTATTCATTAACTAAGTTATGGAACAGTTTACCCTCTCATGTGCGTCTTTCAAGTGATGCTAGTGACTTCAGAAGTAAATTGCACGATTGCAGTTTTTTAGAATGTGTCTTATAGTGTACAATTGTAGCTTTTAACAGCTTTTAGAACGAGTATTAGAGTTTTCCAAGTCATGTTTTTAGTATGTGGCTTTTTGTTGTTTTTAAAATTGAATTATATTATATGGCCGCTGTAATTATTATAGATTTTATTTATACACGTTCGTATTTTGAACGAGTTTTATAGCTCTTTGACGTAACGTGTTAAAATAAATGATTGATTGATTGATTGATTGCACTAGCCACCAACACAGTTAGATAATAGTGTTTATGTGTTTATGGGAAATGGCAAACATCGGCTTGCCATTTCACATTTCATGTAAAAAATTAATAATAAAGATGGTTGTGACTTAAGCTTTGTGTTACCCATGGCAATATTTAGTTACCAAAAAGCAAAAACAAGACTCTGAGTCTTTTACACATTGTTTGTAGAAAAAGGAGTCAGTTATGAACTATCTATAACCATGAAACCTACATGTAATTTTTCCTCCTTTGGCATACCGGAAAATGGTTTTGGGATACTTTTTTTTCTGCAAACAACTTCTTACGTAGAAGAAAATTTCATGTTTATGTTGTAGTTCAATTTTGACCTCTGGTTTAATTTTTTTGAACCAGTTCAAATTTTATGAACCAGTACAGAATTTGTGAACCAGTCCAGAATTTTTAAAACTGGTTTATTATTATCAACTGTCTAAAAAAGGGATTTTCCTTATTTTGGGATGTAGTTAAAAAGCAGGGGCTTGGTTTTTTCGGGGGTCTCAAAAAATATGTGATATTCCTTTCTTTCGTTCTACTTCTACCCCTTCCAGGTTGTCCCCTCCTAATACCCCTTATTCCCACTCCCTCTACATGTATGACACCCCACACAGACTTTTCACACTTCTCAAGAGTTTTCCTTTTACACACCTGAACTTGAACTTGAATTCCCTATCTGGATCTGCTGCCCACTCTCTCATCCACTTGACTACACAAGCAGCTCATGCAAATTCTCAATGATAATTTATAATAATTATTATTATTCATTCAAAATATTTCCCTGTTTCTGATTGGTTAAAACCACACGCATAATTCACCATAACCAGCTGCTGTTCACCAAATTTGGAAAGAAACTTCGTCATATTGAATCGATGACATCAAAAGTGCAGCCCGCTGCAGATTATTGAACCAATGATGTCAAAAGTGCAGCCCACTGCAAATTATTGAACCGTTGACCGAAAAAAGATGGGGACGAAATTGTGTTATTTTTGTTGAGCAGAAAAATGGCTGCGAGTAGGTTTAGAAGTTTGAGCGAAGAAAATATTTTGAATGAATAATAAAGCAATTATTGAATTCAGCTTTCGTAGAATATGAAGAATTCTGCAGATCTCGGAGGATGTTATCCACCTCGGCCTTCGGCCTTGGTGGATAACACCCTCCTCGACTTTCAGAATTCTTCATATCCTACTCAGCCTCATTCAATAATAATTATTGCTAATTATTTTAATAACATAGAGGGCAAAATTACTGATTGCTGATTGGTCAATGAAGAGGGCATTTTTTCTTAATTTTGCTTGTGAAGAGAGCAAAATTACTTGCTCACAATTGGTTGAACGCCAAAAATACTCGCTCCTGATTGGCTGAATGCATCACTTCCACATTCAGTTGGTTTCTTCATTTTCAGCAAATATACCATGCCCAGTCAACATATGTCAGCAAAACAACTTTGTCTTCTTCGAAGTTTGTCTTTTGATATATTTGTGTTGCATTTGCTAAAATGCTATAAGGGATCAAGAACTAGATACTCTGGAAGGTGAATTGTTGAGTGATAAGAGGAAGAGCAAAAGATGTTTCTCATGAAAAGCTTAAAACTTGGATCGACCTGCATGACGCCTGGTGTAGCGGGGATTGTCAGGTTGAATCAACAAGTCAAGGGCTTTCACGTTTTTACCAAGGCATCTTGCAGCTTGACAAAAAAGGTCACAGAACATTGATGGGAGGACAGAGTGGCTCAAACTTGGTGGCAGAAGTTCTTTCTGTGAACAAATTGTTTGCCTTCTTTACTGATGCATGTTTTTAAGTGGATTCTTATTTTCAAGTGGTAGAAGGTGAATTAAATAAATTAAAGGTTAACATTTGGTTAAATCGTTGTTGCTTTTGTCAGGGAATGAAACTCGAATTTTTCTCTTGAGTGGATAGACACTATAAATAGCAATCATCCATACTCATTTTGGACGTAAAAAAGTAGTTGACTTGTTTGTCTGTTTGCTTTGCTTGCGAGCAAACGAGTGTTTTTACTCTGCTTGGCAGATTGTTTTTCGAGGTGCATCAACAGTGTTAAGGAAATCTTGCCCTCTATGTTATTAACAAGTAATCGCAACGGGTCCTCGTAAAATTAAGGATTAATATCACTTATCATAACACTACAAAATAATTATAATAATACCATTGTAACATTATTGTATTGTTACTTTCTGGTAGTTGTATACTGGTCTTGTTAATTGAAAATCTGAGAGATAAAATTAATGTTCGTAAATGTTGTATTAAACAAGACTTTAGTTATATTGCTGGATGAATCATTAAAGAATATCACTGTTTTTTCATTACAAACACTAGTCCTTCTATGTGAACGACAGAAAGGGTTTAGCTCTGAGGAAGGGCTAATGCTCAAAATGCCAGCTTTCAAATTTTTTTACAGTGGTCAATTTACCATATCAACTCGCTTGATAAACCCTTTTCTTTATAATATTTCACTTTCCCATGGACACAGCACCACAGCTTCTTTACAGTCTATTGGCAACCCCTTTATGCTTTACTTCCAATAACCATGAACCAATATTCTTAACCCAATGACCAAGACAATGATTGTTTTGGACTAAACACAATTACCAGTATGCTGTACTACAATGTGTGCCATTCCCTTACCCAGAATGAAGTGTCTGACACTTGCAAACTGCAGACTAATCCAGACTGACAGTCATTGAAAGCAAACCATTTTAAAATGTGTGGTTAGACGTAAATACTTTTTTTCAGCACTAATCAAATGGGTGCTGGGACTGTTTATCCCCAATCACTAACATTATTAATTAATAGCACCAGAGACAGCAATCCACCATAAGAATCTTAAGATTTCTCTACTTTATTCTACAATGTACATGTATACATACTCCAAAAAGAGTTTATGTCCAATTATGTTGAAATGGGTGGCGTTAAAAAAAAAAAACTGGTTTGAAAAAAAAAATGGACCAGTTCAAAAAATTCTGGACTGGTTCAAAAATTCTGTACTGGTTCAAAATAGTTAAACCAGAGGGCACAATTGAACTACAACACATACGGCAAACGCAAAAATGCCTATACTTTCAAGTAGAAATTAATGGCAAGCGGCAGCCGTCAAACGCGGAAAATGGTGGGAAAATCCTGGTCACGTGACTTGTTCACTTTTGCTGTTGGCGTTTTAAGTAAACGTGGTGCTAAATCTCTGTAATACAATGTAATTACATGTACAGCGTGAAAGGAAGATTTTAACTTATTTATTCCTACAACCATTACAATGGAGTTTGAGTTTGAGTTTGAGTAGCCGCTCAGAGTGCACCTTCAATGCTATCCACCGTTTTAGTAATTATGTTGATGCCTGGGAAATGATAGCAAAGTTTAAGTGTCCAAGTAGACTGAGGTCTGCTCCCCAGGGTCTCCTGTTCAAATCTGTTCATAAGCATTTTGGTCAGTACAATGCAAAGAGTTATTTCGGCAGAACATTAAGTTTAGGGGGCTCATCTATCGGCACTTAAGAGTCACATAATTATAAGAATAGCTGGTAGTGAGAGCGAAAGTACATGTACCAAAGTTTTGTTTAAAACCCAGATACATGCATTCTGAGCTCAGCCCTTCATGAAGGAAGTTGTTAAGCAACACCTTTATTGAACAACGTAACTTCCACAGGAGAAGGGGAAGGGCTAAGCCAAAAGATGGGGATTTTAAACAAAACATTGTCACTAATTTTCCCACTTGCTGATTCCCACTTGTCTATATATTCTCTGTTAGTTCCATAAAGCACAGATTTTATTCAATTATTATTTATTCATTCTTTCAGTTGTACAAGCTAGAATGTTCATTAACTATGTGAAGTATTTTCTTTGCAGTGTGCCTTAGAGTTAATGAACCAAGCTAACTTTCTTTATACCAGTGAAATGGAAGGGATGACTTCAACATGTTTTAAAGCCTTGGAGGGTTCAAACTATGATGTGCGAGTTTGCATTGCTCAACTAATTGGTACGTTAATGGCCATGACACAACAAATTCCATCGGGTGCAGTTGCAGGCAAGAGTAAAAAAACCTGCAGCATGGAAGAAGTATTTGCTTACATGTCAGGTGGTTTTCTGCGTGGAGGAATTGGGTTTTTAAAGGGGAGTGGAGGAGAATTGCTTAAGACTATTGCACCTCGAGAAGTGAGAGTTGGAGTAACACAGGTAAGGAGACATGGGTATTAAGGAATTCATCCATTTTATTGTGACCTACTGTACATTGGGTATTGTCCTACAGGACAAAACAAGAACAAGCCTAAGGTTTGGAGACAAGACATTGGCACTTAGAGCCCAGAATTGTCTTAATGTAGACTGTGTTGGCATTGTTATGACTAAGAAAATTAGAGGACAAAACAAGCACAGGTGCAATTTAATTTAGGTGTGGTTTAGTTGAATCTGTGAAGCTACATGTAACCAGGCATGTGCAATTGAATTACATTGTACATGAAAGTTCTATTCAACTTTGGCAACTTGGTGGCGAGTATGGCAATATTATTCATATTTCTGTTTTATTATCATGATACAGTACAACACATTTATTTTTACATGTCGAATAACGTAAGGACTTATTGCAATTCTTTGTCAGGCTTATGTGATCTTTTTTACTGAGATGGGTGGAGTGTGGATACAAAGAAACATCTGCCTGATCCTGAAACATGTTTTGGAACTCCTTTCCAGTCCAAAGGCAACTCAAACACATGTTGATGCAGTCTATTCAAGGAGATGTATTTCATTCATTTTCCGTGCAGTCCTTGGACGTCTTCTTGGTGAACCAGCTCAGTTGGAAGCAGCAAAAGAACTTTGCAGTTTGATCACCAAACAGATGAACATGGTCAATGAAGCAGTTCATAGTGCTGCAGATGGCAGTAATTCAACAGGTGTCATTCTAAGTATGGATGATGTGGTCAGTACCCAACATGTTCTTGTCTGTGCACTGCAGGAGCTTGGGTGTTTAGTGCAAGGTCTTAGCACCACAGCTTTGTCCCTCATCCAAGAGAATTTATTAGATCATGTTGTGTCTGTACTGCTTCACCCAGCTCCTGCTGCTCAGTTACTAGCAGCTTGGTGCTTGAGATGCATTATAGTCGCTGCCCCATCACAAGCAGCACCGTTGATTGACAGGTGTATCAATCGCATCAGTTCTCTAAAGTCATCTGGTGAAGCTGTTGGTGGCTATGCACACACTCTTGCTGCACTTGTTGGTGGAGTTCATCAGTGTCCATTGGGTATTCCTCATGCAAAAGGAAAGGTACAGTGTAAGCTGATTATTTTCTCTAACATATAATTGAATTTCTTATTACTAGTATACAGCTGTATGTTATGAATATGATCATTATTAAACATTCTGTGTTTATTTGATGGGCTAAGTAACATAGAGGCTGTTACTACATTACATGTAAACTGCTGTATCTGAAGATTGGTGCAGTGCACCCAAAACTGTTAGGAGTTAGTACTTTACCTGTATCTTCAATGCTTGGTAACAAAAAGATTGACTTCTCCTTTTTGCTTTAGGCTGTGTTCAATGTGGCAGATGAGCTTCTAAAGACAGCTTCCCAAAGTCCTAGGCCTGCATTGCATAAAGCCAAAGCAGGCTGGATTCTTCTAGGATCATTAATGACTTTAGGTTTGTGATGATTTGTGTCATGTTGACCTTAAGATAAAGCAATGAGAAGTGTGATTTTCCGCTGGCTGAGGAATGAAAGAAGCGGAAAACATTTTTTTGTTAATAAGGGTCAGGATGTGTGGTTCGGCTTGGCATGGCTCCCAGCGGTGTGTGAGAATAATAGTTGGGCTACTGTACCTTCCAGAGGAGTGGGCAACAACATAAATACTGTAATAATAATAATTGTTATTATACTTTGTTAGGTTTAAAGTGAAAGTTAATGCTAAGTGGAGAACTGTAGTGGTATGGTTCATTACGAAGTTGTTGAGTAAAGCAAGAGACCCACTTGATATTGGATATATCCTTGTGCGACTTCAGATCCCTTGCAATTAAATGGTGTCAGTTATGTGAGGGGAGCTACCGGTAGTTAAGCAGGCTTGAAATAGTTTCTCCTTTTTTCAAAAAAAATAAACACAGATAATTCTGTCCTTAGAAACAGTTAGGGTAATCATATCAAGATGAAATTTGGCCAGGGTATTAAGTACCCATCCTAGACTTCTCACATCTCATTCTCCTCCAAAATAACATTACCATGGCAACGATATAAGGCATTTCTTTGAGCCTTAAAATCAACATAATTATACTGTCTTTTTTGAAAAAAATTGGACGGTGAAATCTTTCCATTCAGCATTACCAGATACGTAATGTTAGAAATAATCCCTAAAGTATTAATTAAAATTCAACAAAATCTGTAGGCCAGTTTTTCAGAAAAAGCAGAATGTTTTAAATTTGAAAGACAAACGTTTGAAAATAATCTTAGGTAAAATCCGAATATGAAAAAAATTCGTATAATTATAAATGTGATATAAACAAGTAAAGTTGCAAAATCATGAAAAATGAGGAGGTTACAAGATAAGCATTTATGCATGCTTCACCCGCTCATTCCCCATTAATTAACCCTTTGACTCCCAAGCTGGCCTCAACCGGCCATACTCAGTATTTGGCTCTGTCTAATGCCAGGCGATTTTACTTGTCAATGGGGAACCCCCAGGAGTCTAACCGTTTGTGTAGAATGATTGTATTTAATTATAGGTATTAATTACATGTACATGTAGAAGAAAGGTGTGCGAAAGTAGCTGTATATGTTTATTTCTGGTGACCAATTTTGAATCATGAGCTGACGCGAGCAGCTTTTGAATTGTGTGTGGCCTGCATGCACGCGCTCACCCTTTCGAGCCTCCATAATGAAAGTTAATGAAGATGTTTTTCTGGATCACTTCCTGAATCAAACAGCTCTATGTCCTTTTTGAACAATTTTTTTTACATAAATCTCACTGTATATTTTTCGATGCAATTTGTGTTTGTAATTATTTTGTGGGTTATTTTATTGGCGACAGTTTGTGTGAATTATGCTGATTCATCTACATGTAATGTAGCCTCAGTTATTTAAAAGGTGGTTGGCACTACTAACTGGTTTAATTTGGTTTTGAAAGCATTTATACAGTATGTCCTTGATAGTATTTTAAGTCAGGTACTGCTTTTTCCCACTAGGACCCTCTGTTGTTAAACATCATCTTCCACAGATGCTTGCATTGTGGTCAAATGTGTTTCCTAAGACAGTGAAGGAGTTTGAACAAGAAAAAGCAAGGGGTGATTCATACACTTGGCATGTCACACTAGAGTGCCATGCTGGAGCATTGTGTTGTACGTATATTCAGTTGACTTGAAGCTTGGGTAAAGTAATTTTTTGTGCAGGCTTGATAGCATGCATTTGATTCTAATACCGGTACATGCAGTTTTTTTTAAAATTATATTCAAGTTATATCAATCTTCAGACACAACTGCAAAGCTTCCAGGTTAAGGACGGTGCCTACTAATTCAAAGGTTTTTTGAATATGCGGGAAAAGCAGATCTCAAAAACTGTTATTAAAATCCAAAAAGAAAATTGAGGGTAACCATGCATTACTGTTGATTTCTTATCCTTGAAAAAATTATTAGGAAAGAGCTTTTAAAGACAAAGCAATGTATGGCGTTCCTTTCCAAATTAAAGGTTACTTATCTCTGAAAAGTGCATGGTTACCCCCAATTTTCTTTTTGGATACCAAGAGCATTTGCTAAGTTCCGCTTTCTCCGCATGAATTTAAACCACACAAAAAATATCCTTGCATTAGTAAGCTTTACTGAAAGGAAATCCGAGTATCTGCAGATGCGCAGAACATATGCGCAATAACAATAGTAGGCACGGTCCTTAAATAAATAAATAATCTGGTTTGATCTTGGAACTTCATGTTTGTTACCCTGCGAGTAGTTGGTTTCTCCTATGCTTCCCGAGAGAGAAATCAATGCAACCAACCGTTTCTTTGATTGAGCCGCTGTCCAGCGCCAAGGAGGAATAAATTAAATTTGAACTGGTAAAACAAAGTAGTAAACTTGTTTTGGCACTTGTGCGTGCATTCAGCTATACATAACTACTGTTTGAGTGAACCTGCTGTGTAGTGATTTCCTGCAAAATAAGATGAAGTGATGTCAAATGCATCATGTGGGGTGTGACATACTTTGCACACGCTCAATGGAAAATGAAACGGTTGCTTGCAGTGGTTCCTCTCTCGGGAAGTGTAGGAGAAACCAACTGCTCGTAGGTACATGTTTGTCAGCAGAGGCTTCAATACAAATCAACTGTGGATTTTTGTGTCCGAAATAAGCAATTTTTTTTTTAATTGATGAAGAGTTTAAAACTCTTCCTCCTAAGACTGACACTTGGTCTAATTCCAGACAAGTTTACTTGTCAGTGGTGGCTGGTTCAGGGCTGAAACAAATGCATTCACTAAAAAGCTGTGTCCCCTTCGATGTTGCTACTTTCATCAGATCAATTAGGGACTCGCTCACTACATGAAACAAAACAAGTGTGGTTTGTCTCCTGTCCATTTACTAAAATTGGAACTTTACACCAGGCATTAAATGATTTTACTTTTCCTTTTTAATAGTGGAGCTCCACACGTGCCGAAGGCGCTCGCGTGGAGCACCATAGTTAAGAAAATATGGTAACCCATCAACCTGAGAAATTTTGGTTTTATAGCCATGACATCACGACTGTCCGTACATACATACGTCCATATGTAGCTACATCCACCCCTCCATGTATGCCAATGTGACCAGTATCATGCTAGTTTACAGGATACATCTTTGACATTGGACATCCAATTCCCAGATTCTACAGGGTATGCCATATGTGGGTTGGGTTTGGTGGTTGTCCACTCTGCTGCGAGAGGTTTTTCCCCCGGGTACTCCGGTTTTCCCCTCTCCTCAAAAACCAACATTTGCAGGGGTAGCTCAGTTGGCTAGTGTGTGGCTTTCGGAGCAAGGGGTCCCCAGTTCGATCCTCGGTGACTTCAACTTGTGTTTCCACTTTCCTCTGATCAGTGTAGCTATAGCTTTAAATATCGTGAAAGGAGCACTGACAGAGGGAGGGGGTAAAGTGCACCGTCGGCTTCCATTGATACCAGTTTCGTAACTGAAGGAACTACCGATGTTAAATAAATTGACTTTACTTACTTTACTTATTGGTAAACAGTATTGAGGACACTGTAATGGTAGCAAAAGTGGATTTCTACCGATTAATTTTAAAACATTTTTCTTGTAGCCATGGCAAGCTTTTGTACTTCCTGTCCTGCATTACTAAATGATGATATGGTGCGTCACCTTCTGGTTATTACAGATGCATGTTTAGCTATGCTTCCAAGGTGACTGCAGTGTTCCTTTACTTTGAAATTTCATGTACATGTATTTTGAAATACTGTAAGTAGAAGGAAAGCATACACTTGAAGAGAATATTATTCAAGAACAAAGGAAGTCCCTGTCAATCTTACTTTTCTGGCATAATTTGGTATTAAAGAAACTACAGTGTAATGTCCAAGGAGATTCATTGCACTAGAAAGCATTTGCCCAAGCTGGTAAAAATCATTGGAGTTGTTTAGCATCACATTTATGGTAAACAGCAAATGTCATTTTCAAATTTGCATTTTCCTGCAGTTGAAGAAACTTGTTTAATTTTAGCTGATTTGTTACATGTGAGTTACATAGTTATTTCTCAAAGATAAAGCTTAAGTCGGTTAAAAAATACCATGGTAATGTTCTTATAAAGGTGAGCCACTTGGACGTTAAGATTTAAGACGACTGCCGAGCAAACGAGCCACCTCAACAAATTCAACTTTAAACCACTCGTGCCTGGAGCTTCGCGCAACGCGCATATCTCGTGTAACTTGAAGTTCACGAAGATCGATGAGATCACCACTAAAAACAAGGAAAGAAAAAAAACCAAAAAAACAGCTCTGTGCAAACGAAAAAAAAGTTCCCTAGGTGCGTCGAACCATCGCCTTGCGAATTGTTTATCTTTTGCTCTAATCAATTGCGCTACCGATGTTGTGACTTGCTGCGCTAATGTGTATATCGAACAATAAAAGGTAAGTGTCGCTTCGCTGATTCCATTGTTTTCAAACGCGAAGCCGATAGTGTTTTTGCATAGCTTATTTCTCAAAAATAAAGCTCACATTGGTAAAAAAAATACCAGGGCAATGTTCTTAAGTTCATTTCCAGTCAACTTGCAAAATTTGGGTTAGTTTTGAGTAAAACTGAAAATCGACCGAAATTGTCACTTACTAGGTTTTTGCATCCAGCCCTTCAATTAAAGAGAGAGAAGCTGTAGAATGTTAGAATGTTTATATTTTTTTGACAAGCAGCCACCTGCCTTTTTTCTTCTGATCTCTCACATAAAAAGGATGCTAAAGTTGTCCGCTGACCAATACAAGAATTAGATTCAGGTTTATTATGTACATGTATTCTGTATATCTGAATCAAAAACCTTAACATTTTCATTTCAATGAAATGACCATTATTTTAAAAACCTGAGAATTTTCAAACTGGTTTGAAGTGAAATTTTATAAAAATAAGGGGCTTCAAAGCAGTTTCAGCACTCTCAAGAAAGTGTACTACTGTATAATTTAGAAGTATTGACTCTTCAACACGTTATCACCAAACATCTCTGTTGTGCTACCACAGTGTATGAAACAAAAATTATGGCATAATAAAATGTTCTCAGTATTGTGATGTACCTGTCATAGCTTACCATAGCAACAGGATAACCTTCTTAACACACCCTATATTTTGTCAATGAAATAATGTTTATATCTCAAAAATTACTCGGTGATCCCATTTTTATTTCTGGTTAGTGATTAGCAGGTGAAGGTATAGATCTTTGCAGAAATTTAAAAAGTTCTCTGGAGCGGATTCACTCGTTCATTCATAACTGAAGAATTTAAGGTGTTTCTGAATCCACTCCAGATAATTAATTTTTTGAGACTTTTCAGAGAACTTTGTCTGCACTGTAAACCTTTTGGTGCCTTTCCAGTAATAAATAAATGAGGCTCAGCTAAATGTAGGTAACTTTTTTTAGATAGAAGCATTCAAAGACAAAAATGGTATATGTATTTTTAGATGGCTTTCTTGTTGTTGTGGTGCATTATAACATTATAATATTGAGTGCATCTTGTTTAGAAATAAGTGGTGTTTCATATGGTACAAAACGTTGTTATGTGAAACAGTGATGTCGATTCAGTCCTTCTAATAAGGCAGTCCCTTGAAATTGTTGAAACTGGTTTGAGCAGCCTTACATGTAGATGTACATTTGTAGCAAAAAGAAGTCAAATTCTTATACATGTACTTGGTTAGGGTAGAATAAGGGGTTATATATAAGTACATGTAAGGCTGAAAATCTACAGGCTTGAAAATCCCAAGAGAGAAATTTTACAGGATGTTTCATCCTTCTTGTATGTGTACGAAACCCCTGATTCAGCTTGTTTATGGGAAAAGAGGTGCTGTGCCAATTCTAGAAACCCCCATCATCCATCACACCTCCCACATCATTCCAATTAAGACCACTGTAACAAAAAGAAGTCAAATTCTGGAAACAATGAAATTGAATTAGGATTGGTTCTTTTTTATCCAGTTTGTATGCAATTAAATTAAACATGGCACTTGTGTTGATCATTTAGACTTATGGAATAAATGATGAAATGGTATATCAAATGAATGATATATGAACTGCGGATATGAAATCAAGTGAAGCTATGATCTTCGCAGTTATGAACGCAATTTATACAATTGCATAGCGAAGCCTGAAAAATTCAGGACTTCAACGGGGTTTGAACCTGTGACCTCGCGATTCCAGTGCAACGCTCTAACCAACTGAGCTATGCAGCCACTGACGTTGGGAGCTGGTCATTTGTGGGTTCTAATGGTCCCGTGAGGAATGAATCAATGATGAAATGGTCCTAAATTTTTCAGGCTTGTCTACGCAATTGTAAAAATTGCGTTCATAACTGTGAAGATCATAGCTTCACTTGATTTCATATCCGCAGTTCATATATGATTCATTTCATATACCATTTCATCATTGATTCATTCCTCACGGGACCATTAGAACCCACAAATGACCAGCTCCCAACGTCAGTGGCTGCATAGCTCAGTTGGTTAGAGCATTGCACTGGAATCGTGAAGTCATGGGTTCAAACCCTGTTGAAGTCCTGAATTTTTCAGGCTTTTCTACGCAATTGTAAAAATTGTGTTCATAACTGCAAAGATCATAGCTTCACTTGACTTATAGAATAATGATCTGTTTTGTTTTTTCTCAGTTTCCCCCAGATAATAAAACAGCATGGTAACCATTTAAAGGCTAGTGCAGCGATTGTTCGACTTAGACTATACTCAGTGCTTAGGTGTCTTCCACCAAAGTCCTATGAAGGTATAAATCGTTTCTGAATTTGTCATGGTAATAATAAGAAAAGCATTAGCAATAGCTTAAAACAATTAGCCGGTATCAAAAATACCATGATAATACTCTTTGTTTACCCCTCCAAACTTTTGCGTAAGCGCTGTTTTTATGTACCTATGTCCCAAGAGAAACTGGAAACAATGCTTCTTATGGTATTTTTGATACTGGCTAATTGCACTAACAATATTATTACAATAAAAAAATCAATAATAATATTCATTTGTAATCATACTATACCAGTCATCATTGGAACACCATACTGAGTTCCAATGCAGATAAAAAGCTATCTGTACCATCCAGACATTGCTTGCAACATGTATATATATATATAATCCTTGTCGTGCCTAGGTGGCACATAAGGCTGAGACCAGAGATTTCCATTGCTCCCTGTCCATTGCTGCCTTCTCAAGTTCTTTCCATGCCTTCCCTGTTGTTTTCATTTCTGCCTCGATTGTCTTCCTCCACGTTTCTCGTGGACGACCTCTCTTCCTTCTTCCACTATCCAGTGTCCACTTTAATGCAGTTCGTGTTATACTATCTCGGTATTTCCTGATAACATGCCCAATCCACCTCCATCTTCTTTGCATTATTACCATGGTGATGTCTTGCTGGCCTGTCCTTTGATATAGTTCCTTGTTTGTGATCTTCTGGGGCCAGTATATCCTGCATATCTTTCTCAGACAAGAAGTGTGGAACCTGACAGTCTTTGGCTGTCTCTTTGGGTAACCCTCCAACATTCTGCACCATACAGTAGTACTGATAAGACATTGCTGCTATAGATCTTTATCTTCGTTTTTTCACTGATGTTTGGTGATCTCCATACTTTATTTAGTTGGACAAATGATAATTTGGCCTTCTGGAGACGGTTGGTGATGTCTTTAACCGTGGCATTGCTTTTGCTCATAATACTTCCCAAGTAGGTAAATTCCTCTACTTCCTCCAAATTTTCATTCTCCAATTCCACTGGTAATGATGTTTCCGTAAGCTGCATTGTCTTAGTCTTCTTCCTGCTGATGTTCAAGCCTAGTTGGCTGGCAGCTAATGACAGGTCTGATGTTTTCCGCTGTAATTGATCTCTAGTAGAAGACACGAGTGCAACATCGTCGGCAAAGTCGAGATCCTAAAGCAAAGACGTTAGTGTCCATCTGATGCCCCGTCTTTTGTTGCCTATTGTCTTCCGCATTATCCAGTCGATGGCTATTAAGAATAACATGGGTGACAGGACGCAACATGTACAAGGGTTCAAATCCTTTAAGGAGGCTCGAAATAGTTTCCCTTTTTTTCAAAGAAATAAACATACTCTGTCCTTAGATACAGTTAGGGTAATCATATCAAGACGAAATTTGGCCAGGTTATTAAGTACCTGTGTGATTTCTCACATTATCTTTTCCTCCAAAATACCATGGCAACGATATTAGGCATTCCTTTGAGCCTTAAAATCATTGTGTGCTGTCTTTTTTTAAGAAACGAAACAGATAATGTTAGAAATACTCTCTAAAATATTTAAAATTCAACAAAATCTGTAGGCCAGTTTTTCGGAAAAATCAGTTTTTTTGAAATGTGTCTCTAATTTTTTTTTTCAGCTACAGAATTTTTTTAAATGTGAAAGACCAAGTTCTAAATAAATCTAAGCTAACACGTAAAAAAAGAAAAAAAATCACTGTCTGGAAGCAGAGATACACGTACATGTATAAAAAACGAGTAAAGTTGCAAAATCAGGGAAGATGAGGGGGTTACAAGATCACCATTTTTGCATGTGTTTCCCCCTCATTCAAGTCAGCATGAGTGGAGCTACAGGCCAAACGGCTTTAAGCGACCATTAAACCGTTTGTGTATAATTTTTGTAGTCTTCGTGACTAGGAGATGTCTATTTATTCAACTGTATTCCATATATATAGGAATTAGAAGAAAGGTGGGGGAAATTATCGGTATATGTTTATTTCTGGTGACCCATTTGAATCATGAGCTGACACGAGCAGCTTACAAATAATATTATTGTGTGGCTGACGTGCGCACACACACACACGCTTAGCTGAAAACCCTTTGGAGCCTCCTTAAACCACTGTATGAGATAAAACACCTCTTCATCATTGGAGATCTGATGAACACATGTAAAAAGGTTGAGAAACAACACATCGCATTTACAGTAATTCTAGATTACATACGGATATTCTGTCTAGTTCTAGATTAAATTAGGGGAGCAGGGATGGCACAGTGGTGAGAGCACTTGCCTCCCACCAATGTGGCCCTGGTTTGATTCTTAGATCCGTTGTCATATGTGGGGTGAGTTTGTTGGTTCTCTACTCTTCTCAGAGAGGTTTTTCCCCAGGTACGCCTTCCCCTCTTCTCCAAAACCAATATAATTTGATTTGTATTAATTTGATTTGACTTTACATCGTGTGAAAATATAAAGTTGTATTATTATCATCATCATCATCATCATCATCATCATCATCATCATCATTGTTATCATTACATTATCATAACCTATGTCTTTCCATTTTACTTCAATCTATTCACACCAAAATCCTGGGGCCGGTTGCTCGAAGCCTGGTTTGCGCTAACTGTTTGTTAAGAGGTATCAGAACCTATAGGTTTCCATAGTGTTAATTTTAATGCCGGTTAGCGCTAACCATGCTTCGTGCAACCGGCCCCAGACTCCTTCCTTGCTTTCTTAACCTCTTCCTCATGTTCACATCTGTCACCCTCTGTTCCTGAACACTCCAATCCAAAATCCCTGCACTGTACCTCACCACACCTCTAGCCCATATGTTTATCTCAGAGTCCCTAATCAAATTCTTACCGTACAACTTTGACCTTGCCACCAGTTTCACCCTGCTCAACTACTCCTTCCTGACCTTCTCCTTCACGTCACACCCAAGCACTAATCCCCACTGATGTCAGCTTCCCCCATCATCTGACCATCCAAAAACACAATTCCTTCATAATGAACCTTCACCCCCTGCTTTAACACCTCCACAGCAGGCTTGTCCGGCCTGAACTCCATCCCTACGTCCAATGAGAAAACCTGCACAACATTGATCAAACTCTCAAGCCCATCTTCAGACCTTCCACACAGCTTCAAATTGTCCATGAACAACAAATTATTCATCAACCTCTGATCCTTCACAAGCTTTTACCTCATTGCAAGAACAAACTATATTGGAGACAAGGAGTACCCTTGGAATATTCCATGTTTGATCCCCACTTCACGTCAACTCAGTTTTCCAATTGCTCATACAGATACACAACAAACCCTTCAGGTTGTCAGCCACCTTTGCCGTTTCCAACATTTCAACAATCCACGAATACGGCACCATATCATGGGCCTTCCAATAATCTATCCACCCCATCGCCACACACCTTTTCCTTACTTAAGCCTCCCTTACCACTGCCTTGTCTATTGTCTTCATACCTTTCGACGTCTTCCTATGACCCCTCTGCTCATCCTGGAAGAACCTATTACCCTGCAAATCTCCATACATTTTCTCCGCCAAGATCCCAATGACTAGCTTCCACATCAACAGCAAACATGCAGTTGGTCTGTAGTTGCTAGCCACTGTTTCCTGGGCATGATCCTTCTGTATCAACACTGTCCTTCCCTTTAGCATCCACTCTGGCAGCTCACCACTGTACAAACAACCCTGCAAACTCTCTGCAATCGTCCCATGAAAGGACTAAAACCTTTTTAGCCAAAACCCTCTTTCACCATCGGGACCTGGAGTGTTCCAATTCACCATCTCCCAATTTCCATTTTTGACATCCTCTACACTAATCTTCACTTCATCTTGCTTCTTCAAATGACCCATTCTTTCCCTCACCTCATCCAAAAAACTAGCAACCTTGTTATGCCTCTTTCCCACTCACCAAGTACAACTAAGGAACCTTGTTGCCGCCCCTGCATTTGGTGCTTGGATTACCCTGTGTTTGCCTTTCCCCCCAACTCATTGTACAAATGACGCTGATTTTTCGTGAACAAGGTGTTCTAACTTTTGTGCCATTGACCCCTATTCAAACAATCTGTCAAGCACAGTCCCCTTCCTCATCTCATCAACCCTTTCCAAATTCTGCCACCATTCCATGACGCTCTTCTCAATCCTTCTTTGCCACTTTTCCTTTGTCTTCTTGAACTTGTTACCTTTCTTCTTCCTCATCGGCACCAATCACGTCATGATTATAGAACAATGTCACACGCAAATTTTGTGTCATAGTGAAACATTAAATATCGTGGTAATAATAAATTATTCAGTCCAGATGAATTCAAATTCAAGCAAGGGCAGTTGACTTGACTGATTAATAATTATTAATTAAAGGTTCAACTCTTACATTACATCAGTTCTACGATCTATGGTTTTTTTGGTTATAGGGAGCTTTCACTCTCTTTTACGTGGACTGGTGGCAGAGTTCACTTTGGCTGAAAATCCTGCCATGACAACTACATCATTACTGCGAACTGTGTGTCACAAAGATGATTCTATTTTGTTGGGTTCATGGATGCAAGAAACAGATCACAAGTTTGTAGAGGAGCAGGTTTGCATCAGAATGTTTTCATTGGCGGCTGTGTTGAAGATTTGAAAACAAGTTCTGTATGGCAAGGACTTAAAATTCAGCAAAATGATATCAAAAACACTGTGTTATCTTCACTTAAAAAAAATGCAGCTGGAAGGCAATAACTAGAGGTTAATGTGTGTATTGTATTTTTAGCTGCAAACAAACAGTGCGTCAGGTTCAGGATCCTTGGAACATGATCCATCTTGTATATTTGAACACTGTCCTGAGGTATGTGTCTGGCACTGTTAGATAAAGAGTATGAAAACAATTAGGGTTATGCACAAATTTTTTGACATTCAATACACTGCACTCAGGACTTTTTTCGTCTTGGATCATTGACAAAGGTCTTATTTTAAACATGCACTGAAAGTTTGGCAGTGTTCCTATTCAAACTGGTAGTGAGCAGATCAAGAATGCTCACTTTCCTAGTGGGTCAGGAAATTTGAGTTTTAACTTGCCTTCACCCAAATATTGCTTGCTCAAAGGTACGTGTACTCCAAAGTGAAGCAGTGTTCTTGGATTTTAGATTTGATTTTCACACATTGTTTTCACAATGATGTTACTATGGTCTTAGATGGATTACGATTTCCCAACCATACACCTTCCGACAGGCTTTCTATACTGTTGACAGGAATTTCATCTGCCATAAGACCAGTAGAGTTGTATTAAATTCTGTAGGTGAAAAAAAAATTAGAGACATGGTTCAAAAAAACTGATTTTTCTGAAGAACTGACCTACACATTCTGTTGAATTTTAAACATTTCAGAGATTATTTCTAACATCATCTTCCCGTTTTTTTCAAAAAAGACAATCTGTCTTGATTTTAAGACTCAAAGAATGCCTTATATCATTGCCATGGTAATGTTAATTCCCTCGCCAAATTTTGTCTTGATATGATTACCCTAACTGCATCTAAGGACAGAATATGTTTATTTGTTTGAAAAAAAGAGAAACTATTTCGAGCCTACATGTACTTACACTAGTGACGACTAAGATGTACCTCTGACATAATTTTTTTCACTTCTAGGGCGAAGATGTGCCTGGTCCTCTTCCATTAGGAGTAGCTGTTATTGATGGAGCCATTAAGCTGTTTGGAATTGTCTTTCCATTTGTTGCATTAAAACATCGCAGCCAATTACTTTCCCATTTTGCAGAATGCATACGCCAAGCTAAGTCTTCAAGACAACAGGCCATACAAACAAATATCTTGACAGCATTTCTCTTTTCTTTGAAGGTATTATTTTAATGGCATTTTCCTGAACATTATCATACCAGTTGTTTGACCATTGAAATAAGATCATAAGATCATCATTCACATTGAAGTGTTGCGTAATGTGTATACTATTAAAAAAAATGGTCTTGGCATAATAACTTTGAAATTATACAGAACCATTTCACTTTAATCTTAAAGAAAAAAATTAAAAAATTCCACTGGGCCTACATGTACCTCGGGCAACTACATAATTTATCAGTTCTTCTTTTTACTTGAGATTGTATGTGGACAGCCACCCCCTCTCCTCAGAAGAAAAATTGGGGAAGGAGCAGGGAGGGGGTGGTTGTACACAGGCTAGACTAGAGATGTCATACCTGAAATTAGTTCACTCCATTGTTATAGTGTTTGAATATTCTTTTAGTGATTCTCAAAAGACAACAAAAGAAATGTTTTATTAAGGTGATTCATCAGTATTGCATTGCGCATCCCTACTGCGCACGATTTTTGCGTCATTAGCGCGCGCAAATTAGCGCGTGCACGTACACAGCGAAAGAAATTTCCCTCAAGCTAAGGTCGATAGCGAAATAAATGCTCATTTTCTTTTAAACGAGCATGGTGACCTGTATTTTTTATTGCATAATAATAGTGTGCATATTGTGCCCCTTAATTTAAAAGAAAACTAAAAAAATTTATCGGAAGCAAAAAAAGATCTAGGCGAAAGCATGTTGGAACCCGTTACTCTGTGATGCAAATTATGACCGCAAAAATAACGACTCTACGAACGCTTTATGTCCACGTCGTTTCAAATAGTGTTATGTTTCCACAAATTTTATATAATATTGTTCTATATGCTCGACATTTTCTACCTGTTAAGTTTTTTTCCGAGTATTACTTTCATAAACTACCTATCGAGCTACTGCAAAATGTAACGTGGACCGATGAATTATGCGCCTAAATAGCACGAGTACAAGCATAAATTGGGTAAGATTGGCCCATCATATCTCTTAAGCGAGAATGGTGACCTATCATTTTTATTGTTTTTTTCGAAACAGTGCTTGGTAGAGAACATTCAGGGAAAGTTTTAAAAAAATTCATCGGGAACTTTAAATTTCTGAGGAATCACCTTAATTGATTTCTTGTGATTAAATAAATTTTGGTATGACTTTTGTTGTTTTGAAGTCTTGTACAACATGATCAGTGACCTGACACCTGTGTTAAATGCATTGGTTTTTAGAAGTCGTTTTACCATAATAAATTATTTGCAGTCAGCTTTTCCTTGAGTTTGTAAATATGCTTATGTTAATGCTACTCATATTGTAAATGGAATGATTGCATGCCCCTTTGTTAGTTAGCAAGGTGAATGTGAATGTTATCGATACTCTGTTTATTTAGGGTGTTGCTGAGTCAAAGACTGGTGTTGGTGATGAGGATGTCAGAAATACTGCTGTTAATTTAGTCATGGTGAGACACATGCTTTCAAGCATGCTTTCAAAACTTTTACGACAGCAGTCTGTGCGTAATGTAAAATTCCATAACTTAATCCTGTCATGGATAGAACTTTGTACTTGAGACACAAAATTTTCCACCAAACATGCCTGCCCGTCTTGGAATTATGAACTTCTTTCCTTTTCACTAACAATAAGCCTTGGCTAATATAAGTCCCCTTTGAATATAAACCTATCAAACAGTGCAAGTCTGTAAGGCCTGATTTTTAATGGTATTGATTTTTATTATGAAATTATGTTAGATTGAGGCATTGCACATTAACTTCCCACTGGGAACTTTTTATAAAAAACGTTTGGAAATTCAAAAAGTTTGGAAGCATGAAGTTACTGCAATCCTTGGCCTTTAAGCACTACATGGTGTAGCAATTTTTGTGACATTTTCTTGGGTTCGTTGCAGACAACACTGTTTGACAGGTTTGTATTCAAAGGGGATTTACATTGTACATGTATATTAGCAAAGGCTTATTGTAAAAAGGAAAGACGTTCACAATTCCAAGTCGGGCAGACATGTTTCGTGGGATAGTGGTGTCTCAAGTACAAATTGCCATCCATGACAGGATTACATGTAAGTTATGAAATTTTACATTTAGATTGAGGCATTGCACATTAAGTACATTGTAAAAAAGTGTGGAAATTCAAAAAGTTTGGAAGTGTGAAGTTAATGCGATCCTTGGATTTTTAGCACTACATGGTTTACCAATTTTTGTGACAATTTCTTGAATTACTGTATCCCAAAAAAGTAAATTTTCGCTTTTGAAGGAGGAGATCATTCTGTCATTTGGTTTAATTTGAGATTAGCAAGACAACATTACAATTGTCACAAGTCATTTTGTTGAAGACAACATAGCCTATTCACTCACAATATGTTCATCATTACAGCGTTCAGTTCCTAGTGGGAAGTTTGGACACCAAACATGGCTGTCATTTCTCCATTTATTTTAAGGCCTCGGACCTAACCACCGTGATGTCATATACCTACACCCTGTAATAATTGTGGTGCATTACATTTACATGTATATGTGTATATAAAGAAATAGATTATATTTTATATTATTAAGAACTACATATTTAGATCACTGGTTGTAGGTCATGGATTCTCATCTTGTTTAAGCCCAAATAAGGCTTTAGGGCTTCCCTTTCGTTAATGCTAAAGTAGCGTTCATAACTGCGATGATCTCAAAACTTAACTTGCATATTTTTTATTGGAAGTAATTCTACTTTTTAAAGTTCATGTATCATGTGGATTTTTGATAAAAACTTAACCAGCATTTAACTGACAATCCAGTCACAGAGTGTATTTAGGTTTTGTATAGTAAAGTTTTTCCATTGCTACCATGGCAGGGTGCTGTAACAAATCCTGATCCAATTGTTCGCTGTGCAGCTGGTGAAGCCCTAGGTCGCATTGCTCAGGCTGTTGGGAGTCCTGTTTTTACATCAAATATCACTCAGAGGATCTTTGATCAGCTAAAGGCAGCAAGGGATGCTGTGTCCAGAACTGGGTACTCTGTGGCTCTAGGGTGTATCCATCGATATGTGGGTGGAATGGCATCTGGACATCATCTGAACAGTAGTGTCAGCATACTGCTTGCCTTGTCCAAGGATAATTCATCCTCTCTAGTACAGGTTTGGATCAGGGTTGAATTAAGGGAGGTGGCTCTTAACTACCAATCCGTTGCCATAGACCCCTTCAAATAGTCATTTCTCGAATTCCTTCAACTCTACAGAAATCCCTTTTTGCCAAATGTGTTGTATCTAACATTCCTTTGTATGATTCGACTCACAACCATATTTGGTCAATCACATGACCAAAACAGAAAATGCCTAAAACCTCAGCGAGTTAACTATGTTGTTCTCAAATTTTTAACGCAACAGTATGAGAACATTCTAACACAAAATCTGTAGCATGGATTTTAAAAGAAATTATTTCACAAAACATTAGGATGTCATAAGGTCTTTCTTTGACACACTTTCCAAAATATCAGTTCCATTTTTTGTCCAAATAGAAATTCCATGCTACAGTTTACGAAAAGAGATGGGACTGTTCCCATCCGTTTAAAAAACCGCCTCTTCCTTTCGTTTCCTGGGGGCCTTTAACTGTTTTTCACTGAAACGCACGGCAGAGGACTAGGACGAGTTGCGTATGCACCTTCTGATTGAAGTGATTTCAGATTTCCACTGAAAAAGTTACTTGATAGAACCATCCATGCAACCTTTTTGTAGTGCTCTTTGACTAAAAAGCTTCCTAAGATGAGAATTTGCTGTCCAAAGTGGAACCCTTTGAGTCATGTAGGCATCCATGATAGGATATTATATTTATTGTTATAGTTGTCAGTGTTAGATTTACTATTACTTTTTTTCATAGGTTTGGGCATTGCATGCATTGGCTCTTATAGCTGACTGTGGTGGGCCAATGTTTAGGAGCTATGTTGATCCAACATTGGAGCAGGTTGTTAACTTAGTTTTGACTGTTCCAACCGCCATCACTGAGGTTCATCAGTGTCTTGGAAAGTGTCTTGCAGCGCTTATTACATCAATTGGTCCTGAGCTCCAAGGTAGCCTTCTTTTCTAATTTTTGAAATTGATGAGCTCACTCTCGAGATAGTGATTTCGTCCCTTTATCAAATTTGTAGCAAAAGTCTGAGCAAAATTATTGCGTAAGTTGCAAAGTGTCACAGGTCATGTGCCTTAAATATTTCGAAACTGTGAGACGTATAGGCCTTCGAAGTTTTTCCATCTTTTTTGTCTATCTTGGAACTATTTCAACAACGATACTTAATTCTGTTAATCTCATCGTCATCGTCACATGAGTTCTGGAGTTCAAAGCACTGTTGATGCGTTAAGTTTTCATTGCCATCAATCATTCTTGAAAAAGGCACAGTTCACATTTCAAACATGCCTTGTCGCTGTGACAGGCTGTTCTGCACCCCTCTTCCTTCCTCGCGATTAAACCATTGGGCTTGAAACGTGTAACGCGCGTTCACAGCTTCCGAATATTCAGTGCTAAGTACCATATTTGGAAACCTCTCGCTCCAGTTAATTTCGCGCGAGAACATTGGTGGTATTGCGTCACGGTGTTCTTGCGAACTTATTCGTTGATTGTTTCTCTTTCTTGTTGTTCCAGATATGGTACTTATCAAATTGAATATTCAGAAGCTTGTTTCCCAGCACACAAGGGGTCGTTACACGTTTCAACCCTTATGGGTTTCTGATACTATGCAGTCTATTCGTTTTGATAGGAATTAATTGATAATAAAGATGATGACTGATGTTTGTGATAGGAACATCAAAGTCAATCCAAGATTTACGATTGTCATGTGTGGTTGCCTGTGCTGTTATGCAAAATCACCCAGATTCATTGGTTCAAGCTGAAGCAATTAATTGCCTTCAGCAATTGCACGTCTTTGCTCCAAGTCACATTAACCTGGGAACTGTTGTTCGTAAACTGTGTGTCAACCTATCAAGTCCTCACCTGCTGCTGCGGCGAGCCACTATTGCTTGTTTCCGGCAGCTGTCTCAGCGAGAAGCGAAGGATGTTTGTGAGCATGCATTAGCTGCTGCAGAAGAACTAAACAAACATCAACAGTCCAGCTATGCTGTTGTTATTGGTGACAAAGGTTTAGAAGGTAAAACATGGTTTGAACTCCTTGTACCTCTCGGAATATGAAATGCTTTTCTTAACTTTTTTTCAAATTGGAGGACTTGTGCTATGTAGTCCTCAAGGTTGACCGATACAGAAACGAAATTTGCAGATTGGAAAGCGAGGTGAAGTCAAACGTTACTGAGACTGGCACAAAATTTGCCAATCACTAAGTCAAGGAGGCTTTAAGCCAGACAAACACACTTGCAGTAAACTTGCACGCTTGTTAGACAGCCAGCCCCAGTTGTTCAAAAAGTGAATAACGCTATCCACCGGATAAATCATATCCATTGGATAGCGCAATTGGTTTCGCTATTACTTATCCACTAGATAGTGATTTATCCGGCGGATAGCGCTATCCATCGTTTGAACAACTGGGGTCTGGTCTGTCCATCCAACGTTTCGTCCATTGGTGGGTCAGACAGTCATTCGGTTAGTCAAACAGTCAGTGGGTCGTTCATGTGGTTTTCAAAAACTTTGTCAGTCGATCAGTCAGACATGCAGGTAGTCCATTGGTTGGTTTGTTAGCCTAAAAGTTTGTAAAAAATGTCAGTAACTGATTAAAATGAACTCAGTTGCCTCATCGTTACTTTAAGCTTTGGTTGGACTAATGCTTTTGAAATTAAAACATTTTGTAAAATCAGCGTAAAGCCATTTATCATCTCTTTCAGCCACTCAGAAAAACTCATTGATGAACGCATTGGATTACCTTTTGACCGCACAATAATTATTATGTGTTAATTGCCTTGTAGGTGCATTATTCGGCATGTTGGATACAGAAACTGATACACGCTTAAGATCAGATATTCATGATACTGTAAACAGCATGCTTCAGACTCTGGCCGCTAATAACCTCACACACTGGCTAGGGTTATGCAGGGATGTTCTTTCGGCATCCAAAAGCAGCACTGGAGGAAAAGGAGGGCATACACTTAATAGAGAAACAGAAGGTGGATTTTTTTTTCAAAATTAAAATTAAAACTAAGCTATGTAAGCTCAGGATAATGGCCTGCTTCAATAATAGGTTATAAATGTCGTAAATACAATCGATAGAAATGGATAAAACGTGATGAATGGACTCAAATAAGAATCTTCATCAGTAAGCAAGTGAAAAGAGAATAGTTTATCTGGGAAAGTTCCTGATCATTTCAAAGATTGTGACTTAAAAAGTCAAAATAAAACTTGAGATTGAATGGCTAGTCCTTAATTACCTGAAAAAAAACCCACACACATAAAGTAACAGATTTTCAGAATTATGGGTATACTTCGTGACAAAACGCATGATATACATTCACTTTCAGGTTGTAAGAAATACTCCTCACTAAGCTTTGATTGTGATTTCTACGCTTTTTCGACCTGAAAACAGCACGTCCGTACACCTATCATTTCTTATATTTTTTTCTGTTTTTTGTTTTTGTTTTCGTTTTTAGGGGCTGATGAAGAAGGAGAGGGAGATGAAGGTGATGAAGGTGGAGGAAT
>NC_090894.1:38697437-38719937 GCF_036669925.1 Montipora capricornis
CTCCCCCCTGGGTGGGATGCTGGTCCATCGTAGGGTTTCCCCCAGCATTTCGCCGGTACCCATTTATACACCTGGGTGGAGAGAGGCACCGTGAGAGTAAAGTGTCTTGCCCGAGAACACAACACAATGTCCCCAGTCAGGACCCGAACCCGGACCACTCGATCCGGAGTCGAGCACTCTAACCATAAGGCCACCGCGCCTCCCATATTGACGAGAAAACAGGCTGAATAATGGTGACGAAAAACGGCAAAGAGAGCAAGAAAGAGCACGGGAAAATAGAATAATTGTTAAGTAACGAGTACGCTGGACTGGTAGCGTGCGGGTAACCGGAGTAGATATAAAAATATCTGGAAACAAAAACATAAAGTGCAGGGCTGGCATAGTGTTGAGAGAACTCGCCTCCCACCAATGTGGCCTGGGTTCAATTCCCAGACTCGACGTCGTATGTGGGTTGAGTTTGCTGGTTCTCTACTCTGCACCGGTTTTTCTCCGGTTACTCCTCTCCTCAAAAACCAAGATTTGATTTGATTTGGCGTTAATTTGTTGATTTCAGTTTACAGTTTCCCCAGTTAGTGTTCTAGCACTTGAAGGATAGACACTTAAATATACTTCCTTTCCTTTTTTTCCCCAATAATTGAGAAGTTTTAATGTTATCTGGATGTGTCAGGTATATATTGTAGCTATGAAGCAGCGAGACAATCCGACTTCAACAAGTGTTGGAGATGAGGAGGATCAGTTCCCTGAATCATCTGGGAGTCTACTAGAATTGGTTGAACCTGAGTTGAAGTCACTCAGTAAATACTGGCTGGGTGCATTAAGGGATCACGCATTGCTTGCTTTGCCAACGGAATACTCACCTCAGCTGCCACCTCAAGGAGGGATGTTTTACAGGTAATACGCATTTCTTTGAATTATACTAGTAAAGGGCGTCTATTGTGTTTTGAACGACTCTGTTAAGTCGCCATTGATTCTGGCTAGCTGATTACCGGTAATCTGTTTTTTTTTTCATCCCTCCGTTTTTATAGTTCAGTTTTCATTCAACTTTTGAAATTCAGTTATCTTGCGATGGATTTGGTTTGGCATTACTACAGCAAATCTCACGTTACGTTTTAGAGCGATTTTCAATGGATTGTCGTAAAACCAAAACCAAAGTAATTACTTTAGCCAATCAAAAAGGACGGAGACAATCTAGTAAACCAATCAAAACGCGAAGTAATTACACGTAGCCGACACAAAGCGCGGGAAAATGTGCACGCGCGAGCCACGATTGGTTTTGGTTTCACTTCTGATTGGTTGAAAAAGTGACGCAAGAACTTTGAACTAATCACTGAGTGAAATAATCATAAACCAAAGCAATTCGCTAATTACTTTCGACACTCTAATCCACTCAGAGTAAAAAACAAAAACTATTTGGGACTCACACTTCGTTCCAGTTTCGAGCATTTCCTTAGCTTTCCGTTTTTTTTTCTATATTATAATTTTGTGCAATGGCGTCCGCTTGAGTATGCTAAGCTGTTTCAACGTAATCACCATGAAACAGATGGGCACCACTTTTTGTTTCTCCGGTGGTGTTTGAAAAAGAAACGTGCAGAGGAAATGGACGAGCCGGTGGAGCTAAACACTCTGCGTATGAACAAATTACGAAACTTGCGACCAAGAAAGCTTGAAAGTGGTGGCTATGAAAGAGCATCTCGTAAATTTCTTATGGATATTATTTTACAAGTCATCACATGGTTCTTCCCGTGCAGATTGGAATAAATAAGCACTGGTAATAAGGCGAAATAAACAAATTGGTTGAGTGGTCACATGTTTTACGTCTCAATTTATAAAATAATATAATGATGTTTTTATATAGTCCTGACTCCATGGACCAAGCCAGACCTCATTACCAGAGTTGTTGGCCCTCCATTGTACATGCTGCATCTCTGTGGTTAAATAATGGGGGATTTGAAAGGACAAAGCGTGAAATGGAAGAAGGTAAGCTATTATATTATTAGTTTAACTGCACAAGGTGACATGTAATTAGTAAAGATATCATGGTATTAGGGAGCTTACGAAACGACGATGCCGACTGCATCAACGACGTTACAAAACAATAGGTTTAGTGAACAATGGTTCTGCACGCTCTGCACGTGCGTTTTACATTTTGGTACATTTCTTTGGCGTCATCTCCTAAATGACGACGTGAAATGACCAAATTCAAGGTTCTGTGGAGGACGTTAGCACATGACGATGAATTTTCAGTTCTCTCTCTGCTCTTCCAGCCCACTCATACCAGTTTAATTCCTCGACAGTTACTACACATTTTTAACACGAAACGACATGAAATAGTTTCGTAGTGATATGAATAACACGAATTTGTATTTTTAAATGAAGTCCTCGTAGCCGTCGTCGGCCTCGTTTCGTAAGCTCCCTATTATAAATCAATTACGCGCGCGTGCGCGTAAAACCCTTGCCCTGGAGACCAAGAATGTGTTCCCGACACTAGTAGGAAATCGGTCAGGCTCAGCTAACGTATTATATGCCCAACAAAACATCGCGTTTGTGATTCGTCGATGACGAATGCATAAGTAGGTTACAGAGTGCAAAAAGAGGCTATAGAGTGCAATACGGAAGTTGCTGTGGAAACAAAGCGGGGGATTGATTTTGTTGAGTATATAATAAATAAAAAATCGCATGAACTTCGTGATGTTTTCAAAGTTCTCAAATTGCACGAGCTGTACTTTCAAAACAACACTCTTGCCCGTAAATCACGAAATGCACTCGCGTTCATGGCGCGATTTCCAATACTGAAAAAACTACATATAGATATCATCAAAACAGGATCTATAATGTGACAGTTCACTGAACGGCATTAAACTGTACAGACAGTGTTTGGGGTCCCTTACAGTGGAGTCGAAAGTATTACTACATAGCCCTGTGATAAAATTAATCAACAATTGGGACAATGTTCACCAGTTCAATAGCCTCCTGGGTATGGCAGACCGGGCATATTATAGACATTGGCTGCTTTTCCATTCACAGCAACTCATCTTTTAGGTACCGTAGCAGGGCATAAAAAAGGCAGGTGCTGCGTACGTAAGAACAGAGCGCACACAAGTAGTGTAAAAGGAAGACATATCCTGATTACAAACTCTTGATCTCCTTAGCTGCAGTCAGAAATACATATGCTTCGACGCTTTCTTGATTATGTCATATGATCGCTCCAAGTAAGCTTGCTCGAAATGGGCAGACTTAGAAGTTTAGCCCTAGTCACCCTCTCCAGTTCACTACCGTCTACTATAATAGGCGCAAACTGGGGCTCGTCCATTGCAAAGGATATCCTAAGCTCTTTACACTTGCCGCTATTGAGCTTAACTCTATCCTGCAAGGCCGAACCAACACTAAGGGTCCCAAAAAGACGCAAAATTTCTTCTAATGGATAGGCTTTTAGTGTTTTCGGTGGGAACGATAAACTGTAGATCCCGTCTCAAAACACCCTCGGTGTTGTGGTCTGACGTTTCTGGCTTTTTATGTGTGGGCTGGGTGAGAAGTTAGGATCCACGAACAGATGTCTAAACATATTGCTGTTTGTCTCACGCATGGATTGAGTGATGTCAAGTGCATCTGGAAGAGAAGATGCGCTGTATAAAATTCCGCAATTGGCCTGAAAACATAACTAACCTAAAGCACCATTAAGAAGACAATTTTATTGTAAGAAAACAGGTTTATTCAAGCTTTTATCTTCGAGTTATGGAGTCATGGAAGCTATTAGTTTCTAAGGGATTTAAGAAGCCAGAGTTGCTCTCTCAAAAAAGGAAGAACGAAAGAAAGCCAGATCGCTCTTACACGGTGTGGTCATTGCAGGATTATCAAGTGAGTCTCCTGACACAAACAGCAGAGGTATGATCTCGGCTGCAAAGACACCAACAGACGTTAACGCAGATTACTTTCATCTGCTGGTTGGAATATGCATGGAGTCGTTGTGTTCTTCCAGAGGAACACAACCTAATAGCACTGTGTCTGCCTGCCTTAATGCATTCTGCAGCTTGCTGGATTCGAAATGGGCACGAACTCTTATTGGAAATGAACAGGTACTGAAACAAAGTTGTGTCGAACTCATTTTCGTCAATTTGGGAAACTCTATTCTTACAAAACGTAAGAGCTTACGACCGAACTAGGACAATCGCACTGCCCTAGATTCTCTATCACTGGACGGGTTGAAATATGACCATCATGACCAAAGCAGATGAAAATGAGTCGTAAGCCACCGTAACAACTTGAGTGACAAGCTAGTTGCTTGGCAGCGGTCAAAAGGACGACTGGAAAATCTGACTCCCATGCAGGAATCGAACCAACAACCTCCATAATTAACACTCGTGGGATGCTCAGCCCATTGAGCTAGGTGCTTTGTCCAGGTTTTTTTTCAGATAAAGTGTCCAAAGGGCGGAGCATCCTTTGGTTGTCGTAGGTTCGAGTCCTGCTTGATTTTCGAGTTGTCCTTACGCCCGTTGTCAAGTGACACATTACACAATTTTACCATCTGTAGTTGTATATACAACCTTTTAGGATTATTGCAATATTGCCAATTGAAGACACCGCTGACAACAAGTTACTGATTAACTTTCCTGCTTACGTAAGGTTTATTGCGAATTGACGTTGCGCCATGGTCTCGAAATATTACAAAATTAGGTATAAATCTGGAGGAAATAACTTAATAAAGCCTTTTCAGTTGTATTTACGTGTGTATAGGCTGTTTCCTTATTAGTTACGTCTTGCGTAAACGAATTTTGGCTTCTGGAAATTTACCTTCTCAAAGGAGAGAAGTCCTTGTCAGAGGAGTTGAAAGTTGTTGTTACAGAGCTAGTGCTCTTTGGAGGGATGAATTGAGAGATGGGAAACATGAAGAAATGCATAGGTTAAGTTCTGATTTGATTGAGAAAAACCCAACGGTTTTTGAGCTGCCACTATTTTCTACAAACTCTGTGGGTTTCCAATCTCTTTAATGTATTACAAGCAAACTATTTCAGTCTCCTCAGTTCTGCCTCGAGGTAGCTGGTTAAATGCTCCTCTTCCAGCGAATGCAGCGTTCTCTGTTTCGACAGATTTAGATAACACTGGAAATTCATATGCCTCGGCTGCTAAACAAACTTTTTTCTTCTGTCAATTACCATCTACAAGTATTATTACACTGTAAAGCCACTGGATCCAAGCAAATTTGTCAAGCTCCAACTTCGACCAATACAAAAGCGTCATCTTCATATACTAGTTCTCTGTAGATCTGATCTTTGGAGCAGGTCTCTGAGGTTTACCCTCACAATCTTACTCTTTAATGTACAAAGTTGCTGTTGGACATAATTTCAGAGTTTCTGTAACCTCGTACAAAATGATTTGAACAGACCATCGTACTCATTGAAACCGGCCAGTTGAATTGGTCACGATTAATAGGTCTAGCCCACGACAAAACATCTTTGTTATTCCTGGGCGAGTACAATCTTAATATTCCAACGTGAGGAAGAACCGTTTGCTTTTCTGAGTATCTTCGATCGTTGTCACAACCCGACACAGCACAATGATCGCGGCTAGGCATATTTCCAATATTATCTGAATTGCTGAGGTTAGAAAAAGGCCAAGAGTCAGCCTATACACTCGTAAATACAACTGAAAAGGCTTTATTGAGTTATTTCCTCCAGATTTATAACTAACTTTGTAATATTTCAAGACCATTTCACAAGAAACCTTACGCAAGCAAGGAATTTAATCAGGAAAGTTTATCTCCTATTTCACGGTTGTTCAAACAAAAACTTACACTTGCCACGTATTAACATTTCCCAAATCGATTTCTAATAAAAGTGTGTCGAAACAAGCGTTGATCCCTCTACAAGCTGGTTTTTTGGACGTTGAAATAAGTTTCCGCCCTATATTTTTCACAGCGACTTGCAATGTTTGCCCCCTGACGATCCCAGAACCCTTTGCGTACAAAGCAGGGATCCGATTACTGGTAATTGACATAATACGTCAACGGGAAAATACACTTCACAGCCCACCGATTCAAGATTTGCACAAACAAAAAATTTGAGCGAGACGCCCAAATTTACCGAGACCTTAACACCTCCGCCGTCTTGCAAAGTATCCGTTACCAACCGAGTTCGAGGAAAGTATTGTAAATTACGGCCCGCGTTTTATGGCCCGAGTCAGACGTAAATTGCACTTACTTGTTTTGGTAGTCAAATCAAGCTGACCTTGAAGTCAAGCGGGCCGTACTGCATAATACCGCCCGTTCATTGACCAATAGCAAGCTTACCGTCTGAGGAATGTAATGAGGCGCCATATTTTCGTGTGTGTGGAAGGCCAGATGTCGAACTTTCCTTTACGGACTCCAGAGTCTTGACGTTTGCATCAATTCGCCACCCCCCCCCCCCCCCCCACCCTTCCCGTCCGCGCTTTAGTCTTACCTACCGTCTCCTTGGGCTTTACACTCCTTGACACAAAGGAGCCCATCGTTCGCAATTTCCAAGCCAACATTCGAATTCGCTTTTCGTCTTTTTCTTGTTAACGTAGTTCTGCTTTATTTCCAGATTCTCGGTGTTGAAATGTTGAGTGTGTTGCACAGGGTTTTGCTTACAAGAGACTCCCTTGATATCCAGTTAGCTGCTATGAAGGTTGTACGACAAATTGTTAAATCCGCACAGGAATCATTGGAGACCAGAACAGCAGCAAGTGGCAGGTACAAGTCATTTCCATTTCCTTGCATGCATTGGATTAGGTACTTTTACTTAAGAAATTTAAAACCCTTACTAAATTGCCTGAATCATTTTCTGTCTTGTTCTGAACGCAAGAAGCTTTATTTTGGTAGATTATCAGACTGATATGTAACTCCACATTTGATGGTTTATTCGTGCTTGCTCATCGTAACCATTTTATTTTTCTATCTTGGTATTACCGTCCCTTTTCAAGTTTAATCTGCGTCTGAATTAGTCCCAACCGTGGCCTTTAAGGACGTTCGCGCCAAAATCTTCCTACGGTGAGATTTTCTTCATTTCTCGCCTAGAGTTAGGTCATAAAGTACTTACTCCGAAAATGAAAAAAAAAATGGGGGTCACCGACTTTGTTTCGGAGAAAATGGCAGTGGAAAAATGCCTTAATTTCGAGAAATCGGTCATAATAGCGAGATGTAGGCTCATCTGCTCATCCATCGAAAATCATAAAAATAAACTGTTGGAGTGAAAGTTTCCGTGCATAGGTTTTTAAGAGTGAGATTTTTAGATAATTGTATGCCGCTAGGGATGTGGTAAACAGTAGAGTTCATCCTCGACGAGCGTTTTCGTAAGCTCTATCCGCAGCAACCACTACCAGAATTCGATGGCACGAGGAAAGAAAATGTTAAAAAAAGATAACTTCTTACGGTGAGAATTTTTTCATTTCATCATATTTTGTAGATAGTAAGTAAAGTAAGTGATTCATGATTAAAAAAATAGGGGTCACCGATGATCTGAACGAGTAAAATCGATGTGATTTTGCAAAGCTCTTGGAAAAGTTCGTTTGTCACGCTTTTGCGTGACCTGTCGGGCAAGGACTGGAACCCAAGAGAGGATCGATCGTTGAAGAGATGAAAGGTTTTTACCGAAAAAAAACCTTTCTCGAGCATAGCAACGACGTTTTAAGCAGGGGTCATCTTCATTTCGTTGGTGTTTTGTATAATATCTCTCCATTGCCGTCATGCTCATCCTCTGGAGTGTGTTTTTTTGTAAAATTCAATAGCTGATTGTTTCCACGCAGGTCCGCACTATTCAAGCGGACGAGGACGAAAATACTGCTCAATTTTCACGAAAGTAAAGGAAAAGAACTTTAAAAACATGCATTCACTTTGAACTTATGTTCGTAGGGTAATAAAAACATTAAAAAGAAACAGCCCCATTAAATTTACGCAACGGTTCGTCCTCGAGTTTTCCAGACTTTCAGCCACTAGTCTACTCGATCAGCTACCTTTTCCAGAGCTTTTCCATCCTCCCGCTCACTTCTCTTTCATGATGATTCGGAAATAAATGTGCCATTCTTTTGCCGGCCTGGAATTTTTTCCTCGGCGCTTTTGTCGCCATGTTATTTTAACTTATGCTTGAAAAATTTGTATGAAAGTCAAGTAGACTAGTGCACGACTGATAAAACCTCGCGAATATCAGTCGTGCAGTAGTCTACTTGACTTTCATAAATATTTTAAATCAATTTTGACTGATCACGATCTTCTCTGATCCAACGCTGTGCAAGACTTATCGTCCACGGTTTTTGCAAAGGTTTTAAAACCTCAACTTCACTAATGCTGGAAGTAATGCGTGACATATTACAGTCGCGTTACCTGCGCAGTAACGTTGCGCACAAACAATTAGCGCGAACGTCCTTAAATATACGTGTATGCGCTGTTACATGGCCACTGCATTATTTTTTAATTTACCATCGTTTTATTTATGACTGATTCTGTAAGCAATCCAGAATCAGAGAACCAAGGAGAAGAAGATTTGACCCCTGGTCGGTCATTGGTGTTTGGTGTTATGGAGATCTGTATGTGTGTTTTGAAAAAACAGCTTCCCAATCTTCTCCCTCAATCTGGTGCATCCAACCAGCAGCCAGTCCTACTCGTCACCATTGGCACAGGATTTAAAAGTAAGTTCTCCTCTTTAACAGTACGAGTCAAATGGTTTGTTTCTCTGGACAAACATCTTGCAAATTAACAAACGTTGTACCATACGTAGCAAATTCCAAAGGCTGTGAACGGGCTGTTCTTTTGGGTGAAGTTTCGCGGACTGAGTCAAATGCTGAGGAATTGGGCGAACGAGGAGTTGTTCCCTTCTACTCCCCAAACCCTTTGCTCCTAACAGCGCGCCACTGAACAAACGTCTCCGAAGATTAAAGGATCCTAGCCAACCAAAATGTATTGTGTACGTAAAGTGCGTAAACCGCCATTTTCAATGTCATCTAAATTCGGGACTATTTCCTTGCGGTTACCATTCAAGCACATCATCTCGCAAACTGAAGTATCTGCACATCCGAAATCGTCATCTTAGTTTTTCAAAAATGTTCACTGGCTCTGGCGAGGTGTCGTCGGTTACTGCTCGTTCTTATTTTTTTCCGTAAAGGTTTCGTTTTGCAATTCTATAGACCGTACTCATAAATGGCGGCCAATAAATTATTCTTTTGTCTTTATTCTAATCATCCTCACTAGCCTCGTTAGCACGAACAAAATTCAAAGGAATTTTTGCTCCAAAGTGAGGCTAGTGAGGATGAATGTCTTTTATTTCATTATTAGGGCGTTGCGCTGTCGCTTTTCTCGGCCTCGCGGTCTGAAGGCTATGAGCACGTATCACGAATTTTTTCAGTAGTTGCCCATATGTAAACGAAAGTATGGGCGCGGTTGACTAGGATCGTTTAACCTAATGGAAAGCCCGTTCGCTGGCTAAAAGACAAGCTCATACAACATAAGGAACGGTGGTGAAAGATGATTGAAGAAAGTTGGACCTTAATCATACCTCGCTGAGGTCGGGATACCCTAATACGAGTTATACACCAGCAATCAGTCATACCTCTGCTCTCCTTCTGCGGTTTCCCCGAAAAGGACCCCCTATTTTCAATGGCGATAGGGGCTTGTGCCCATTTTGAAGAAAAAACCTACCACATTCATGTAAATGATGTACAATTTTACGTGGAAATTCATCCAAACTCTGCATGTCTCTTTAGCTGTAACACGGGAAAGTTCCAGGTTAATATCAGAAGCATTGTCAATTCTGCCCGCTGCTCCTGGTCTCTGTACTCCAGAAGCCTCAGTTAATGTGTTACCAAGTGTGTTATACCTTTTGACAAGTTCTTTACGTGAAGTGGCATTAATCAAGGACTCGTCATCACATACTACTGTAACGGCAACATTACAAGCGTTAAAGCAGCTCACAACATCTGCATACACGCAGAACCCTAAATGCTCCAAGGACTGGATTGATTTGCTTCAAAGGTGTGAACTATCGTTTTTTAAAATACAATAATTAACAATTAGACCGGTAGCCCGCAAGAGCTACGGGTCAATACTTCGCCTCATGGGCTATTGACCCGTGGCCTTTGAGGGCGAAGGGTCTAATTGTTTTAGTATCACCCAACTAGTCGGACAGAAAAAGCAATAATAAAGTTAGCAAATGCAAGTTTAAAAAATATTTATTTGGTAATAAAACGAAAGAAAGCGTCACGCTTTTCGCTACTCGAGGACTATTGCTAATAGTCCTCTAGTAGCGTAGCCAATCAAAATGCAGCGTTTGCATTAGTCCACTAGTTGGGTGATACTAAATACTGATAGTAGGGTTTTTGTATTGAGGAGAGAGAGAGAGGTGATGAAAATGATGAATTCGTCAGCAACGACAAAGGCAGACTCTGCAAATATCCGACTGATTCTAATGGACCCACCCTTCTGATGACCATAATCTTGGGCAAAATAATAAAACGTTCAATGAGGAAATACTTGTAATTATTTCTTTTGTTAAACCAATGAGCAAATTTCGTAAACCCTTGGTATCTTCATGAAGCAAAGGCTCTATCATCGTTATCATCGTGTTGCTGTTTCTCTACAGTGCATTAGCCACAGTGCTATCAGATGCTAAAGCCAACACAGAATCTCTCGCAGATGCCTCGGCTAATGCCGCAATGGATGACTCCGTGGTGATGCTTGCTTTGGCCATTTTTATCCTGTCAGCCCCAAAGGAAGTTGTCTTGACAACAGATCTGCAGAAAAAATGTATCAATGTATTTACGAGATGTATCAGGGCGACCAGCATGGAGGTATTAATGATGAAGCTTACAAATTTAGAAGTAGGGTATATATTTGAAGTGCGGGCTACAGACGAAAGAGAAAAATGATCCTAGCACTTATCTGAACAATTGAAGAAATTGTCTCTTATGGACATCTGAATATTTCAGGTGGCTCCAACGGCATTCAAAACCCATGACCTCTGCTACGCCGGTGCAATGCATTGAGTCCTTTCACGGGAACACGCGCACCCAACAAATTGGCTTTGCTCCCAACTGTGTGGCTTCACAGCTCACTTCGTACCAGGTGAACTGGTGACGCAATTCGGAGGACTGGGGAGAAAAATTTTAACGCCGTATCCCACAACCGCGCGCGGCCTTGCATGTTATTTCCGAATTCAAAATGGCAGAGGCAAGGTTATATCTCGGCGGTTTCCACTTGAATGTTCGTTCAGTAACAGGAAATGTGGGAGACACGGAATAATCTTTTGAGTTTTGCCGATGAAAATATTGCAGGACATTTGGAAACATCATTTAAGGCCGCGCGCGGTTGTGGGATACTGAGTTAAAATTTTCCTTCCCAGTCCTCCAAATTACGTCACCAGATCACCTGGTATAGCTACGAGAAACAATTGCTTAAATTGTCCAGATAAGTGCGAGGATCATTTCTCTCTTTCGTTATTTAGAAGTGTCAACAGACTTATCACGCACCAGTTACGGACGATACAGTCAAATCCGGTATTGAATTTTGAAGAGACGGTAAAGCTCATCTGACCGATAGAGAGCCGTCATGAGTTATCTACATGCTTTGCCATGTTTAGGAAATCCAACCCGGGCTGGCTGCATTGCTGGCCGTCTCCACTCCACACCATTCAACAATCGTCTCTTGATGGTTAAACTTGGGCTCCGGGGACTGCTATGGATAAAAAAGGAAGCAGTCGTCTGCTTTTAGCAAGCTCGAGGATCCTTCTGGCAAGCCAAGTATGCTGCCTTCACTGACAGTAAAATTCATCATTTCATTAAACGTTTACCGCGCTCTCGTGTAAATTGTACCTGTATCAGTTCTAGCAATGTCTGTAGCATCAAGATGTTTTTACCACAGTCAATCTTATTTCATGGGGAAAAGTGTCATTGCCGCGACTTCTCTTTTGGAAGTTCTAGTTTTTCCTCTTAAGTGTGGATGCCTGCATCCCAGTGGGTGCAGCCTTCCTTTGGTGGTTTTTTCGCGATAATCGGGCTGAAATTCTACTTACGATAGAGGACAAAATTTTCTCGGCAACCGGTCTAGTGCCTTTACTGAGATCACAGGAAGACGCTGTAAATGTAGTCGGTAAGATTGGGATGATGGGTTTTATTTGTGCTGGTTTGCAATTTCCTTGTTACAAGGTCTTAGACATGTTTTTTTTATTATTCTTCAGCTTCAACTAAAGGCATTACAGACACTTGAGTCTGTGTTCCAGTGCAGAGAGCATAGTATATCATATCCATTCATCACTGCCTTAGCTCCTCATATTGTTATGCTTTTGAATGACATGTGCATTAATAAACCGACAACAGAGGAGCAGTTAACAGTTACTTTGGCAGCCATCAAGATCATGGAACTTTTAGTCCAACTCACAGAGGACCATCTGAGTAAGTATCATCTAGATTTGCAGGAACGAATGATGATTCTGCGAATAACTGTTTGCTTCAAACCGCCTTTTTAGCTGTGTCAAATGGAGTTTCACACTGTACTATCCGGTTGTGATTTTCTTAGAAATTTACGTGCCTAATTAACCACTCAGAAGCTTAAAGTGCCCCTAACCCCAAAATATATTTTTTGCTAAAATGAATCTTTGCACCTTTTCGAAATGTAGTGCGACCATTTTTTCCCATTTCTAAGAAATCCTGCCTTTTTATAGGCTTCAAAACCTGCGAGAAACCAAGCCTCTTTTCTTCACGACCGAGTCAGAAGGGGAGTGGGTCTATTCCTGATTTGACGTCACAAACTGATTTACATTGCAGTATCTCTTTGTAAACATGCATGCAAAGTAGATTGTGACGTCAAATCAGGAGTAGAGCCATTCCCCTTCTGACTCGGTCGTGAACAAAAGCCTATAAAAAGGCAGGATATTTTAGAAAACGGAAAATATGGCCGCAATGCTTAGGAGCACTTTAACTAGTAAAACACGTGCGTTTTGACGAGCGCACGACCTTATTGGCCAAAGTAAACAACTCCCTTCATGATTCACAATTCATTTGCTTTATTTCACTTACATTGGGAATCCAAAAACCGTGAACACTGAGATTTAATTTTGACATTTCCCATTTTGCAGAAACCAATCAAAAGCGACTTAAAACCACAAACTAAATACCGTTTACTGGTTGCGGTTAGTTTTCTCGCGCGTGATTGACGTTTTACTTGAAACACCATAACATTTCGTAAATATTTGTAGTGTTCACGGTTTTCGGATTTTCACAGTAACAGTGGTCTGATTCTTGCGCTTTTCCAAAATGCTATGCATCATCTTGGGTCACCTCGGGCTTTAGTTTGAGTTTTCTTATTTGAAAATAACGCAAATAATGCCCGAGGTAGCCTGCAAGAGCAACCGTTTTTTTCGGCTCCAGATTCACCTGCCAAGTGAAACTAGTCGAAAAACCCGGATACTCTCACAGGCTACCTCGGGCATTATTTGCGTTATTTTCAAATAAGAAAACTCAAACTAAAGCATGACGCTGTTTTTCTGCCGAATTCATAAGGACGAGGCTATTGCTAAGGACAACTTCAAAAAGTCACGATACCATTTCCTGTACTCTGGAGATCGCTCAACTCGGTCACTCGGTCACGAGTCACTTGCTCTAGCGTTGGTGTATCGCGTGATCCTTATGGAAACACATCCAAGAAACTTGAGTGAATTTATCTTTATGCCAACTAACTATTGCAGTACTAACTGAATTTGTCAATAACAATAACCTGTTCTGTTTTTCAGAGGTTCACATGCTCGGGTTACTTGTTCCAATCTTAGTATCATTGCTGTCGGACAGTGCCAACTTATCAAAAGGCAACAAAGTAACCAAGAGCCTTCATGAACAGGCGCTGCAAAAACTTATGAAAATTGGTCCCAAGTATCCGGAACCATTCAGAACAGTCATGAGCTCCATGCCAGATCTAAAGCCTCGTTTGGAAGCAGCCGTGAGAGCCAATCAGCCAGTAGCTAAACCAAAACAGCCGACAGTTCAGCCTAAAGTAGCCCCTGCTAAGCCATCTATCAAGTTACGCATGGACTTCAGTAACTACAAGTAGTTGCTTAATTAATTGCTTACCTTCGAGAATAGGAAATATAAGAGACATTTCACACCATTCTTATGTCTAAAGATGGTTGATGCAATTGTGTTCGGTGTATAACGAGGAGATCAAACTACAGGAAAAGTCATACGATTCCTTTCCTCTGATGGTAGAATATTAGAGCTTCATTTCCTCTAAGGTGCAACTTTCCGAAAGGCGATTGGCACTCACCCTCCTTTAAAGGACAACCGTGGTTTCAACTCCGCCCGTTGAAATGTTTTCACGACTTTCTGTTAATATTTAACGCGAAAAAGATCAACTCAAAGCGAAAGGACATTTCAGGAAAAGGCTTTGATATCAATATATGGCTATAATGCAAACTCGGGAATGCCTTTATCGGGATTGGTCGGTTGAGCCCTGTAAAATCATATTTTACCTTCAGGCTGTTGCTTGTGGCTTTCCGTTTTGTTTTGTAGAGTGTCAATTGTGTCTGGGGACAAACAACAGCGCATAACTACGGAAAGTTCACCACTCTAGTCGTGATCAAGTTTCCACTTGAAGTTCGCACTCTTGTTGTCTGTATAACTAGAGGGATGTGTACGCTTAGGCATAGACTAATATTGTAATGTTGATGGCCTATGGATATCATGAATTTCACGTTGAGATGATTCATTATTTTTACTACAGTTAATTTCCTTGTGTCACAAGTAATTGCTTTATGCATCAACGTGATCAACTACAGAAAGTTCTCGTCTACCAATAAAACATCACATAAACCTAAGTGCATCTTCAAGTGCTATGTATACCCATCTAATCCATCTGCAAGCCCCAGTTGTTCAAAGGCGGATAATCTTATCCAGTGGATATGTTACGATATGTCGCTATCCAAAGCAAAGGAAAGGAAAGGAACTTGATTTAAGTGTTTAGTCGTTCTAGCGCTGGAGCACTGATTGGGGACACTGTAAACTGAAACTAACAATTAACGCAAATCAAGTCAGATGTTGGTTTTTAAGGAGAGGGGAAAACCAGAGCACCCGGAGAAAAACCTGTCGGTGCAGAGAAGAGAACAACCAAACTCAACCCACATATGACGTCAACTCTGGGACTCGAACCCGAGCCACATTGGTGGGAGGCGAGTGCTCTCACCACTGCGCCATCCCTGCACCCCAAGATATACTCCTTGTGAAACGTTGACAGTAGTATAGGGGAGATGACTAGACCAATTTTATTCATGTATGCAAATAGATTCAGGCGTTTTTTATAATGAGATGCATGCCACGTTGTTGTACGAGGGTGTACTCAAAATGGCGGCCGGTGAAAAATTCTACCCAAACCGGTTTTTGAATAAGGGTTTATAATGAGATGCATACCACGTAGGTGTACGAGGGTATATTCAAGATGGCGGCAGGGAGTGAAGTGTAGAGTGTTCTGGTGGTACGGTTCCCCCCCAACCAGCCGGGTAGTATCGCGCTTATATAGGGAAAGAATAATGGAGTAGCTAAGAACCAATGAGAAGGCATTGACGTCACAGTCAAACAAGTTGAAGCAAGTTTAAGGGTTGGTTAGAAAAACCAGTTTTGAAGATGATGAGTGTTCAAAAGGGTCTCCGTAATAATGTAGACTAGAAAAAAGCCGTCAAACTGGTTTGCTTTTCATCCTTATCGCACACCCAGAAATGGAAACAACAAAAAAAAAAATGAACACAAGGCAATATTTCATGTCAACACAATTTACGTTATTGAATAAACATAATAAATTATTACAATCAAGTTTCAAAGCAAACGATGCTCCTGAATGTTACATAGAATCAGTCACTTTATCTATTCTTGCAAATTGTCTCATGAGCTTGGGTCGGCGTCATATCCATCTTTGCATTTTCTCTTCGTTCGTAAACTGGAGGCCTCCTTGCAGAATACGTATCCACAGGCATTTCGTCAGCCCATTGAAAGTATCTACATGTGTCCTTCCTTCTACATGTAAAGTAGGGTCTGAACGGATTCTTTACTGATCGTGACACCCTTATCGTAGGCGTCTCCATATGCTTGCACGGTAGCCGCTTACCACCTTCATATACTTTGTACTCAGGGATCACACGGTCACACACGCATTGTTGATAGCCATGGATACTCTCTTCAGGGCAGAAGAAGGGACATTCTTTCCAATTTCAACAGCGAATGTAAGGTATACCAGAGGCGGGTTTGATGAAGTAGCACGGGGTAGGGAATCAAACACTCGTTTGCGCATTCGAAACTCGAATTTTGAAATCATAGAAACTACTTCAATTTGAAAAACAACGAATAATGCTACTGGAATTTCGCATACTTACAAATCTAGCTATTAAATCTAGCACGCGGTAAGGAATCAAACACTCGTTTGCACATTCGCTTTGCACATTCGAAACTACTTAAATCTGAAAAGCAACGAATAATGCTACTGGAATTTCGCATACTTACAAATCTAGCTATTAAATCTAGCACGCGGTAAGGAATGAAACACTCGTTTGCACATTCGTTTTGCACATTCGAAACTACTAAAATTTGAAAAGCAACGAATAATGCTACAGGAATTTCGTTTCCAGGCGAACTTTCTCTTTCTGGAAAAGTTTCCTCAATTGTACCATCTACGATGGCGTTCTATTACACATTGACGGCTCCAGTTATTCCTTTACTATTGTATAAAACGCTGTTAAAAATTACGGACAAACGTAGATCATGCTTCTGCCACTATAAGTGAAAGATTTAGAGAACAACGAGCGTAGTTTCGTAAAATATAATGATCTCCTAAATTTCGCTCAGGATTGTTCTGGACGAGAAGTTTCTGCATTACCAGGAGCTACTGAGCAAACTTAGGGTGCGTTCGATTGACCGTATTCCGGAATAAGAATACATGGAATATAAGTTAGAAATCCTTCATTTTTACGGAGATTCACATTAAAATTGTCAAACATCCGCTAAAATGCTATTTTAACCATATTTTTATTATCCTTGCTGCTTCGAAACGCGCCAAACATACCGTTTTATTCATCACTCCACGCATTCTTATTCCGGAATACGGTCAATCGAACGCACCCTTAATTCTAGTGATCTGTATGGTATTAGGTGCCAAAACATGATGAAAACAGTTTTTAAGGCAATTCAGTTTGAAACGATGCCGAAGTACATACGTGGTCTTTTTCAAATGAGGAATACTGAACGCAACCTACGAGGATCAAGGAAACTTGTTATCCCATACGTTAACACAACCACTTATGGTCTACATTCCTTCAGATACATTTCTGCAAACATGTGGAACAAACTAACAGAGGACCTGAGGTCATTAACGTCCTTGAACGAGTTCAGAACTAAAATATGCCAAATTCTTTCGAACATCAATGTAGTTGTTATTTATGTAAATAGTATTTTAATATACTGTATATAATATATGATTTTATTTATTTATTTATTTATTTTTTCTCGGAGAAATTAGCTATACAGCAACTCTGGTAAATCCGAGGTGAAATAAAGGTGATGTTAAAGGTGATGATGTTCTATTTTACCAAATTAACACTAAAAGTCATGTATGCGAATGCTTTACACGCCAACGGAACTGCTATTGTCCCACTGCTGGGACTCCATTCATAAAACTTTATTTCATACCTAATGTAAGGGCCTTATATTTATTCCTAAACTTGAGGAAGTGTTTGAGGATAGCGAAATCGACTCTCATAGAATATTCCATTAAAAGGATAACAATTTGACCACGAACAGAAGCTTTGCTTTTACGAATTTGTAACGATTTCAATTGAAGCGTATCAAATCAGTAATTACGCAAACACTGAAAATCACGGTGTAAATTAAAGAAGTTGCAATTGATCCGCTCGAGTTATTCATTTGCCGTTTGTGTGAATAACGAAAATCACTGAAATCCGGATAGAAGTAAAACAAGAGGTTTTTTATCACAAGCCTGGGCAAGCCAAAACAGGATCATGACTAAAACACCACAGGAGTACATACGGGTTACATACGAGTAACATACCAGTAACATACGGAACATACGGATACATACGAATACATACGACTAACATACGACTAACATACGAATACATACGACTAACACACGCATACATACGACCAACATACGGATACATACCAATACATACGAGTAATACGAGTGTTTTACTCATAAACTAAGCTCTAATTATAACTAAGCTCTAATTAAACTAAGCTCTAATTATAAGGGAAGGGGGATGTTGATCGACACCCCCCCCCCCCCCAAGGCTTCCGTTAAATTTAGTCAATAAAACAATATATTTTGGATGTCGCTGACGTCGGCGACGTCAGTAAGAAGCGCTGGAGACAAGTGCAAGTCCTCATAAATCAAGTTTGGGCCAGGTGGTTACGCGAATACCTACCCACCCTTATTTCTCGAAAGACGTGGAATCAAGGCACACGCAATGTCAGAGTTGGGGATTTAGTCCTGCCGGTAGATGAGAAGACTCAGAAAGGAGATTGTCCCCTTGCTCGCATCATGAAGACCTTTTCTGGCAAAGACGACACCGTTCGCGTTTGTGAAGTGAAAACGAAAGCAGGGCAATACAAGAAACCAGTCGCAAAGCTGGCACCGTTGGAAGAGTGTTCTACCTGATAGTGCACACTGGCGGGAGAATGTCGCGACTGACTTTGTTTTATGTTTTAGTTAAACATAGAGGAGGGCTGAAGGAAAATTATTAAAGCAGTATTAAAAATGAAATTCCCTCCACCAATGCCAGTATTGTTCCCGCACGTTTTATCGCCGTGATACATGTTTAATTAAAACACCAAAAACTGTGTGCGTTTGAGAAGGAAGATGATCATCGCGATAGCATCAACCGAAATATCCAAAAGGAGAAGAAAATGGAGAGGAAACAATCGAGACAGGATGACACAACGGTCAATTAGACTACGGAGGAGAATGGTGAACACTCAGGCGAAGATACTGGTTGTTCTGAAAATCCTTGGGCTTGGGCTTTGACGACCTCAATGAAAGACTCCCTGAAAACCTTCAAGTTTAAGCTTCGAATTCAAGAAAAACACGACCTCAGTAAGTTACTGTATGCTAAGAAAGCGTCACTAGTCAATCGCCTAAGTCAAGACCTGAAAACTAAGAGGGGACTCAAGTGGTTCATGAGCGTTCAAGTCCATTTATTCAAACCGAAAGCGGATGGGTCTGACGAGATTTCAGAACCCCATTTCCGAAGTCTTTGCAAGACAACGGTAAACGTTCATGAAATTGAAGAGCAGCTTAACGAAGTGAACCAAAAGTTTTTGAGCGCTTTCACAAGCTATCAGAAGGAAGGCAGTGGTTGGATAAGGGTCCAAAATTGCGCCTTCCTGATCGCCAATGGGACTAAAAATATAGTACTGGCGACCAGAATTTCACAACTGGTCGAAAGTGGGCGACCTACCATTAAGTTCAGTGCCGTTTGCCAACAGGTGTCTGACCTTTTATCCTGTCAATGTTTTTGAAATAAAAATAAAAGAAATTTTACCGTTAACTCCCTCCATAACGCCGCAAGCCACCACGTTTTTTAGCGGTTTCTCGTTAAATACGTATTGCGGACGCAAAAACAACGACTCAGAAAAAAGATTCAAGGGACTGGTGCAAGGGATGTACCACGGCAACAATATGGCGGCTCGACAGAAAGTGACTGGTGTTTCCGTGGCTGAAATTTTCAACAAACCTAAGGGGCAGATGGATTTCTTTATTACATTCGAGGTCGGATACATTATCTCTCCAAAATGTTCGCTTTCGAAAGCGAAAAATAGTGCTTGGCACATACACAACACCGCGCGGGCGTTGCTTTCTGGTATCCATAAAGAAGTTCAAGACGTGCATTTTCCAGCGAAAATTTTTGGCGACCCCAATTTGCCATAAATAAGTTAATTTCGGACAATGTGAATGCTATCCGAAATTTTGCTTCTTATTTGAGTGTGGCTAAATACAAAGCATTGAAAGGTTCGAGCTATCTGCCTTTACCTAAAAAGTTGAAGGATAAGAAAGCCATCATTAACATTGAAAACAAATTGACATTGAAAACAAAGATGACAAGTGTTTCGTCTTGGCGGCCTTACATCCTGTTCTTTGCAGATCTAACCCCGAGCGAATTCATCATTACCAACCTTATGTCAACGAACTGAACATGGATGGTATCGAGTGTCCTGTATCAATCAGAAAGATCACGAAGTTTGAGAAACAAAACAAGATTGCAGTCAACGTCTTCGGATTCGAAGAAGGAGATTTATTTCCCGTATACTTCACTAAAGAACGCGAGTTTCCCGTGCATGTGAGTTTGCTGTTGTTTTCAAAAGAGGAGAAACGACATTACTGTTTAATCAAAAATCTCAACCGACTGCTTTCCAGGCAAACAGGGCACAAAGCTCAAATGTATTACTGCCCTTATTGTCTTCATGCACGGCTTCGTGCGGGAACAGCTACTTGAAGACCACAAGCCACTCTGTAGTCAGCATGGATCCCAGCGAATAGAACTTCCCAGTGATGATAACATGTTTCTCTAGTTTAAAGATTTCCAGAAACAGCTTCGAGTACCCTTTGTCATTTACGATGATTTCGAGAGCCTAAGCACCAAGATTAGGTCCGCGTCACCGGATCCTCGCAAGTCCTCTACGGAGAAAATTTCAGAAACATCAAGCCTGTGGTTTTGCTTACATAATTGTCTCTCCAAAACCAGAATACTGTAAACCTCCCGTAGTCTATCGCGGAGCAGATGAAGTGGATAAGTTCGTAGAAGCATTACAACAGGAAGAGGAAAGAATCCATTCTCTCGTGAAAGAGATTGTTCCTATGCAGTTAATGGGTTCAGGTACAACGTGGTATTTTTCATACAGATGTCTGCAAGATCTTCAGAAAAGATGCAGAAGGCATCAAAGGCGGGTGAGGCGGTCGGTTTGTTGAGTTTGTTTGGGTTGGTCACCAGCTTGACATACATTCACACGCGTTCGCAGGTTTTCCATTGTTTTTCTAAATACCCCCATTTTTTTCATTAGTTTGAAGAAATCTTTTTCAAAGTCATTGTACGCTTGTTTTCTTTTTTCGGTGTTGAAGTCCATGTCTTTAACCACGTATTCCGCGCAAAACCAAGTGCCCGATGGATCTTTGTTAGCTTCATGCCAAGGTCTAAGTACAGCCAGATAGTAATCAAAGGGTTAATGGTAGGTCGCACTTGCGACCAGTTGTGAAATTCTGGTTGCCAGTATTATATTTTTAGTCGCATTGGCGATCAGGAAGGCGTAGTTTCGGACCCTTATCCAACCACTGCCTTCCTTCTGATAGCTTGTGAAAGCACTCAAAAACTTTTGGTTCACTTCGTTAAGCTGCTCTTCAATTTCATGAACGTTTACCGTTGTCTTGCAAAGACTTCGGAAATGGGGTTCTGAAATCTCGTCAGACCCATCCGCTTTCGGTTTGAATAAATGGACTTGAACGCTCATGAACCACTTGAGTCCCCTCTTAGTTTTCAGGTCTTGACTTAGGCGATTGACTAGTGACGCTTTCTTAGCATACAGTAACTTAATGAGGTCGTGTTTTTCTTGAATTCGAGGCTTAAACTTGAAGGTTTTCAGGGAGTCTTTCATTGAGGTCGTCAAAGCCCAAGCCCAAGGATTTTCAGAACAACCAGTATCTTCGCCTGAGTGTTCACCATTCTCCTCCGTAGTCTAATTGACCGTTGTGTCATCCTGTCTCGATTGTTTCCTCTCCATTTTCTTCTCCTTTTGGATATTTCGGTTGATGCTATCGCGATGATCATCTTCCTTCTCAAACGCACACAGTTTTTGGTGTTTTAATTAAACATGTATCACGGCGATAAAACGTGCGGGAACAATACTGGCATTGGTGGAGGGAATTTCATTTTTAATACTGCTTAATAATTTTTCTTCAGCCCAACCCTATTTTTAATTAATGAACGGTCCCTTAGTTTAGGTCCATTTTTTCTAAACAAAATAACGAAACTTGAAAAAGTTAACCTAACTTTTTCAAGTTTCAATCCATTTCGTCCGTGTCATTCATGGCCATAGACAACCACAAATAGTTTTAATGCACATATTCAGTACTTTGTGGGAAAACTCCATATTCTTTTAAATGTTACAATGTTGGAAACATGCTTGGGTTCAGATCCAAATTACGTGATAGTTCCCCTTTAATGGGCTCCTGCATCCTCTTAGTAATCCGATTTTGGCGAGATGGCATAAATGAATTTATCGTATGACCCTTACGGCACCGCGTGCGCTTCCATTGTAACACTATTGAGAAAATCCCCGTATGAGGCCCATATGCATTAGCGCGTGCGGCCCCGAGCGATACAATTTTAGAGGATTTCGTCTCGTCTAACAATCCATGTAAGTTTAATTTACAACCAGAAAGCAAATACAAACAACAACTTAATTTTCTGTGCAAATTTGTTTCTTCTTTTGCAAAAACTTTATCTTCTATGCGCTCATGAA
>NC_090894.1:38749937-38757437 GCF_036669925.1 Montipora capricornis
AAGTAGTCTCTTTAGACATACAACTATCCGTTGTGACTACTATGCCACCAGTGATTTGGTGTTTAATCCATTTTTATTCACTCTTTATTACTGGCCTTTTATAGTACATTTAAATGCTCGCAATAAAATCTTAAAACCCTATGCAACTGCGCTTACTTAAAGAACACTCGCGCTTACTTCAAGACAGGTTCACCCGGGCCGATAAATAAGCCCGACAAATCGCCTGTAAAACAACTATCGGCGAGCGTTACAGTGACTACGCAGTCTAGAACAATAATGAAGCTTCCTGGGTGGATCGTACAACTTGACAGCATAAGGGCTAGTATTGCCTCCAGAAAACAAAACAATAACAATATGTTGTTCAAAATGGCAGAATCTCTGACACAATCTGTGCGTAGTCACAGGAAAAGCAAAGCGAATTCGCTGAAAGCTATAGATCATACAGGTTACCCATGAAATTACTTGCGGGAAAGGAATAATATTCTGATCGAGTAGATCCTGAATTAACACTGGACAGATAAAGAGTGGACCGAAATTGAAATTAAAGAGAGCACGCTTCTCATCACACTGTGAAGATAATAAGCCGTTTTTTGGGATGTCACGTGTTGCGTGACATCCCAAAAAACGGCTGCAAAGGAGACTAGTCGGTCACGAGACACGGAACATTTCAAAAATAATTCTCAGTGTTCAGTGTTTCGTAAGCGCACAGTGACTGAATTTATAATACCAGTCTCTCAGTGCTTTTTCAGAAAAAAGATAGAAAGAACTCTCCCTCGCCAGGCTCTTCGTTTTGCTAAATTCGTACACGGGCACAACAAAGACTCCAGAAACTAAATTCACATGTGTTCATAGGAGGGGGACATTGAGGTTTGCGGTATTGCCGGCGGTATTGGACAATTTTTCTTGCGGTATTTCGGTAATTTTTAATGTCAGAATGCAGTATTGCGGTATTCTCCGAATCTGCGGGATGCGGTTTTTTTTAGCATTTTGGACGGTATTAAAAATTTATCCTCCTGGTCCTCCGACGTTTCCCAACAATAACGCTTCAAAAATGGGCAAATTTAAATTGAAATCCGCCATCTTTGTTTTTGTGTACGCAAACGAGGCTATGACGTAGCAATAGTCAAGGATTTCTCCGGATGACTAAATGTACTTGATGGAAAGAAGAAAAACACAAGCGAGGAGAGCAATATTTTGTAGACTTGAATCTTAATCCACCTCAGAACAGATTTACCTGGTGGTCGTTAAACAGGGTTTCATATGTGAGTTATATGCAGGAGTTTTACAAAGCGAAAGGGAGCTTGCAGTGCTATCCCGCGCTCATTGCTGTGAAATAAATGCCTGGAAATCAAGTTTAATCTGTCTACCGTGGCTTTCTACGAGATCCCTGTTACAACTTCAAAGCAAACGATCGATTTATATATTTCCATCAAATGGTAAGAGTAAATCGTTTCAGTAGTTTCTATACTGCTAACAAAATTCAACCACATTTCAAGTTACGTTTATATTAGCGCATAACAGCGAAAGTCGTCTATATATGGCTTGATTCAGTTTTCTGGCTCCAATATAATGATATTTTGGACGAGTTGACTGAGATTTCCGTATTAAGCGAATGTCCTCCTTGGTAAAATGACAGACCCAAAGAGACAATATAGCAGTCAGGTTTTCACGTTTGAGGAACCCATCCACCTTTTATTTTCGCCGGCCAACTTTTCTTTAAATTTTAATTTCCGGTGTAAGCTTCGATTTTTTCTTGTTTGTGTTCTCAATTCTAGGCATGTGTCTAGTTTCATCCCCCTCGAAAGCGTACACCCCAACAGCGGCAACTGTCGATGTGAAAAAGCCTTGCTCCGTGCATTGAGCACCATCTGAAAGTTTCGTCGGCTTATTCTAAATTAAACGCTTCCCCGTATGAAAGCAAACAAATACGTTTGCTGAAGCATCGAAGACGGCTGACGCTGAAGGAAGAAAGTGAAAGGTACGCTTGTCGAATTTCTTTGTCGCATGTTCCAGGTTTTTGTCTTTTACACTTGCTCTGGCTGATTTTTGCCGCCTAGTTTGATTGACTAGAAAATCTATAAGTATTAAGTGACTTGAGGTTCTGTCGCACTTATGGCCTACATCAGTTCTACCTATTGAACCACAAGACTGTTTACCATAGTTCATCTTACATTTGAATTTCTCGAAGCAGAAAGGTCACACAAGAACGAGAAAGTGATCGGGGATCGAAGAACTTGGTAAGGTCGAACACCTTTGTTGACTATTGCTACTTCATAACACGTCATATCCAGGATGGCGCTCTCCAAGTCACCAAAGAGGCAACTTTTAAGTGCTCTTGTCACATTTTAACAGGGAAATGGACAAAACGGGAATTATTTTCGAATTCCTGGGGAAAAGTTTTCATAATTGAGAGAAAATTTTTCTTGACCGTACTTTCCCTTTAAAATACACTAGGGAAAAAATATGCTAATCAAATGAAAAATGAAATAGAAACGATAAAATCACAAAGCGAAGCGATTTAAAAAATATATATATCCAGAGTTAGTAGAGGGGACTGGGTTCCCCTCTACTAACTCTGATATATCAATATTTTAAGGGCCCGTTTACATGGAAAGAGGATGATCCTAGCGCTGGGATCATCCTAGCACAAGGATCATCCGAGCGCGGTATGTTTTCAGTTTTCAGTTTACATGTGAAGGGTTGTATTTGGCCCCAGTGCTAGGATCATCCTACCGCTAGGATCATCCTATCTGAGAGGAGGGATGATCCTGGCGCTAGGAAGATCCTAGCACCATGTAAACTGCCTTCGTTCGGAAGTTCCTGGTACTAGGGACAAAAAAACAAACATGGCGGCGGCCGGGTGTTCACGGTATTCAGCTACCAAAGGTCGACAATTTCGTCTGGCGTTGCCACAGGACGATTCTAATGATTCTGATGACCGCCGACAATATTCAGGACCAGTTTTGTTTCACCACCCAAGCGAGAGACACAGTGGAAAATAACGAGCAATCGATCGACAGCAATGTCGAAAACGCTGCGAATCGAAGGCATGCGAATTTATCCGAATACATCCGAATACATCCGAATACATCCGAATTACGTGTTTGTTGTTCTCGCCCGCCATCTTGCTTTCATTCTCCACTTCCACCTAGACAGAAATTTCTGCATGTAAACCAAACGAAAAGTTGTTTCGCCTTCTAGGATCTTCCTAGCGCTAGGATCTTCCTACATCCATGTAAACAGCCCCTAAAACAGCTTTGAGCTCATGGAGTCCTTTTGTTTGTTTAAAGTAGGCTTTAAGAGCCATTTTCCCAGAAAATCGAAAATCGCAAGACACTCGTGAAAAAATCGAATTTTTTTTTCTTTTGCCAAAACATCCCTTTTAGTACCCTAATTCAAGAAAAAATAGTTTTGGGTTCAAGCGATTCATTGTACGGGAGAAATTACTAAAAGTTTGAAAAATCGATTTTTTGCTGGTTTTTCGTACTCAAAACAACGGAATGCGACCGCAACTTCGAGAAAACGTTGAACGCATAAGAAACAATCCCTAGCATCAAAACTTCAGCCGAGAATTATTACATACTTACTCTTTAATTTATGAAAGAAAATTTGAAGAAAGAAGTTTTTAACAATTACAATCGACAAGTTTAAAAAGGTCAAATTTGTATCTCTGGAAATGTTAATAAATGAAGGCGAACTTTAACTGTTGTAAAAGCCCTCTGGTATATGCCGCTTCCTTGTAAAACCCATATAGAATAGAACCTTGGCTATTGAACTAAGTTACTGGAAAGTTTTAGCTCTGGGAATCCAATACAGTTCTCACACTAAAGTAAGCAATTTGAGTATCTGAGTAAATAAAACGTATGCAAATTAGACGGCCCGCTGAATAAATTCATATTTTTAACGCAAAGTTTTGTTGAACGAACAACTTACCATTGCTTGTTGTGAGAGAAGTTAAATCCATCTCTTAATCTGTTTGTGGCAACTCATCCATAACTGATTTCGACCAAAATGTGTCCAGCAACTTCAGCGCTTGAGCTATCTAAACACTTCCCACGCAGCGCTTATTACGCGTCATCAGACGCTTCTGTAATAATGAAACCCGATTATGTTTTGGTCCGAAAATAACATACAATGATGAAAATTAACCACCGCTCAAACCACACAGTTAACAAGGTGAGTATTACTCTTATTGAGCGAACAAATCAGATACTAGACGGGATAACAAGATCATATGACGCATAATTTAACAAACGCGCAGAGATTGGTCACGCTAGCTTGTCACATACGACTGTACGTACTATACTTTGTACACATTGTAAACAGATTAAGAAACAATTACAGCTGTCCCAATGAAAAAATGTACAACCCTACGTCTGTTTATAGATCATCAGTGTAGAAATATTCGACTCTGGGAACAATATTAATATAACATTTCCAGGTCAAATGCTCCTGGAATAAAATTCATATATTGTCACGAAGTGTTTCGCAACTTACTATTGCACGTGCCTCTACGATTTCAATTTAATTGAATTATTCCCGTCTAGTATTACGAAATGCTACCCTGCTCACAGACGTTTTTTCTGTTTTGGGAATTTGGTGCGCGCACAAGATAAGCGATTGCCCGTGAGAGAGGGCGGAACGCGCTTTTTTTTATACGTGCATCTAAAAATGAAGAGAGTGTGAACAGGCTAGTAAAGTACACAAAGTGCAGAGTTCTGCCTAAACGGTGTTCTCACTTCTCCTCAGAGGCTACTTCCAGAAGTGAATCATTCACCATTTGTCCTCGCCGCAATAACTAAGTCAAGAAAAAATCTATTTTGTTCATTGTTTTGCTTTCTTTGCTTATTTTTGAAGTTTGTTTATGTTTAAAAGAGTGTTCCTTTTCGGAGAGTGAGATCATTTCTTGTTTGTCAGGCTGAGTCCTTGTTACAAGTCACCTTTCAGTTCGTGACTATTTGCACGTTATAAATGTCTCTCCCCGCTCTAACAAATCAATGACACCTTATCTTATAAATGTGAAGAGGTATTCTAGCCTGCATAACAGGTGCTTTATGAGCCAAGCGAGGCGAACGCGGCATTTGCTCAAAGCGCGAAACGAGTTCGAAGCGCGAGACGAGGGATAAAGAAAGATAAAGCTTTATTTTTTCCTGCCCTCGTCGCGTTTCGCGCCTCGCGCAAAATGCCGCTTTCGCCTAGCCTAGCTCATAAAGCAGGGGCACCCTGTGAAATAACTGTTCGGAGAAGCAAACATTGCCTAGGATTTTCTATAGCTTGAGGAAGACTAAAAATTTCTAGATGACCGTTCCATTCATGTACACAATTTTCGAAGCTTATGTAATAAATTCCCTCCGATTTTCTGAAGTTCATTTTTCCCATTTCACTCCCCAGGTTAGGTTGTTTTTCGTAGAGAAAGGAAGCCTAAAATTTTCGGAATCGAAAATGCCATGCAGAAAGGAACCGAAAAACTATCACTTTCGGAAAACTTTGAATTGCTGCTAAAATGTTCGGGAAAATAACACTGAAGCCCTCGTAACTTCGAAAAGACTCAAGTTACCCCAGGATGCCCTAACAAATATAAATTTCTTAGCGCCACTTAGAAAACATTTCTAGAGATCTAAAAGTACTCTGGATAGCCTAAATAGTCTTTTCAAAGTAATTCGGGGGGAAACCGTCGTTGGGTGCCCCTGATAAAGCGCCTGTTATGCAGGCTGGAGGTATTTCTGCAAGTTCTCTGAGTTCACCAAAGATAACTTTGTTTTTCTTCACTAAACAACATTTCTAGAGGTCTCTAGGGAAAGCGTTACGCGCGAGAATGTGGAATTTTATAACACTCCACATCGCGTATTCAGCCCTGCGGAGTGGTTCTCTTTTTCTCGCGCTCGCGGCTTGAATTGGTCAAATTTAACTCAAAGATTATTATTAGCCTCAATAGGCTTTTCAACAATTTTGAGGAGGTCTCGAAGGTTTCGAGGATGCGATAAGCACACTCAAGTTCGAAGTTGTGTTGTGAACAAGCTCTAAATGAAACTGAGAATTTCTAGTTACCTGGCTAGGGATCCTGGTTTCGGAGGAAAAATGATAAAAAACAAATCCGAAACAAAACTATAGCAAGCTATAAAGTTGAATTTTATGCTTTTTTATTTTGCTGTAGGGATTGTTGCAAGGTGGTAAATTCGGGAATAACGAACTTATTAAGGAAACATTTGTGTTTGAAATATTTTGGGAAATATTATACCTTCACTCTGAATCAAAAACTGTGATGAATGTCTTTTACAACAAGTCAGCATATGCATGTGTCTGGACCAATACAAATATATAAATCAAATTAAGCAAGAAGGTCTGTTCTGTGAAAATTGTATGTATTTTTTACCAACAAAACAAAGACCGAAAACAGAAGCTATTGAGTATTTCGTGACAGTTTGCTAACGTGACCTTGGCATATGTAACCGATTCGTGGGTCAGTAGAAGTCATAAGACCTTGTGGTGGCTTAAAATCTTAACTAAACAAATTCAAAATCGAAGTCAACGGTTTCGAATGCATTTTAATTCTGCTTTTTCCCCCTGAAGAAAACTATTTTACCATTGTGGTAACGGAGTTTCATCAAGCGATGACAGTTTCAGTTCGAAGTTGCGATCTCAATGATTTCGCTGCGGCAATGTGGCTGAACAAACGTTTTTCAGTCGTCATATAAAAAGTTATTTACGGCTCTCACCAACACAGCTGAAAGCTAGAAATAAAATTTTCACTGTAAAAACATATTACTAGCAACAGTAAGTAATCCTTTTGCTCTAAACTTTGTTTAGTATGAATTCCTTCAGCGGGCCGTCTAATTTGCATACATTTTATTAAATGAAATTCTCAAATTGCTTACTCCAGTGTCAGGGCTGTATTTAATTCCCAGAGCTAAAACTTTCCCGTAATTTACTTCAATAGCCAAGGCTTTATTCTTTATGGGTTTTACTAGGAAGCGGCATATACCAGAGGGCTTTTTCAACAGTTAAAGTTCGCTTTCATTTTCTAACATTTCAAGAGACACAAATATGTCCTTTTTAAACTTGTCGATTGTAAATGTAAAAAACTTATTTCTTCAAATTTTCTTTTAGGGCTTCAAAGATTAAGAACGAAATAATATTCGCCTGAAGTTTCGATGTTAGGGATTGTTTCTTATGCGTTCACCGTTTTCTCGAAGTTGAGGTCGGATTCTGTTGTTTTTAAGCGCGAAAAACCAGCCATAAATCGATTTTTCAAACTTTTTGTTATTTCTCCCGTACAATGAATCGCTTGAACCCCAAACTATTTTTTCTTGAATTAGGTCACTAAAAGGGATGTTTTGGCAAAAGAAAAAAAAAATCGATTTTTTTACGAGTGTCTTGCGATTTTCGATTTTCTCGGAAAATGGCTCTTAAGTCCCTTATGAACAGCATCTCAAACATAAGGCAGTCCCACTTAGTTTTGCACTTCCTTAAAATACTGAGAAGTCTCGAAAGACTGGAAAT
>NC_090894.1:38764937-38772437 GCF_036669925.1 Montipora capricornis
TCCTGTGTGTTTGTAAATTAAGTAGTCATATTTAGTTGTATAAGTATTTTAGTTAAAGCCTTCTTCTATCCATGCAAATTTTTCAAATTATGTTTGCTTCACCATATGCCATTTTATAAGCCTCCGGCTTTGGCTGTTCTCATGTATTCCTCAGAGTCTGATGTGTAACAATAAACAACAACAATTAAAAAATTAAAAAAAAAACAACTTAAATTTTGAATCGAGAATATAAAAAGTTACCATCAGCGAAAAACAGTTTGGGAGATTTTTGCTACATTCAATTTTTCTATTGTACCTTTGGCTGCACAAGTAAATCGAAAATCGAAAGTGACATCGAATTCAGCGGGCGCTTTGATCAAGTTACCTCGCGTGTTTACTCGCTATACAAAGGATATATCTGTGTCAAAATGATGGCAAGACACCGGTTTTTGTCAGTTTGGTTTTTTTCTTTCCAGTGTTTTAAAGATTGACAAGAAATGTGCGATTTCAACACAAAGATCACAATAGCCCAACTCTTGAGGTTTACCACTGTGTCTCCAAGGTCAAAAATTCACGCTCCTCGACGAGGTTATTTAACACCAGGTAATTCCATCGTTTTGGAAATAGCAGCTGTTTTATTATTCATCAGCGTTACAAATTCATGTCGATTTTGGAGCTCATTTTGTTGAAACTCAAGCTGGCTTCCAGCAGACCTGTTTATGTTCGTGAGTTATGCACGCGCTACGAACCTATTTGCCACCACGGAATTACAATCACTCACTCACTCTCACTCTCACAAACCCGGTAACATAGCTCATGACTACACAGGTAGCCCAAGCTCGCGTTACGCGCGAGACGTGACTGATAAAGCGTCACGTCAGCGACAACACTGTTCTAGACAATTTTCTGGTTTTTGAGTTAGTTTCACGATAAAGGAGCAAAGAAGCCAGCCAAATGTTATCAATGAGTTAACGAAATTAAGTAATTTAACTACCTTGCTTATTTTGTTTCGTCTTTTCGAGCCTTTTTAAAACTGTTTTGGGACGTTGTGTTGTCTGAAATGTGCATCAGTTTTGTCGCCGCGTTCTCGCGTTATGGCAGTTTCGATGGATGTAAGCTTATGTACTGTTTTGCATTTGATCCCATTCGATATTGCATACATATTCGAGGACATTGACGACATCTATTGGGCTTGGAGTTACCTGTTTTCAAGTTTACTCGATGACCACGCGCCAATTAAACGTAAAATCGGCAAATCGAGAGCACGTACCATATATGACACCTGAGCTACTCGAGGCAATTAGGAAACGCAACAAATTAAAGCGCCTTTACAACAAGTCTAAGTGCCGACTAGATTGGGACAGATATAAGACTCAAAGAAACGTTGCATCTTCATTAAGGCGTAAGGCTGTATCTAACTATTTTCGCACCACTGCCACAAATGCCAAAGGGAGAATCCCATATAAAAAGGGAGGGATGCTCGTCGGAAATTTTAAATTAAACCCATAAAGGAGACCAATCTGGGCGTAGCCCAGACTTTGACCTCTAAAAAAGGCCATATTAAAACACAGATAAATAAAAATACAGTGACTTTTAATGATTATCATCTAATACTTTCACCTACGTGAAGAAATATAAAAGCGCAAATAGACACTTTTATATCTCTTCGCGTGCAACAATAAAGAAGACCTTCACGGCTATATATGATTGCATTTTGCCCTGAACACCCTAAGTGAGATCAAAATCCGAAATTTACACCCCTAAGTTTCGTTCTGTATGTCCACCTGAAGTCAAACTTATACTTAAGTCACTTGATCCAAAAAAGGCAACTGGCTACCTCATGATAAATCTAACTATCGGCCAGGGTCAATTCTAGTTACTCTGGATAAAGTTTTTGAGAAGTGTCTTGCACGCCAACTCTCTTATTATTTTAGTTCGATCTTGTCACCGTTTCTGTCTGCGTATAGACGGGGTTACAGCTGTGCGGCGGTACGTCTACGTTTGATTGAGGATTGGAGGAATGCGCTTGACAATAAGTGTCTTGTTGGCGCAGTTTCTATGGATCTGCTTAAAGCTTTTGATATGATACAGCACGACCTTCTCCTCGACAAACTGGCTGCCTACGGTGTGTTCCCGTCCCTCCTACACAGTTACCTTAGAGATAGGCCAACCGTGTTAGGATATAAGATGTAACATCTGATGTTGTTGTTTCTTCTAAGGGTGTACCTCAGGGATCGGTGTTAGGGCCCTGTAAAAGTGCTAATCCCGAGAAATGTAGATGTATTATTCTTCCAAAAACTATCCTTGCAATCTTTCCTTTAGCATTAGTGATGTACAGGTTCCTATCGTAGACCATTTAGAACTTTTAGGCGTAACCATCGATAACTCGCTAAATTTTAGCAAACATATTGGCAAGATTACAAAGAAAGTTGGAAATCAGTTAGATGTTTTGAGAAGGCTAAAGAACACGCTATCAATCTCTTCGAAGATGTGCCGTTACAACTCGTATGTAATGGCTTATTTTACTTACTGTTCTGCGATCTGGCATAATTGTAATGAGTCTGATAAGAAGAAGCTGGAAAGGCTTAATGCGAGAGCTCTAAGGTGTGTTTCTACAACAAACGGTGCCCCTTCATGGTGATGATGACTACGGCTTAACTTTGTCCAATCGTCGCCTACGGGACATTGCATATTAATTTTTAAAGCTGTAAACGGTATGTTACCGGGATATATAAGAGACTTGTTCGTGGTACGTAATAATGTGAAGTTCTTGAGAGGCACCAACAAGCTAGTCGTCCCACGTAAGAAAACTACAAACTTTGGCTTAAAATCTACAACTTTTATTGGTGCCAAAGTGTGGAATTCTTTACCGGATTAATTACGTTCAACGATATTCCTTAAGGAATTTAAGAATGCCGTGAGAGAACTACATTTGTGATGTACAGTTTTCTATGATTCATTGTTATTTTTGTGGCGAAAGGCCTTCTGGGAAGGCTTTCGCCACTATGTCATGGCGTTGCTTTTATATAGTTAGAATGTTAGTTATTAATTGATCATGTATATATATTTATACATATACAATTTTTATTTATTTATTTGTTTCACTTTTCTCGGCATATTAGCATGTATTTGCTTGGGGCCCAATCGGCATGAATCAGCCTCATTAACCCGAGTTGAATAAAGTTACCAGTTGTTGTTTGAGAGGCTGTCGCAATCTTCCTAAGACGAGGAAGATTGTGACGCTTTCCCAGTCACGTCTCGCTCGTAACGCGAGCTTGGGCCGCCTATGATGACTAGGGATATCTTCCAACTTTCTCGCTTCGTTATGATGCACTCTGAAAACATTTAGCCAAGTTTTTGTACTCTTGGAGGTGTTTGAGTTTTGGTTTTTGCCTCTCAGGTTAGCAAGCTATATTCTTCTGGCAACGTAGGAAATCTCTCATTTGCGGTGATGTCGCTGAAAAAGTCCTGAGAAATCGAAAAATTTGGCAAATCTCCTTGCCTAAACTCCGCCATTGTCATTACATATACTACAAACAGAGACAACAGCGATGACGCTATGCTTTCTGCCGATTGGCTAATTTCTATTACCTATTGTATTTTCTAGGATATGATTGGCTTAGAGAAACTGTCTTATATTTTCTAAATTGGACAGTTTGCCTACCCTATCTGAAATAGCCGGTTAACGGGCTCCTTTTTGTTGACTGGCCTACTGAAAGCTCGTTTGCTGGCCTGAACTACGCTGTGATTTAGCGCAGTGTCAACCGGATTACCGTGTGCACCATTAAGGAATAAGATCATGGATCCACTTTAACGCACAGAACGCAGACAAAACGACAGCATAGGATCTTTTTGTTTCATGAAGATAAGACAAGTATTCTGAGACGAGTAAACTAACACAAAGCAGGACTAATTTCACGCCTCTGGACCTAAGGTACACGGAGAAATACCTATACTGGGTAACATATCTTTTAACAGAAGAATTGGCTTTGGAAGCTAAAACCTGCTGCACGATTGTACGTCTTCTGCCCCTACACGTCGGTCCCCAAGAGGAGGCTTCTATCAAATCCTAAGGAAAACAAAAGTACTAGGAAATAATGTGAGGTGGGGGAGGGGGTAAACAAATCCCTAACCCAGCAAAATACTCATTGCCACCCGGCTCAAGTTCGCTGCCATCCGGCTCGAACAAAACTGCCAACCGGCTACAAAAACGTGTAAACTGCCAACCGGCATCAAATACATGAACACTCAGTGCCAACGGCTCAAGAAGCACTGGTCTATCGATCTGAGATCTGTAATACTGGGTTTACAGTACAAGAAGCCCTCGCCATGAGTCACTCTCAACAAGGTCAGTTTCATCCTCGGAGACCCAGGGACAGATCGCGGAGGCAAGGGGAAGTCTAAACGGGCAAAAGAAAATGGCGACAAAGAAAAGTATAGTAGGGCGAGAAGAGATACTTTTCTTTGTCGCCATTTTCTTTTGCCCGTTTAGACTTCCCCTTGCCTCCGCGATCTGCCACTGGGTCTCCGAGGATGGAAGAACCTTTTCCTTGAATAACAAGAAAATGCTTTACTACTGCCATAAAAACTATCCAGTTAAGCTCGCATATCATAAAACATGATGAATTCATAAAGGCCACCTTTTACAGCGAACAATTTTTTGAAACAAACAACATATTTGCTATTCAGGTTATTTAGAGGCAAAAACCCCTTCCTATTTCATTACGTGCGTGAAGAGAAAAACTCAATCGTGTCAAATATGCGCAATATTACAACAAACTAAAATTTCAGGATCAAACCGTTCCATGAAGAACCTTTTCCTTGAATAATGAAGCACAAAATAGACGACAAGCTTTCTTTCAAATAATCCTTGGCTGTCACATTTCCAATTTTTTTTACCTGAAGACTGTGCAGAGTTGATCACAGATCCACTTAAGGTGTTCAATTCGTTCTCTGTCTTTGTTGAACCCATAAGTTATCAGAGACACTTGGTAAAATCTTAGAAAATGCAGCTCACTTTTATTTCGGCTCGACGGGCGACAGATTGTTGTCGAAGTCCATTACTCGTCGCTTTTAAGATTCCACCGCCTGTCTTATTCAGTATCCAAATGACTTGCCATTATTGAGCTTCATAAGTGTATATTTTGTTCAAAGATCCACTAAAACGCCATTCACGTTACATGACTTTCGACACCATTGCCGGTTAAGTTTATCATTCTACTGTGTCCACCAGAGAAATCTACGCATTTTCACTACCCTCTCTATCCTAAGAAAATACGAGCAGAAGGCTCTATGCACAAAGACACTACTTAGCAGGGAGTGACAGGCAAGACTTTTACCGACACGGAAAAGAAAAAGAAAAAAAGAAAAAAAAAAGAAACAAATCCCACCCACTTTCCAACTGGGATTGCCATACTGGCAACCCAGTAATTACTTTCGACACTCAATTGAAAACCACTCTATTGTGATAAATTCTGTGATTGGTGGATTAAGGTGAGTGCACTTTATATGATTGGCTGATCTAACTGTGCGATTTCAGGTATCCGATTACAGCCGACTGTCCGATTTCACTGTCCGATTTTAACCCTACACAATCATTAAAGAAAAACAAAGTAGTTAATGCACCAATCAAATTTGAAAAACTTGAATTGGTTATGATTAAACAGAGGTAAAAGTTTTGGCTTACATCTACATGAAGTTGAAGTTGAAAGTTGAAAAGTAGGACGTTATTTCTTGCAATAAGGAAAAACCATTTGCCTATCATGATGGAGATGAATGTTATGGGCTTCAACAAAATTTCTTTTAATGATAAAGGGTATGTTACGTTGATAAACAAGAAATGTAAGTGGCATGGAAGAGGTGTGGAATTACAAGACCCGCGGATCCTTTAGGACTTCATTGAATACAACATTCCGTATGAATTTACAGTAAACACTTTGGCATGCACAGTAAAAACTGTTATTTCTAGTAAAGAATATTTAGGAATGGGCATTTGTGATTGGGAAATCTTTCGCCATTAATGACATTTTGATAACTGCGAAATTTGTGGCTCCAATATTTGTGGGGGAAAATCTTTTGCAGTTAATGAGATTTAAATTACTGCGAAATCTATGGTATATAATAAAAGTATACTGATAAAGTTTTTTGCGAACTTTTATTAACTATCTGTAGATAAATATAACTGCAAAATTTTCATTTATATATATACCCGGAATGGGCCATTCAGTCTAACGAGGAATCTCCCGCTGAAAATCATCTGGAAATTCCTCAATCCGAGTACGACTATCAGTTTGAGAACTAGGAGCTAGCATGAGCTCCCAAGGAGATTTCATGGTCTACAGGAGGGAATAGAAGTAACCTTAGATTCTCCAGGAAAGAAAAAGATATGTATATATGTATCAAGAAACTATGCCCTGAAAAAGAAGTGGGTACATGTTACTCTGATCCGAAAGAAATGAATGAAATTTACTCCTGCTCTTAAACTTCTGTGACCTTTTATGAGTAAAATTAATATGAAAACATCAGAAGAATAAATCACCCGGCAATGATATTATTAATAGTAAAATTATTGTAGAGGCATTAGGGACTTTAGATAACGACCACGGCTACAGTAACGAAAATCAACTGTGCTTTACCATCATTCCATCTCAACGTTCATGTTATACAATATGGGCGAAGAACCAGATGACTGCATTGGCCCTGACCAGGTTTGGCACACTGAAGGTTCACAATACTTCAATTGATGTAACGAGTACCCATCATCTACAGTGTATAAAGGCGCTCACACTGTATCTTGGGTGAGCCTGTGGTTTGTTCTTACTTTTTGCCTTCTTGCCCACTACATTAAATGTACCGTGTATTCTTGTTATAACCATTAGTAAAGTCAACATCTTCGTCATTCTGCAAGATTCTCTTATTTGGTTATAGCCCCCCAGCCTCTCCCTCTTTGCGGGCCCTGTTACTAACAGATAATATTATTGTTTGTCTATTTCTTACTTATCAATTCAAAAAGCAAAGACAGTTGAATAACATGGGTAGCATTATTTTGAAAATATCAAATCTGTTGTCTACTCCTCATCTATCTTCTTCTGTTTGTATTTATTCAACATATCCACACTTTCTTTGATGGCTTCCTTTTCTTTGTACTTCATGTATCTACAAAGTTCCCTGTCAATTTTAAAATAAACTGGTGAGGCAATGAATGCATGTATGTCATGAAGGAGCATTAATGAAAAAGGTGATTTTTCTTTGCAAACAGGAAAACTCTGCTTTGTCAGAGTATGCTTGCCAAACTAATCACACCATTGTGCTGGGTAATTCTAGAATTGTCACCACTGTTAATTTGGAAATACTATCAGTGCTGTAATTTAGACTCTTGGCACATCAATGCCATTCCCGCTCCTCTGAACCATGATGATGGTTGCCTGTTACCTGATATCTTGTTAAAATGCCTATAAACCCCAATAATTATTGTTTTGGCCCAGATGTACATGTATCTTTACATCAAGCCGAGCAAAATGG
>NC_090894.1:38777437-38869937 GCF_036669925.1 Montipora capricornis
GCCATGGCATTGTGGGTAGCTTCCTTCCTGGGTGGGTGGTTATTTTCCAGATCCGACGCGATTTGAGCCATTTTTCAATTTCTCAGTTGTCAACGGTTATAATAAAATCCCAAGGCCGGAGACTACATGTAACTTCTCAGGAGCCACCAATTTGAGTCAAATATTCCCCGATAAAATGTTTCCATGGTCATAATTCCACATCAGAATCAATGGGCAACCCACCATCAATGCAAGAGCCCATTTCCACTACAATGTACATGTAGTAGGGCTAACACTCACATGGTTCATATGGGGTAAAACACTGGTACTTCACAGTACACTCTAACCAGTTAAGTCTGTTCAAATATATAAGTGCTACACGGGCAACGTTTGCAAAAACGTAATCCTTCCTTGTACTTGTACAAGTTCATTGCCGTGACTTTAACATCTTCAGTTCCCATGGCTTGGTCCCGTCTGACCTTGTAGCTCAGTCGGTAGAGCAGCAATGATCTAACCCGAAGGTCGTGGGTTCAATTCCCATCCTGGTGAGAGTTTTTCTCTGTCCTTGTGTGGGCCCATTTTCATTAGTAGGGCTAACACTCACATGGTTCATATGGGGTAAAAAACTGGCACTTCACATTACACTCTACTCAGTTAAGCCATGTGCAAACTGAGCTTGGGGTGCCTGTGACCCCATGGGCCTTGGTGTTAAGGACGGTGCCTACTATTGTTATTGCGCATATGTTCTGCGCATCTTGAGATACTCGGATTTCCTTTCGGTGATGCTTACTAATACAGGGATGTTTTTGCGCGGTTTAAAACTATCCGGAGAAAGTAGATCTTAGTAACTACTCTTGGTATCCAAAAAGAAAAATGGGGGTAACCATGCATTTTTGAGAGATAATTAAGCTTCAATTTGAGAAAGAACGCCATACATTGCTTTGTATTGTAAAGCTTTTCACAAACATTATTCATGAATTATCTTTGAAAAATGCGTGGTTACTCCCAATTTTCTTTTTGGATTTTAATAACACTTGTTAAGATCTACATTTTCTGCATAGTCACACACTGGGGCAAAAATATTGTTAATTAGTAGGCACCGTCCTTAAGCTTAACCCAAATAAATTGCACAGGTTTCAGTCAATTCACACAATTAATGCTTTAATTTATAGCTTGTAGCTGCACAATTGCATGTGAGAATTACTAATTATGAAGTAATGATGGAAAATCCGGCAGCTACAGGGTGTATGTTTGTTATTCTAAATGATTTGTATCCACTATTTTGAGAAAAAAAGAAAAGAAATTCTCAAAAGGAACACACTTGTTCCATTCCATATTTTGAATTGAGGAAATTTGTTCTGTTCCTTTAAGTCGAAAATTCTTCCCGATGTTTCCATGCAAAAGGAAAGCGCCCAGGATGTCTTTCATGAAATGTTATTGTCTCAAAGGAACTGTGATTTTTCTTAAGTGTGTTTTCCCTAAGAGTCGCAAAATTCCTGAGGGCTTCTTTTGTTGAGTCAAAACTCCAGGGAAAACAAAAATTATTCTTACTTTTTTTTCCCCTGAACGGCCAGACTTTAGCAAGTACTTTTGCATTCTGGTTAAAAACAAACAAGTTCATCACCTGTCTCAGTGTTAAATTATTGCTTTATTTTATTTTATTTTATTTTAAAATTATTTTTAGTGGAAGCCAGACTTGTACGTGTAGCATCACCATTTTATTTCCTTTGTCCTGCAGAATATGCATTTGGTGGCCATCCATACAACTGGTCAGGTATCTTTGATATGAGTCCAAAATCTGTGGACACTCTAGGAGACGATTTTAAATTCAGGTTTGTTCTTTCATTTAACAATGCAGTAATCATCCCTATGTATAACAGCAGGGAATGTGGTTCCTCGTTACTGTAGCATATGGACCAATGTTGATGAAATCTGGTTGTCATGTGGGTTGAGTTTGATGATACTTCACTCTTATCTGAGGAGTATATCTGCAAGTATAGCCGAGGTTTCCAAACCAAACTTAATCTACATGTTCCAGCAGTTGGCAAAATCCCTTTTTGACTTGTGGCTGTTTCTGCTTAGGTGGCCTCATACACCACAAGCCTCTTTAGAGACATCACCGCCAAGCCAGCCACTTCTGCTGGAGAGAACAGGACAGCCACAACACCGGGGACTTTATCCCCTACTCTTCTCGAATAGAGCTTGGGTTCTTTAATATCCCACACGGAACTTACATGTACATGTATGAACATAGAAGATATTTATGAGATGGGACCTACGGTTTATAGTCCTTATCTGAGAAGACTTGAAAGTCTAACCACTTGCAGATGAAATTACAAAGGCAGCACTTTCTCCTCAGTTATTTTAAGATCCTGAGTGTTGATCCGGCCGGGGTTCGAATCGGCGACATCCCGTGTGACAGCCCGACACTCAACCCACTTAGCCACCGGTGCGCAGTCAGACTTGTACATGTAGCATCACCATGTCAAATTTAAGTTAACTTTTTATCATCAATTATTTGATTTTTGATTGAACAGTGCTTATTTTTTTTATTGTGGAATATGAAGAGACAAAATTAATCTTGTGTGGTGTAAGTCACTGTTATGACAAAAATTCACTTTCCGTTCAATGTGATCTTCTGAAAGGAGGCGGAACGGTTTCTATCGAAAGATTGTCACTGGTGTGTTGCAATTCTTAAACTAGGTCACTGAGCCACAACTCTTTTGGCCCAGGAGTCAGTCAGCAGCATTAACTGCATATCCTTGGCTATTGAACTTACACTGTAAAGGGACTTTGACCATAAACTTGAGTTCATACTAATCTTTAAATAAGCAATTCTGGGCCCTGTTGTTCGAAAGCTGACTTAATCCAGGATGAATGTAAACTTTTGTTTCATGTTTTCAACTTTTTGGTGAAAGTTTGTTTTGCTTATTTTTGTTTTGAAAGATTGCCTTCTTGCAATGTAAAGTTTTGCCGAATATCAGCGTTTAACAGCATTTGAGAGTAAAGAATCAAATAAACTCCTTGGTTAATTTTTAATCTGGGATTAGCGTTAATCAGCTTTTGAACAACTGGGCCCTGTTCCACGTACTAGTGTATAGTGTATTAAGATGATATTGCATGTCATCTTTGAAGTAACAGTGTAAACAATTCTGGTTTTAGAGAAACTCTGGCAATGGGAACAACAAATCTTTCACCGAGTGAAGTGGAAGATCTTGTGAAATCAATGGGGTTAGATTACCAAGGACGATCTTACCATTTAATTGACAAGTATGTACAAAAGCTTAACTTTTTTCAGTCAGGCACCAGTTGAGGCATGGCAGTTGTGCTTTGGTCTGTCTTTGGAAAATACTGAAATTACCTGAAGGTGGTAATTTTTTTGAAGCATGTACATGTATAAGCTTCTGTTTTTAGGACCGTTCAAACATTTTAAAGTGTTGGTGTTGGAATGAGTCACATTTGGCAAAAAACCCTGTCACTTCTAGGCGAGCTCTAAGGAAAACTCAGTTAAAAAATATTCTTAGTTAAATATTATAATATTCTCAAGAGCCTTGAACTCATATTTTGTTTGTTTAGTTGTGAATTTTCTTTTAATTCTGATCATCAATAAAATGTTATGGAAAAAATACATGTAGCAAGGTTATAGTCATCTGTGTGAAACTATGATAATATAAATTGTTTATTATTGTTTATTTTTATTCATTTAGGAACTGTAACCACTTCACATCAGAATTTTGCCAGGTACATTGTAAAGTTAGTTTACAAGTTTGTTGATGGTTTTGTGGACAGATGTTCATCTTTGCTCTGAAACTTGTTTCTTATCACACTGGAGAGTAATAATACAGTTACAGTACTGTAGAACTGTAAGACTGAGCAGACGAATGAATTTTAAAGTGCAGGGAAAAGCACTGTTAATAGCTGGCTGGATAGCTGGTTCAATATTATTGCTTTAATTTGTCAACTTCATCTGTTGCCTTACTTGTGGATCAGGGTATAAATCTGCAAAGTACCTAACCTATACTTTGACACTGATTCCAAAAACCAATATGATTTGATACATGACATGTATTAATAATAATATTGATTGATTTAATTTGCGCACGACCCCACAAGCTATGCATCTTTAAACATTATTGTGTGAAAATAACGTTCTATTATAATTTATTATTTTTTATTATTATTCCAAGGTCTGATTAAGGTTGACAAGGCTTTTTGAGGGCATTTTCCAAGTGCAATAAAATTGTGCCTTTCAACATAATTATGTATTAAGTAGTGCTTGACATGGGAGGCGTGGTGGCCTCATGGTTAATGTGCGTGACTCCAGATCGAGTGGTCCCACTGTGCCTCTCTCCACCCAGGTGTATAAATGGGAACTGGCGAAATGCTGGGGGCAACCCTGCGATGGACTGGCATCCCATCCAGGGGTAAAAAAAATACTCCTAGTTGCTTCATGCCACAGAAACCGGGATAAGCTCCGGCTCTGATGGGCCACTTGGCTCGTAAACAGACTTTCCTTTTTTTTTTAGTGCTTGACATGTTGTTTACTGTGAGTTGTCATCTCATTGGTGTTGAGTTTGCTGGTTGACTCTACTCTGCTCTGAGAAATTTTTCTTTGCCTGCCTGGATACTCCAGTTTTCCCCTCTCCTAAAAAACCAATCTACAAATTGTCATATGAGTTGATTTGTTGCATTTGATTTCTGTACAGTGTCCCCAATTGGGTCATTCCACTTTTTATCCACCACCCCCCTAAAGGATGGCGGGTTTTTGCAAATTATGGGGGCTTTGGATATTTTCTTCAAAGAAGCCGACAAAATTTGGACCCCTCTGACAGTTTTTTAAAAGGTGCAGACAAAATTCTCAACGTTTCGGATTTCATTTTTAAAAGGGTGCCGACAAAAAAAAACCTAAGGATTTAACCATCCTTTGGTTGGGGGGGGGGGGGGGGGGGGTGAGAGTGCGGATAAAAACTGGAACGACCCATTAGGGCCCCAGTGTTGTACAGTGAGTTTGAGATCTGCACTGTAAAATTATGGACCAAGTTTTTTTTCCCATTGATTTATGGCCCAAGCACGAAGCACATGCACCATAAATTAACGGGAAAATACGAGGGGTAATTTTACAGGTCGAACCAAGAAAATGAGGTTAGTAGGATGTTTACATGTATATGTACCTGTACAGTGTACCTTATATCTCTGTGGTAATCAGTCAATACAGTTTGCACTTAAATTGAAATGTTTGGAGTGATATTTGATACCATTGATTTGTTTTTAGGCCCTGTGTAACAAGCCCATTCCTGGTTGGGTAAATAGATTAGCTTCTGTCAGTTCATATTTCCCGTTCCTGTTAAAGTGTATTCCAAGAGAGTGGATGACGCCTGAGGCTTACTCGCAGAGCACTCCGCATTATGTTTCTCATCCCTTCCATGGTAACAATAATAATAATAATACATGTAGTTATTTTTGAAACAGTCAGGTACATGTACTTACATGTACAATACAGATCATCATGGCAAAAAGGTGTTACATGTATATTTTGTGAATTTTCCATGAAGATTGTTGTACTAGAATGAGGCTAACCACAAGACAAGACAAGAGGCCAACTGAAGTCGAAGGCAACCTGAAGGCTCCTTTTTCTTTAGCTTCTGCCGTAACTTACAGGGGTGTTAGGGTGGGCGTCACCCCAATCCTAAATGTACTTTTGTGTTTTCTAGACTTCTCCAGACAACCAGATGATGAACCTGACAGAAGTGAGCACAAATACAGCTGACATCATGTTGATAATGGTGAACACAGTGAAAAAATTACGCATTCCGTAAAGAAATAGTTCATTAACCTACGTGTAAAATAGCCTTTGCACTATAGAGTTTGTGATTTCTACAATCATGTACTTCCTGGTAAAAAGTATGAAGGCTGTCTTTTTCCACATTTTACCCAATCTTTTCATGGCGGACATCTAGTTAACCCATTGACTCCCAGGGGTTCCCCAACAATGAGTAAAATTGTCTGGTGCTAGACAGAGTGAAATTCTAAGTCTGGCGGTTTGGGTGTCAAAGGGCTAAATTCTTAAAATTATTTCAAAAGTGCTCAAAGTCATTTATAATTTTATAGGCACTCCTTCTTGAACAACTGATAGCCCTGGATATTTTTTACATTGTAATTGTTTGTTTCATATTTTATTTTTATGTTTATTCTGTTTTTTGCTTCATTAGAACTCTATTTAGCTCTGCAGCATTGTTTTGATGAATTGTCACAATTTAATATTTATTTTCAATTAACTGGTTCATTGCTAATTATTACAAAGAAATTTTTGCAAGCACCCTTTGAAATGTGGTGCACAATTCAAGCTCTATTTAAGCCATTGAATTCAATGAATTTATAGTAATACAAGAATTTCCTTTTCCAGCATGGCTGGCAAAATGTTAATTATTGATCTTTAGACTTTGTAGGATAGACCATCAAAATGAATTTTATGCATATAGTGGCATATTTTCTAGGTGGCAGACAAGGAGAGCTTTGAAATTTTGATTTAATGGACAAAAATTATTTTTATTTAAAATTAGCATATTCAGAAATGTTATTTGACATTTGTAAATATCATTGTCTGTATTTTCAACCATAGAGATTTCAACTGAAGTTAGAATGTTACAATGTTGTACTCACATTTCTGAAAATTTCAACAGTTTGTTTAATTTAAACTCTTATTTTTTACCACAGTTTACCAGGATTGTTAAATTTAAAGGGGCTAGGTCACGCTATTTTAGGTAATTTTGTTTAATTTTGTTAATTATGAGCGCTAAACGTCAAATTGGCAGAGCAAGAGTCTTTCATTTGCAAAATCACGGCAACATAACAACTGAGAATGATTTTCAAGCTTTGTAAATGACATTTTGATATAGACTGATATAAATTTGAAAAAAGGTGGGCCGACGTTTTTCAAATTTACCCAAATTCAATCCATTTCAATCCTCTCCAGTTTTGTCCATCCATGTCCCTTCTTGGCTTCCCTGTGTTTTGTTAGAGTTCTTCTATAGTTTTGAACAGTTATTTTGATATTTTAGTTAATTCTATGACCATTCGATCAGTGCTGAATATGCCTAAAAGAGCGTGACCTAGCCCCTTTAATACAGATCAACACACAAGTTCTTTTGTTGTTACTAACATTCCAAAGTTGGATACACTGCAGGGCTTGAAATTAACGTTTCTGCTCAGGTGCCAGCTGGCGACTAATGGGAAAAATTTGGTTGCCAGATCATAAATTTTGGTCGCCAAGTTATTTTAAAATAATATATGACTTACGTGAGAACAGGATATAAATGTTACTTTACATGCAAGAAAAGTCAAAATTATTAAATAGAAAAAAAAAAACATCACAAGAAAGACCTGTAAAGCCATTGTTGTTTTCGGCTTTGTTGTTTAATAGTTTGGTGATAGTTTTTAAATGGAGCGAAGCACAGTCCATGTTTTCCATAGCAAGGCAAACATGGGTCCTTTATCCTTGCTTTTCACCTCTTAAAAACGTAGTTCTTTATTGTCCTACAGTTTGCATTGCAAACAACTTACCTTTACATTTGCACGGCCCAGGCCCCCTCTTGTACCAGTCTTCGACCGGAATAAAATAAAAAGAGCGGCTCGTATATGGTTTCAGTAGCATCTAGAATCAGAGGAACTTGGTTTCTTAACGTACTTTTCTACCGACATTTATCACCATTATTTTATTAATCACCTTGTGCAGGTGTTCGCTTTCTAACGGAGGAGGCAGGTTCTCCAACCCTCTTTACGTTAAGGGTACAGGTTGCTTTTTGCACAGGCGGGCCAGAGTCGGAAGGTAAACCATTATAAGGATTTGTATGGGAATCTTGATAACAAACTGAAAAAATATTTACCTGCAAAAGTTCTCAATAAAAAAGCCGTACTTTATTGTCGTGGTAAATTTCTCACTTTTTGTGTGGTTATTTGCCTGATTGAATGCGATTTAAGTGACTTCTCAAATTCCCAGGTTGTCACTCGTACCTAAATACATGTAAAGGAAAGGCTGAGAACTGTTGTGGGTAAATATCTTTTTAATTTTGTTATCGACATTCCCATACAAATCCTTATAATAATTTGTTTACCTTCCGGCTCTGGGCAGCCTGTGGTTTTTCAAGGTTCCATACAAGTTTCAAACTCATTATGGAATGTCCAGGTTCATTATCGATACATTATCAATGTCAAGCTAGTTCCATGGAGGTCCTTCGGTAATTTGGCTAACTCTACGTTTTCAGCACTCACAACTGATGATAGATTTAAATTTTCAATTAACCTTCTTGCTGAATCTTCGTCTTCGTGTTCTAGCTACCAGTTCTGACCGATTTCATCATATAGATTCAAATACAAAAGCTTGTGTCTACTGTTTATCCCGGTTTATCAGACAAAAAGTGAATCGCCAGCTGGCGACCAGTTCTGAAAATTTAGTTGCCAGCACTCAGTTTTTGGTCGCATTGGTGACCAGTGAGTCGCAATTTCAAGCCCTGCACCGGTGCAAATCAACAATAATGTAGTTAATGACAATGCCTTCATTGTTATGACAAGTTTCTTACTATCATAAAAGATGAAAATGAGACAAAAATGCATTTATGTCCTCATTTCTCTGATCTTATCTATAATTGTACCAAACATTTATGGTTTTGCTTAAAGTGGTACTATGATAAAAAAATCACTTCCTTTTTTCCCCCCAGATTTTGAAAGTGTTTGCTTAACACCTGCCTGGCAAAATTTTGAGCTTTAATTTTTATCCAAAGGCTGTTTACTTTGAGTGTAAGCTTTGGATTTTACAGTCTCCCATTACTCATGTTCAAAACTGACTGAATGGACATCAGATTGGAGTGTTGGATCTAGGGAAAAGTGACATCATTCACTCAATAGCTTAAAATTTCAGTGTGTAAATGCAGTTTATGTGTATTATGTATGCAATACACAAGTTTAAAAATCTGTAAGCGTGAAACTGCATTTTATTAATTAGTTAGTAATGGCGGACCATTTCAATAGCAAATTTCAGTTAAAATACACAAATGTCTTTTTTAAATTACTTAAGGCTAAAAATTTGGGTCACTTTAGTGTTTACTTAACATAGTTTTAAAATCCAAAAAAACAAGGTTTGATTATTTTTTGATCATAGTACCACTGAAATTCAAAAGAGGAGTTAAAAAGTGGTGGAGGGAACTATGCAATAGTGCTGTAATGCTTATGATGTATGGTGCATATCAGTACTCAGCATCAACCTTCTTTTTATTATAATTTTATTTCTTGTATGATGTGCACAAAGGTTGTGGTAAGGACTGACAAAGACTAAATTTTATGGGAAGTTGCACATGCAACAGGCCATCATTCTGAATCATTCATTCATAAAGATTAATAACATTATTTTTATGTAATGGTCGTTTCAAGTTTAAATTAAGTGGTTGTTTATAACGTCAGCAAATGAATTACTGTAGTGCGGGCGATTAAGTGTTCTAAACAAAGACTTACGCAAATTGAGTCTGACTGTGTGTTCAACTTTGGCTTCCTCTCACAAATGAAAGCATTTGGCAGATTAGACAGTCAAGCTTTCCCTGACATTTTTTCAAAACGGAGAACTGATTCAAAAGCTCGGGGTTTGAAATTCCGTGGCAACCTTTCACATGTGCACCGACAGCGGAGGCTCTGTGTTCTTCAGTTCGCTGATGGAGATGACAAGTAGTGAAGCCGATATAATCTGTATCACACAGATCACATTTAAATTGATAAATGACGGGTGCTTTCCTCTCCCGATTTTAAGCTGCTCGCCAATTTTTGGACTTGTGAATACTGATTTGTATTGGGTTGCCAAGACTTGACACAAGCATTACATTTATCACTTGAAAATGAAGTCAAGATGACTTCGAAATGCCGTGTATGTACCGGTATTTCAAAAAGTTAACTACTTCGTAAGAGGCCATTTCTGAGTGCATGTCTGCCTTCTCTTCAAAGTGAGTCTATGTGTGAAGTTTTTGTGATGGAAATAAGTTCTACTTCACATGTGAATGAAAACTCATTTTCATAACAAAAACTGTGCACTTAGACTCAGTTTGAAGACGAGACAGGCATGATCACACAAATGGCCTATTTATTTTGTACTTGGAAAATATCCTGTTACAACTTTCTCATTGAGTTCAAGAAGCATTAATTTAGAACAAAAATAATTTGTTTGTTTTGTCCCAAGTATTGCTAATTTTTGCTACGCGTACAATTTTATGAAACCTAATGGGCCATTTCCGAGTTGCTGTTTGTCTCCGTTTCGAAGTGAGTCTTGGTGCTAAACTATTGTAAGGGAAATGAGTTTGATTTACATAAGAATATGCAACTCATTGCCATTTGAATGATTGTGCACCAGGACCCACTTTGAAACTGAGGCATGCAGCAACTCGGAAATGGGCTATTGCCTTCAGCATGCTAATGTGCCAATCTGGTACAAGGTTAAAACTTTGGGTTCATTGCTCTAGGCTCCCTGATATCGTTAAATGGGTCAGTTTAGTACTTTTGAAACCAACTAGTACGCCAAGTAATAATAATCTATTCCCCTGGATAAGCCCATTTCACATATTCATTTGGTCGTAAACGAGAACAGGAATGACAGAACAATAGCTTGCATTTCCATTAGCAAAGCTGCAGACAACGTTTTTTTGGAAAAACGGATAATTAATTTTTATCCTCATTTGCACTTTAGGCCAGGTAGCTCAGTACACTGCTGTAAAATGATGGGATGGTTTAAAGAGATTTTAGCTCAGTGTGTTACAGCTTTTCACTCTTCTTGTGACAAGAACGTGCTCTCTGAGCCTCCTGACAAGTCACTTTTCTTCCGCTATGACTACCAGTGAGTTACCTTTAGTCTTCACTGTCAAAGTACTGTTCCTCTTCATCTCTCTCTCGTATTTTCAGGTCATCATACTCAGTGTTAGCATCCACAGTGCTGTAATCAAACTCCTGTTCTTCACCACGTATGAATTTGTCCTGCATCACACTTAGAAATTCTTCATGTAGCATGAGTTTTTCTTGTTCTGTCGGACAACCCTTGAGAGGGCTTCCTGTCTCAACTAAAAAGGGAAAACACCAACAACTAATTTTGATAAGAACCAATTTCACTGTTGGACATCCTTAACAAGATGTCAACTGGAAATTGGTTCTGCAAGCTTGCTGACTGGATGTTAAGTTTTTCTTTTCTCATCTGGAACACTTGTGGATTTTCTTTAAACTCTTTAAACTCAGTGGTAGCACTGCTTATTACTCATATCACTCAACTAATCTAAATTTATGTGGCCCTGTACAGCATTGTTGAGAACAAGAAGGAGGCTAATTCTAGTTATTAAAAACTGAACTACAGATATCAGATTTCCACCATTTTCATATTGGCTCGCCAGACACAGGTTATCAGTTCATACATGTATACCTACTGTACCTAAATATATGGTCAAGGAATACATCGGCAATAAAGCAAGCTGAAAACACTTTTGCAGTTCTGGGAAAAAAGCCATTTTGGATCGGAATTGACCAAGGCCATGTTACCATTTTGTGCCAAGTAAAATCAACATGGAAGAGTTGTTGATCCTGGAGTTTTTCATAAAACAATTAGGTATTCTACTCAGGCTTGCTGAATATAAAATGATTATAACCAACTCAGTGCTATGCGCCTCGTTGGTTGTCTGTCACTTCATATCCAGTGCGTCCTGGTAGAATAATTGTCAATTAACCCATTCACATCTTAAGTGTGCCCCCTGGCGAGTACAATCGTCTGTCGTTAGTCTCACTCTCAGGTGGCCCAAGGGAAGGCTGAAGACTAAAATTAATCCAATGGAAAATTGAGCAATTTCAGTTTTTAGTGGACAAAAATCTGGTAGCAGCATAATTTTAAGTATTTTACAGTCCTTTTTACATAATTTTTCTTAAAGCTAAAGATATAAATTATTGCCTGGAATAACACCGAAAATAATTTCCCATGGGAACAAGGAAAATTAAATTTCAAAGTTCATAGAAATTGTGCAAACACAGGTAAAATTCCATCATCAGTACTTTCAAGCAGGGATCCACATTCGCAGTCATCCGGTCGTCTCAGATGACAAATAACCCGTCCAGACGAGTATAATAACTCCAAAGGTCGTCCATTAGACGAGTGAAGTTTTAATAAATGTCTTTTCATGAATGCCATCGAATGTTATAATATAGAAATTATGTACTTTTGTTCTGATCGCTTTTCCTTTAATGGAAACTTCCAGAAAATGAGGAATAAACATGCAGCTTTCCTCAGCAATGAAATCTCAAGTTTGGGCGCAATCTTTGACCATGTGGTACTTTCCATGAAACAACTGCAGGCTCAATTTTCATGTATCTCACCGAGTCTCTCACCGATGGCATGGTTGTTGGCAAGTCGTTTAGCTGAGCTCATAATGTGGCGTTCAACTTAGTTACAAGATGTTTCGCCACCTCCGGCAGAAAGGAAAACAAGTGGAGCAGAACCCGCTGCTTACAAACAGGAAAAACACAAAATCTTGGTAGCATATTAAAGGAAGACACTAGACAGGAGCGTCAAAACTTTGGGTCGTTGAATCGTAACTTTGTAAGCTACATTCATGTACGTTTAACCGTAGCAGATATGGGCCACTGTAAATTGGGTTCCCACGGTGCAAATAACAAAATACTCCAGAGTCAAAATTCATAATTTCTGACGAGAGTGTAAAATAAATCGCGAATGCTCAAGTTACAAGTAACTTTATTGACCATCCAGTCTATATTTCCGCATTTTTGCCTGGGCAACCCAAAAGTTGTCCGGGCAAGTACATCATCATAAGACGTACTTGCCTGGCTGATGACTTTGATAAAAAAATGAGTATGGATTCCTGTTCATCAAAGGCAAGTGCTTCTTATGAAGTTCAACAGTTGTTTTTGACGTTTGGCGTTGTTCAGAAGGTGGATAAGTAATTCACAAGGTCAAAATCAATGAGGGTTTGACCAATAGGTAGTTAAAGGACTAGCTGGTACCCACTATCAATGGGAGGGTGGGGGGGGGGGGGGACAGTATAATTTGCGGGATCACATGTGACTTAAGTCAGGTAAAGTGATCCTTATACTTAGGTAACATTTACATAACTACTGTATGTAACAATCACCTTCCTCTTCTGGAGTATCGCTGCCGGATTCACTTTCCTCTTCAGTACAGTTCTCCTGGTCCCTCTGGTATTCAAGTAACCATTCATCCATTTGTTTCTCCTGTCGGCTCATTAAAAGTTCTGACAGGCTGGGGTCATGGCCTATTTCAGCTTTGTCTCTTTCAAATTTTTCTTCCTCGCTCAAATACTGTCCAATATACTGTTCATATAGTAGAGGAGATCGTTTTCGCATTTGCTCCTCGCTGAAATAATCACTATTCTTCATTAATCTTTGAAGGCATTCAAAGCGTCTATTTCGGACCCCCACTTTTTTCTTTTTCGTGTCAAGAGCTTTTTCCACTTCTTTCACCCGAAAGGCTATCTCATAATCGGCAATTAAGTGTTCAAAATTCCCGAGATCGTCCTCTACAAGGTAATTCCCAAATCGCATCAGAAATGATCCAGGGCTTTTATCTAAAATTTTCTGCAAAATAGAAACTTTTTCAGCAGCTGTCAAATCAGGTTCCCCTCTTTGCTGGCTTTTAACGACAGCATCGCTACTTGCAACCCGTAATAGCATGTTTTCCACACAATTTTTCCTTTCTGTAAACGAGGATGCTTTGATCGAGTCAGCAGCCATACTGTTTGATTACCTGGTTCCAAGCCCTCGCGGCAAGCAAACAATATGTTCGTGAATTACACATGTTCGTGTCTTTTTCCAACCCGGCTCAAAGAACAACATTATTTTGCCAGATCAACAACTTAATGTTTCCTTCAGGTACATTTCTTTCATGAGGAAGAAAAAACACAGAAGGTACGGCAAAGTGTTGAGAGTAAATATTCATTGCTTTGAGGCATTTAACAAACAAAATGTGAACGCGGGAAATTTTTCCATTGATTAATAAATGACGAAGAACAGTGATCAATAAATTATGTGTTCCGTCACATGATACTCACAGGATCATGGCGTAACCGGTAAAAATACAAACAAAAAGTATAAACCCACTACAACGAATCACGGGGGAATTTGAAACAGCGAGAGTGAAAATACAGGTATTGTCGTAAAGTGCATTACAAAAGACGAACCGCGACGCAACAACGAAAGAAATGTTCAGAATCCCAGACATTTTAATAATAAACTCTTATACAACATATATTTCACATTTTTGCCAGATTAAATTTCAGGCTGTATACATAGCTTTCCATAATTTTACAAATTTTACAACAGAATTCAACGAGAATAAAATACTTACAATACAAATTATGTCTTTTGTTCATTCGAACGACAAAGAAACTGCCAAGCGATATTGCAATGGATCGATCGGTCGACTGATGGCCAATACCTACTGAATATTTCATAAGACGGTAGACACCACCTACATCAAACCATGTCTCCGACGAAACAATTTGTCAATATGTCTTACAACTTTCTACAATTCAAGTCTTGCGCACCAAAACTAACTTCTAAATCATAAAGCTTGGGTGCATTTATGTACACATAAAGAGCGTTCATTCACGCACTGAACGATAATCGTAAACAATCTGCAAAATTCTACAAATTTCCGTACACGTACGCTAAACATTCTTCATCTTCTTAATTTCTAGGAATCCGATCGACGATCCCACAATAATGGCCAGTTCTTGTAAGAGAAAAAAAAGTTCAGTTCAGCTGTTTACTCTTTGTTCCTTGCGTTTAAAATTAACAGTTGGCTTCCAAGGGTTTTTTTACTGACTCGTATTACGATTTCCGCGCCGTTTCACTTTCTGTTACGCACCAAAGAATAATGGAGCTTCGTCTCGCAGTAATCCTCATCTACCGGCGAAACGAAACGCTTGCAGCCACATTCTATCTTTCTCACTCAATGTAGACATGGTGGATGTTCCAGAAAAATTTGACGCACCGGATATTGTTCGAGTTCGCTTTCTTCCTTTAGAAGGCATCTGCCATGTGGTCGGTTCCACTACGGACAAACTATCGATTGAATCGATGGATTCCTGACTTGACGTCTGGTAATCTGTACAAGAACATGAATGGCCTTTCCTCTGACATCTTATCTTTTTTTTACGGATCACAATTGGAAAACATCCTCCGATGAAAAAAAGGAAAACCAGGAGAACTTTCATGATACGCGTCATACTAGCTTCCTTCTCAAACCCCGCCGCCACTCGTAACTGATATGCAAATAAACTGTGTCCATTTTTATTAGTAACCACAGCGACCTTTGAACCAAAACACGGACATTCATGTCATGACGTCATGACCCAAAAAACCTTATGAGGAGTACCCTAAGTTCAAGAACGGCAGAAATGGAATTTCACCTAACAAAATGGATAATCCAGAAAAAAAACTCCTTGATCAGGGAGAGAAGATGAGTATATATTACTCCAATCTTTCAAAAGTCCAAGATTTTTGTTTCACAGAAGATCAATAGAAGCAGAAACAAAATACTGTCTACACCATCCCTCTCAAAATAAAGGTCAATGTCTGATATATGACATCACACTGAGTCTTGGCGGGAATCGTTGAAGGTCTTGTGACGAGCCAAATGAAACTGAAACTGGGCTCGTGCATTTCACGAGTGTCTCGTTCTTTTTTCGGCGGGTTGAAACAAAACAATGACAAATTTAGTTTTTAGCAGCAATGTAAGCGTATCTTGAATCATTATAACCACGCGTGATGAGTAAAAGTCGAAAACTTTGTGTAGCAAGGCAAAGGCCTGCTTTGGGCCTGTTCACATTCTATTCTCGTGTATTCTTGCAGACGAACTTGAAAACATGATTTTCTCTTTCCTCCATATTAATCCTATTTCCCCAAAATCTGTTAAAGTTTTGATAACATTTTTTCGCTGCAACGCCAAAAGCTTTACCTTCAAGGGGGAAAACAATCTTTGAGTTTTGACTGTTATGATCCAACTGGCGTTTTTTAAATAAGGCGGGAAGGTCGATCAAGGGTATTGCCTCGTAATAAAGTTACGTTTCTGCTAACCTTTGCCTTAGACCGTTCAAGTATTTACGAACTAAATCACATGCAAAGTAGTACAGTTGTTTATTTGCACCCACAAAATGGCAAACATCGAGCATTAGCTAGCTACAATAGTTTGACTCGTTCGCTTCCGGTTATAACTGTCCATCTCCCCGATGTGTGTATTGAATAGCACGAGAGTGAGCCATCTGCCAAAACATACAAGTTTGGCATCAAAACAGCAGTAATCGTATAAAAGTTATTTAATGTAAATTGAGGAAAGGTTTCTCAAATACAAACATCAATTTTGGCTGTATCTACCAAGCTCAGTGTCTAGAGTCGGGAATAAAACTTTGATATCAAGAGCGACACTTGTGGATATCCATTCGCTAATAAATGAAACATCTAGCAATTTTATTTGCAGGGATGGAACTGGAATCAACTGAGGATAACTACTGAGTATTTTACAAGGAGGATAGCCGAGGATGAACGACCTGAGAGGTCATTCAAGAAAACTGGTTTCATAACACAGGATGTCGATTTCTTTCGAGTTATTAGGTTACGTTTGTGTTTGGCCAAAATTCTGTGTAAAATGACTCCAGACAACATTGGCTTAGATCCAAACATTCACTGTAAGGGTAGTATTTCCCCCTTTTCTTTTGAATAATTTTCTTCTGCATTTCGACAGCACATGAACACCATCAATGTGAATATGGAAAATAAATTATTGTAATGCCTTTAATGAACACCCAGGTGTTAACGTTGTTGTTATGTGATCAACGGATATTCCAATCTAGCTCCTCGGAGCTATCCTATAACTTGTCACAATTGGTTCTCCACTGTGCACCGAGAGGTTTTCTCCGAGTACTCCGGTTTCCCCTCTCCTCAAAAACCAACATTTGCTTTCAGTTTACAGTGTCCCCAATTAGTGCTCCAGCGTAAGAAACGACTAAAATAAAGAATAAAGACACTTAAATAAAGTTCCTTTCCTTTCCTTTCAGTCCTTTGTGCCGTTAAGAAGAGCGTGTATGCCAACCAGCTGTTTCCAAGTTGTCATAGTAACCAACAAACATGACTCCAAATGCCCTCCTTACAAGGAGTTTCACTTCAGAAACGACATTTAAACTCCAAGTAACAATCGACGCTCCTCTGAAAGCCTAAGATAATTAGCTTATTAAGAGATTAGGCTCAAATAAAAGCTGTCTTTTACAGAACCCGCAAAAAATGTCAATATTTTGGACATTAATAACTCTCTGCGTGAGTCAAAGACATCTTCCCGGTCCACTTCCTTTGAAGCTTGAGATAGCTTGAGAACTCAATTATTCCAAATTTTATTCCACAGTTTTCTGATATTTCCGCAAAGAGCCACTTCTCAAGAGAAGACGCGCACGGAAGAGATGCGAGTTTGACAGAACTAAAAATAAGTTTAAACAGATGCAGTTCTTAAGTCGGTTAAATTGAGGGGGCGGCGTATAAAGTACTCCCCTTAGAACTGCAAGACCGAACATCGCGGGCAACTTTTTGGCCAATTAGTACAAAATTCTCAAAGGTAAATTTCTCCAAGAGAGCGCACCTAATAAAAAAAGGTGCTCTCTTGAGTGTTAGGCTTTTATTTTATATCAAAGGCCTCAACGGTGACAACGGTATGTCTTCAAGAATAAAAGAAGGTTTGTCTAACTCTTAAATGATTCCTCGAAACATTTCCATTGAACCTGTATCATATATGTCATGGGTTGGAATCTCGTCCAAGCCGCCTGAATTTTGTGCAGACAAATACTAAAATTGAGTGCGTTTACAGGATCATTTCTCAATTTCATTTCTATCCGGATCTCATAAGTCTTTTATTTAATTTTCATGCATAACTCATTGGCAAGCAGTCAAAGAGTGCTATGCAATGCCAGATTTATAATCGATTGGCTCACATGAAAAGCAGAACTCATTTCTATTTCCTGCCAGTCGGTTTGTTCAGATTTCAGACTTTGCGTGATGTAAAACAGTAAAAGTTGATCTTTCGCAAGGGCTTTCCGACACAATTTGTAGACGTCACAATTTACAGCGTAATCGACTTTCTCCTGTAAACATTGAATAACCGCACGACAGTTTTGTTCGTTTACAGTGCAAAGCTGAATCAGCTCGACTTCTTAAAAATATGGCATTTAAAGGCCATTCAAACGACTTAAGCGCATTGTTTTACTGGGTAAGCTGCTGCACATACTCTAAACTCGCGCACAAAAAGAAAAGAAACTTGGTGCGCGCGCATTTATGCGTCATAAATGCCTATTTTTGTCTTTAAGCGAGGTGGAGAATTGGGAAAGCAAGGTTTAGAGTGTTCACCAGAGGATCGTTAAACTCTGGAGCACACAGAGATGACACAACAAAATTCTTCTATATTGAAAGCAAACAAGAGTTTTCCATCTGGCTTTACCGATACGGACGATACAGTTGAACCAAGTCTCCGCAGCGTAAGTGCCAATGGCACTTCTCCCACCTACAAGTCTGTTATTTGTCGTACAAGGGAGACCAAGGCTGCTTTCGACGACGTTGTTGATGACAGAAAGACGTAAGTGGTTCAACCTTATCATGTCTCAGTGTGTGCAATTACACCGCACTACTCCAAGCCGGCCAGGATACCGTCATAATATTAAACTTGAAGTTGTTCTGTTCACACTAGCAAACAAGTAGGCTTCTCAAAACGGCACATGATACATGCTCAGTTTAATTTACTCTAACATTGACTTATCTTTGCAAATCTTTCTTGTAATTGCTGATATTTATTACTTGCTTACTAGAGATAATGCATCCTCTCTTCACGCTTCAGAAGATCTCAGCCACACGACTTCCAGTGTTATTGATAAGGTATTAAGTAAAATGTTTCTAGAGATATTTGGACGGGCCTATCAATAGTACCTCAAAGCTAATAAAAATTCCAAGTTGCTCGATTTCTTTTGTCCAAGCGGACAAAATACGCGAAATCAGCCAACGCTGCCAGATGAGACTGAACCCTGTCAATATTCAAGGCTTTGTATGCATTTGTGGGGTAAGCTTTTGCAGATCATCGTCATCATCTTATTTAGTAACGCAAAGTTACAAAGTTTGGCAGCCAGTAAGGCTGACGTGGACCTACAAGCTGTCGAAACAGCTAACACAAATTCGTGTACATTTGTTCCACTTGAAGGTACAAACTGCTCCGCAGGAGACAACTGGATCTGATGATCTCCTGAAGCTGCAAATTCAGTTGTAAGTGGATGTATAAAAAAACCGGACTGGCGGGGCGTGTATAGGACCTCACATGATTAGTAATAAGGACTCGGACATCAAAAAGGGGGATTATCTCATGCCTGTTACTTGATTGTTTCAGGAAAACAACAGGACAAATGAAGCGGTCCAAACAGCATTATTTCAAAGCCAGCCGGTTGCAAACTCAAATGTTATATCCTCAGTCGGCCAAATACGAGACACTTTATTTTCTACAAGATCACAGACTTACGAGAGACAGAAAGGCAATCAAAGGGATAAAAAGAGAACTTTGACCGTCTGGGAAGTGGAAAGGTTGGTTTTACGATTGTAATCAAATCATGTACTTTATCTCACAGAGATCATAGTACTCTAAACTGAAAACTTTCAAAGGAAAAACCCTGAGATGCAATTGCTTTCCTGAATGTATATGAACCGCATTTAAGATTTGCAAATTTGTAACGCCATTTGGAAACATCAAATGCAAAGAGATGCTTAGTCTGCTTGCAGCCGGTTTTTCCCCTAAGGGTCACTAGGACGAGCGCTTAGTCATCGCGAACTCGAAAGGGCGGTATGGCGTTGGCCGTGTAGAGAAGAAGGCGAGACAAGGGTGGTATAGCCGAGTGGGGAAGAAGGCCAGATTCCCCTTTAGCCAAAACGTCTCGCCTCATAATCCGTATGAAAGAAAAACAGACTGCCAGCAGTCTAAGAGATGCTCGATCTGCATTAATAACCGTTTCGGATACCACCTCACCGTTCGTCACGTAACCCCCGATAGCCAGGCTAGCAACGATTTTTACCACTGAGGCGGCAATACCATGTCCACTGAAACACTTGCTCTTATTTTGGACAAAAGCACTTCAATAGTCTTATGGATTCAGTCAGTGATAGTAGAGTTCCTGTGTTTTTTTCGTAGTTGTGAAATGATTAAACCTGCCAACGAAATGGAGTCAAGAACATCCCCAAACGCACAGTCTCCTGCAGAAATTACTGTTGACGACAGAGTAAAAGATAATGATAGTGTAGTCTTCAAAGAACCAAATCCTGATGGCCAGGATAGAATGAATATTAGAGTGGGAAAGGAAAGCCAGGTGTCTGAAGATGAAACAGGGGCAAGAAGACGAGACCAACATATCTCGAAAGAAACGCCTTTGGAGAAGACAAAATGTGATCCTTACCTTAAAGGCAATCAGCACCTCCTGGTAGGCATATAATCAATCGTAATGATGGTGAAATGATGATATACTAGTTGCTTCTTAGTAAAGGGCAAAGGAACATATGCAGTTCCAGGCAGGATCGAATCTACGACCTTCTCAGTAACACCGGTTGAATGGTCCGACCGTTGAGCTACAGCGGAACACGTTGTCTATGAACCTACAATCCTGCACAAAAGTCTCAAGTTAGACAATAACTACAATAAAAGCCCTAAAATACCGCCTCCACACCCAAAGCAATGTTGTTTATAGAGAAGCGCAAATAACCTAGAAATCGCACAACATTCGTTGAGCAGTGTCACAACACTTTTGTCCAGCATTGTAGACAAGCGACCAAGCACACTAGTAGTTGTTTTAGATCAATGGATAGAGTACGGAGATAGTCGGTTCAATTTCCCTTCCAGCAGTCCCTTCACCCGTTGCCAAGCGAGTAACATAACATCAGGGCCCGGTTGTTCGAAAGCCGATTAACTTAATCCAGGATTAGCGTAAACTTTTGTTTCATGTTTTCAACTGTTTGGTGAAAGTTTATTTTGCTTATTCTTGTTTTTCAAGATTGACTTCTTCTAATGTAAAGTTGTGCTGAATATCAGCCTTGAACAGCATTTGGGAGTATAGAAATTAACTCCATGGTTAATTTTTAATCTGGGATTAGCGTTAATCGGCTTTTAAACAACCGGGCCCAGGGTGTGCAATATCTATGATTTCTGGCGAGAGTGTGGTTTCAGCCTGGGTTTCAGCCAAACACGAAAGAATAACGGTTTAACTTGAAGTGCCTAATCTGCCTTAATTGTTAGCAACAAAACTGATTACCTTTTGAAAGGGATTTGAACCGAGATAAATATGAGTGAAGTAAAATGAACAACTAGGATGGATATCTTTACAGTTCATTTAAATCCTTCAGATCAAATTCACAGACGCCTCTAAAGGAGTATCAATTTTACAGTCGACTTCTTCTCTGGTCGAGTTCTTCTCTGCAGTAAAACCCCGCGAGTAACAATTTTTTAAGAACCCGTCAGCCTAAAATTTGTCAGTTTGACCCCCTCTAGACAAGAACCTGTTGACCATAAATTTTGAAATAGGTTCTTATTTTCTAAAATCTAAAACAATTATGCACTTCGGCAAATAAGACCTATTGGCATTTAGAGTTCTTTACAAAAGGCCTCTTCGTAAGATGAGCTTTACTTTGGGATAGAGTTGATGTCATGTGATCTTTCGATCTTACTTATTAATTTAATCATCACAGCATTAGATGACATTCAATATAGAAAACTACTCGTGGTAACGAAATTATATCGATCTATATACTACCGATTGTCAGAACTGTGCATAAAGAGAGGTGTACGAACTCCTTTTCACTTACATGTTCGTTTTCTTCTCGTTAGTTTTGTAGGAGTTTTTCCTGTAGTTTATTGTATTCTTTTGGTCGTGTTTTCTAGGTGATGTCTTTTTGTTTAATAGTCTCGAAATTAGTGACCTTCTTTTAGCGATACACTTCTAAATTTTTATCCACTAGTTTTCTATAAATTGTATCTTTAGTTGTATGTAATTTTGGGTTGGAAGTTGTGTGCAGCGAGATTTGGAGTTAAACTAGCAGCTTTTCAGTTGTGAATAGTTATCGAGTACATAGAGTTCCCAGAGTTTCTGCTTTTGGCATCTTAAGTCTTAGTCTTTTGTAAAGTAAGCCCGAGACAACATTGTTGTTTGAACGGCCGAGTAAGGGCCTGATTACAAGGCGAACTTCAATTTCAGCTCGGGTTCTGGAAGAAATCCTCTTGAAATGAAAGTGGGGATTACGTGATTTCATGTAATCGCAACAAAATTTTAGCCCGGTGGGCTAAACTCACAATGTAATCAGGCCCTAAATTAATTGAGGTTTATGTGCGTGTTCTAACATTTGAGTTCACATAGCGCGTGGCTAAACAAGATGTTTATTTCTTGATTAACTAATTAGCTAACCCATTCACCCCTAAACCGGCCTAAAACGGCCATACTTAGTATTTTACTTTGTCTAACGCCAGACGATTTTACTCGTCAATGGGGAACCCCCAGGAGTCAATGGGCTAATTAGTTTGTTCCTTTGATTTTCATTGAAACGTTGTAATCCAACCAATCATTTTAAAGATAGGTAGAGGTACATCTTACGTCGGTAATTCCTTTACCCCCCAGAGCGAGGGTATTCTACCAAGAAGCCGACAGTGCGCTCATTTTATTTTACCCCCCCCCCCCCCCTCCCCTTTCCTCTTTCCAAGGGTATTTGAGGACGGTGCCTACTAATTCTAAGGTGTTTTTACCCCGATTTTTGATTATGCCGGAAATGTAGACCTTGACAAGTGTCATTGAAATCAAAAAAGAAATTGGGGGTAACCACGCAGTTTTCCAAGATAATTGATGAATAATATTTCTAAAAAGCTTTAAAATACAAAGAAATGTATCGCGTTCTTTCTCAAATTGAAGCTTAATTATCTCTCAAAAATGCACGGTTACCCCGAATTTTCTTTTTGGTTACCAAGAGTACTTACTAAGATCTACTTAGTTTTAAACTGCGCATTAGTGATCATCACCGATAGGAAACCCGAGTATCTCGAGATGCGCAGACCGTATGCGCAATAACAATAGTAGGCACCGTCCTTAAAGCTACTTTAAGCTACACTGATAGGAAAGAAGTCGAAACAAGGATGTGAGATCCGGGGATCGAACTCGGGACCTCTTGCACCAAGGCCGCGCAGTAACCGTCGCGACTGTGCCATTCATGCTCCTACCTGATTCAAAGATGGGTTTTCTTTTACAGGAGCAGTCTGATATACTTCAATTACCAGGCCTTCCCTTACCTATACCACAATCACCAGAAGACAGGTGGCGAAAATCGTCACCTGCTTCATTGCATTCATCCCTCGGACCTTCAGCCTTAGGTAACCCCAGTCCCTCCCGCGCCAGGCGCGTCTCCTTATCAGCCACTCCAAATGTCCTCATCTCCAGCCCCATTAATTCGGGACAAACGGACACGACCCGAGACTTGCCAGATGATTTGTTAGGGACACAACAGCATTCCTCTGACAGCAAAGAAACAAGGCGAGGCTCACAAGCTAGAAGATCATCAGTTGCCGCATCGATGTTAAATTCGGACGTGCGAGATAAGAAAAAGAGTTCAAATGGCTTTTCACTTGCAGCTTCTCTTGTCAAATGGAAATTAAAAACTTTGCACGCGTCTAAGGAGCATGGTGATTCAATTGCAAAGGTAAAATGAGTTATAACATAAGTAACTTAGATGCAAGGGTTCAGTCGTTCGGATTTCGTCTGCCGGTTAGTTTAGTCGAAAGTCAAAGAGCTTCGGACTACAGCTCGGGAGGTCGAGGGTTCAACTCGCAAGTCGAATACTCAGAGTCCTTAAACAACGAAAGAGAAACTGCTGCCTTTGTAATCTCATGCACAAATGGTAAGACTTTCAAGTCTTCCTGGATAATTGGAGATCCCATCTTAAAAACATTGCTCATAACTTGTGTAGGACGCTTAAAGAGCAAAAAGGACATGAGTTCCAGTCACATGTGGCTGGCTTGTCGTGATACCACAGAAAGCCTAAAGGCCGGTTTACACGGTGCGACTTGTCGGCCCGATTTTTTTCAAAGCCGCCGCCAACAATCGGGCCGACAAGTCGCACCGTGTAAACCGGCCTAAAGACAGCCATAAATGAGGCTCTGCCAGGATGGGGTGGTGGGGACTGGGGAGTCCCGTGTCGCTTGTCTGAATTTTAAAATCTCCCCTATCGGGGTTTAATCAATACTCGCGTCGCTGTCGGAAATTGAAAGAAAATTATTTGTCCTTGTCGGAATTTCATTCCTTCGCATTTTGTTTTTCAATATGCTAACATACAGGGCAAGTTTTTTTTACTTGGTGTAATCACGTCACTTTAGCAAAGTCATATAACGGCTTGTGATATGGAAATGCCTGAAGCTTTAAACTTTATGGGCGTTCTGCAGTTAACCGGTTTCGCGTACCGAGCATGTAACAGGCTTCCCTGCTAGCAGAGGTCTCTCATGGCGAGAGAGACAAAGGCAGCAGTTGCTCCTCAGTTATTTTAAGACCTTGAGTGGTCCGGGCGGGATACGAATCTGCAACCTTCCGCACGGTAGTCCGATGCTCAACCAACTGAGCCAACCGCGGCTCGGCTGCCTACATCTCAGTAGTCCTCCTCTGCTGGAATCTTTCGGAGTGCCCATACCGTTGATCCCGACATATTCCAGTAAGTTCAGAATTTCTGTAACCTCTGGACCTTCACAGGGCTCCTGCTCTCGAGTCCGAACCCCTGTTTTAGAGCAACGCTTAAGATCGAGGCGACCGAACTGCTAAATAACAGCCTCAACAACAGCGTACTTGAGGGTTTGATACCGTTGCAACCAAGATGAAATCCTCGGTCAATATTGATCTTAAAGAAAATTCAATACACACTAAATGAATGGGTATTTTCACGCATCAGGGATGTTGGTCAGGAACAATAAATCTCGTATCCCGAGCGTCGGTACGCAAAATTTAATATTTCGTTGGAACAGAACAAAAGTTCTGAGTACGCCCTGTCACAAAAACTGAATTATTTTTCTAGGACGCCAAGCACCAAGAATTGATGGATAGAACCGCTGACCGCATTAAAACAGAGGTAAAATGATACGAAGAGTTTGTTGAAGTATATTCTTTACACTGGTTAGGGTTTGTTGGTTATCACCTCAACACACTTTTCCACTTTATTTCATTGTTCTCCGAAATCGTCCCAAATACATCGTGTTGTTATTAGAACCTTTACATTGAAATTTCACTTTTTTATTGGCTTCGAAGGACGGGAAAAGTGATCATTCTTTGATCCAAAACCGAGCAATGAAGGGGAATGGGTTCGATACCGGGTTGACGTCACGGACTACTTTGCATTGAGATAGTTCTTTGAAAATAGTGATGCAAATTAATTTGTGACGTCAAGCCGGTATGGAACCCATTCCCCTTCATTGCTCGGTTATTTTTCCCGTCTTTTAAAGAAAAAGTGAAATTTCAATCAAATGGTTCTAAAAATAACACGATGCTTTTTGGATGATATCGGAGAATAAATAAAGTGGAAAAGTGTGTTGAGGTGATGAGCACGTTAAGGCCTCGTTGCATACCACAAGAAACATCTTTGGCATATGTATGACGTTTTACATTTAAAGCTCCTGAGTAAAGCCTTAGCCACTTGGAATCTGCCCTATTTCGGAAAGGCGTTTAAAAACCATCTACTGGTTGCAAAAGTTTGTTCACTGCTTTTCAATTTCTTTTCTTTGCTGTTCCTAGCTTCCACGGCCATTATTGGTCAGTATACAGGAGGAGGCATACCCCATTATATTTAGAACAGCTCAAGGTTGGTGAAATTGAAACATGGTCATGACATTGTCAGTCAACTGTGATCGCAAACTTTAGTTTTTTTGCCAAATGCTTATTTTTGCATTTCAAGGGCCAGAAATTAATTCACTTTGTTCTTCCATTCTTCAAATTTTGCGATCCAACTGACATTTGAATAACTGTGGCATTAAGGAGGCACCCTAGAGTTTTAGGGCCGCGCGCTAGCTCGACATTAATGTGGCCTGAATTGAGCGTGTTTTTCTGATTTTTGTGACGTCTGTGTTACCAAATCTGTAAACTTAACTTCAAATTTTCTCGCGTTCTCTTCAGTAAATGTTTTTGAAAATGGGCTCAGTTCTAACCACGTGCAGTTCCTATCTACCCGATATTTGTTAAAATATGTCAGAGCTAATCGAATATATTTAGAAAAATGACAAATTACAGAATATTGGGAAAACCGTCTGAACGACCTTGACTTTTTAGCACTTCAAAATGTCAGGCAATAATATTTCCATAATATGGCAAAGAATAAAAAAAAAATCACCGAAGGGAAGTATAAATATTGGAATTTAGGTCAAAAATAGGAATATATCTGCCAGTCATAAGATGTGATGTTGCCATGTTAACGGCCATAATCCAAAAATTGACACCCAAAACATAAGCCTTATTATATCGGTACCCTTATTGGCAGGTCTCTACAGGGAAAACTTTGAGAGAAATTAATTAGGTTTCCGTTTGCAACTCGTGCCCTGTAGTGAAGGTATCCGCAAATACTCTAGGGAGCCACCTTAACTGACACTTAAATTATGCATTGCTCCTTGTTTGAACAATTCTCCGATTTTCGTTTCCATGATTTTTAAGCCTTTCGTGCATAAGATGATAATGAGTTGGTAAGCGTGTTTGGTTTCAGAACATGCCCTGGTAATATAACTAGTTAATTCTTGACTTTATTGTCTTTGGGTTTGCTTCTGACTCCAGTAACTGTTTTCCCTTGTTAGCTTACAGATCACAATTAGGAGCAAAACACAAGTTGACTGTACAAGCCAATAATAGACTAGAAGAGCTTGCAAGGGATTTGGAGAGACCTTACTGACTTACTACATCAACACAAGATTTTAGAGTCGGTTGAACTCCACATCTTTCATCATTGAAATACGAAAATTACATATGCCTCCAATAAAAAAGGGTTTTTCATCTTGCTGCGTAGTACGTAGAAAAACTTTGCGAGTACACCATGTCAAATGAACATTGTTGTTGTTTATCTCACCACATATTTCCTTCTTTGAGACAATTTCCTGCTGCAGTAATTACAGCAGTGTTTAGCCTGCGCACAGTCAGGCATACCACTCGAATAGAGGTCAAAACCTTTAAATTAAACATTATACCAACCATTTCGCCGATCGGTCTAAAACGAGGACTCCCTGGAGTGACCAGCATGTAAATTCTCGTCACAATTCAATGAAATGTCAGTCAGACAGACAGATATTGAGAATCAATGTTATTATCATGACTTTCTGACAAAGAAGTCTAAGGTACTAGTTAGAAGAATGAACGTTTCGATCTTGGGAATGAAGGGGTTAAAGCTGCCTCTTAGGTAGTAAGCCTTGTGGTTTCTAGCTTGTTACATTTCACAAAGAGACTCCATGTTGGCGTGCACCTATTCAGGAAGGGATCATGGATGCTGTCAAAATTTGTAAGAAAAAACACAGCGCAGTAAGGAGGGATAGAGGAGAGTGTGTCACTGATGTTATCACCACATTTTGACATCCATTATCTATGACGTAACGGGCTCGTGCAAGCAATTAGAAGGCCGGCTAACCATGTAGTCGTAGAGGCTGGTGTGAAGGCCAAGTCACAGATTGGGGGTCGTTGATGGCTTATGGATGGATGCTGCGAACAGTCCAGCTGCTCATCGTCCTTGGGAATCTGGACCACGAACTGCATGCTTCATCTATCGTAGATACGTGGATAACTGATTGTCCAGCGGCAACAATTCTTTTCCCAGTGCCTCCCGGGGCATGTGGTTGAACAACAAGTTGAACGAGTCTGGAAGTGTATGTTGGAATTGAGCATCTTCATCAGATTCCTGGTCAGTTGCTCCGCGTGTTGCTTGTTGGAGCGCCATGCTTTGGCCGTGAGTCCCAATCTGTGGTAGGCATTTGACAAACGATTAGAGGCTAGTGACAGGTTAACCTAGTCCTGGTCGTCGATGCCTTCGGTACCCATCAGATCATCCTGGGTATCGCAGTGTCCTTGAACCACGGTGTCGGCCAAGTGTTGTCTGGGAAGGAAGGCTTCCACTTAGTGGGGACACAAACAACTGGACGTCAAGTCTGGCCCTTTGTTGATGGACGATGGGGTCGTCATGAAATTCAAAATGTTGCATGTGGTGGTGTCATTGCCAACAGCAAGTTGTCATTTATGAATATACTACCACTCGGCGGCTGCAGCCTGGTGCCTGTCTTCGTCTTGTTCTGTTGTGGTCCGAGTTAAGGAATAAGGAAAGGAAAGGAATTTCAATTAAGCGTCTAGTCGTTCTAGTGCTGCAGCACTAATTAGGGACATTGTAAACTGAAATTAACAATTAACGCAAATCAAGTCAAATGTTGGTTTTTGAGGAGAGGGGAAAACCGGAGTACCCGGAGAAAAATCTCTCGGTGCAGAATAGAGAACCAATAAACTCGACCCACATATGACGCCGAGTCTGGGAATCGAACCTGGGCCGCATTGGTGGGGAGGCGAGTGCTCCCACCACTGCGCCATCCCTGCCCCCTCAAAAGACGCGAGGGATCGCTTTTTTATACTTCCTGTACCTTGAATGACCCTTACCTGGGCTCCTGCCCTTACCTCATACTCCATGGACCAAATCGAGAGGGTCTTGCTATGAGGCCGAACCTACAGCCGGTCAAAGTTCTTGGTTTCACAGATGAAGTCTGTGACTGAAAGGTCAGCGGTTATTGCAATAAAGAAGTTGGCCCTGAAGCAACGGAGGACGACGGCCGATGGGTCTTTGGGTGAAGGCAGAGATAAAGCAGAATGATAGGCTGCTATCTACAAAGAAATGGGACGTCTACAGAGATACCACTTGAATGACACGAAACTTGTGTGGAGTGACTTGTGTCAGGTCCTTTTTTTTTTGTTTTTTCCGTCTTGGTTCGATCGAGTACGCTTTGTTCGATGGACTCTACCGTTGAGGGTGACCTCGCACAGACGTCGTGTGGCTGCTACTCTGAACATGTTTTCCCTTTGATGACTCCAACACCGTACTCTTGCAGGTGTGGTGTCTTTTGGTGCTAATGACGTTGTCTCTCCTCCGCCTCATCGAGAGGCCCAACATGTTCGTATAACTGTTGCGACCAGGTTTTGTTTCTCTTCTTTTCTCTTCTGCCTTTCACGTATACGCCCTTGCTTCAACATCCTGCTGCAAAACGAAAACCACGTCTCGTAACGAGTTGCTAGCCAAATCTACCCGCCAATCGTTGAAAGGACAACATCCAAATTCAGGGCATGTCTTCTGCGTAAAGCTGTTCAACGCTTTTTCACGCTCTGATCGTGCTCGCCAACCAGCTGATGCACATGACAGAAGATCCCGATTGGTAATTGGGACAACTCAAGGTCTCAAAAACTTTGAATATCTCTCAAGGTTTGCGAATTGTTGGCCGGAAATACGTCTGCGTTCGCAGGCTACCCACATGGTGAAGGCTAGAGCTCTCTATGCGACGGGGAATTCTGCCAGGGCGTTTAACACGACATGATGAAGCACGAGACAAAAATGACACACCTGTCTACGTTTTTCTACGATTTCTGTTGTAGTTGGGGTGGAGCTCGTCCTCACTAGTTCCCACTGTAACATGATCCCCGCCGACTCTTTCCGGAGCATATCCATGGCGTGACGCCTTTCCCTTCTTGTCGGTTTTTTCCTTCTTTCTTGAAATCGTTTTTTATTCTGTTTAGTATTTTTGTCTTTCCTTTTCTCTGATTCCCGTATTTTCTCGGTGATTTAATCTCTTCTCATACTTTTTCCAGTCCCGCTCTTTTCCTCGCAGCTGCAGGGTTAACTATTGCTATGCTAGTTCTACATATGATTTTGTAAAATGTCAGACAGGAAGAGATTTTCGAGGCCTAGGAACGGTAAAAAACAGAATCAAATATTAAAGACAGAAATAGGAAACTGCCCCGTGAGGTCAGCAACGATTTGTGCACTCGATTCGGGTCGTCTGAATCGCCTTTCAAGCTTAACATAAAACTGTAAGCAGCATGTCAAGTTCTTGGCAGCGAAACTTAACAATGAACTGACAACAATGACACTTTGAGCCCATTCTGAATTAAATAATCTAGCACTTGGTTAGCACTATTAGTATTGTTTACCTGAAAAACGATGTAAACACCCTATTGAAGCGTTGTTTTACTGAATATAAGGCACCGAGTATCGTAACATGCGAGAAAGGGCTCTTTTAATTCCCGTCGGGGGGTCCAATGATATTGTTCTAATGATATTGAGCATATTGATACTCAGTGTTTAGAAACCTCTCATCAGGTATAGAATATAATTTCACAGTCACTCAAAAAGAGTCCACAACTACAATTGTAGTCCAAACGATAAAGTTTCACACTTTGTTAATGCGATAATCATTCTTTCTTCCCGGGTTTCTTGGTATAACTTTTGCCTTGATCTCTCACGTTTTTCTATTTCCGCATGCAGTTCAAATATGTTTTCTATATCAAAACACCCTTGAGTGCCAACTCCAGAACAAAAGCCATTAGGAAAGTCGGAAGACATGCTCGCCAGCGTCAAACACGTCTTTCGAGTTGTCGTAACACGAGACCGTTGCTATTAGTTAATCACATATTTTTTGGCAAGACAGTAGAGACAGTAGAACAAACGTTTTTAACATTTCATCCGGGATTTCATCGAAGTTTGAAGGTGTTTAAATCTTACACAGTACAATCAAACATGATTTACGGTCTGGCCAAAAAGAAAACTTCTCCCAAAGATTAAACATGCCTCCCTTTAGGACACTTTTCGTTTCGACTGGCTTTCAATTTTTCATTGTTTTGGCGTCAGCTTTGTTCGTGACCGGAAGTGGTGAAGCAGACAAATATTCATCCAGTTTTCATGGATATCAAGAGTTGGCCAGCAGCCACCGTTGATCCATTTACTTGACGAGACGTGACAATTAAATATGGTCACATGTCAATACAAATCATCCCAGGAATACAAACATCTTGATCTGCATTCATCTTAAATCTGACTGAATGAAGACTGAAACGTGACAATATAAACGAGCTCCAACACAACCAAAGAGCCATAGGATTTTGAACCTCGCTCACTCCCGAGTTGTGATCCCTTAGCGAAAAACACGGGGCCGTGGTTTCGTTCGACTGTGCAAGTCACTCAAGTTGTTTACTAAAGCCTTCACGCGAGACAAGAATCACGACGGCACTTAAATCCAGTGATAACATGAATGGAAATGGACCTCCTTTGTCCGTTATTTACATCGTTGCAGGATGCTTTCTATTTCTTTTCTCCAAAACAAAGCAATACAAGGCTGCAGATAAAAGAAAAGGAATTAACACAAGAGGGCGTTGTTGCATAAAGTCACAACAATCCCATCGCAATGCGGAAAAGAAAAAAGCAAACCAACAAACATTTGCTGGGCGAGCTTCTCATTTCTCCCGGCCGCTGGATACGAGTGAGAATGACAAATTCTGGTTGCAAGCATACCGCTTTGGATGTAGATAATGCAAACTAATTCAGTCGTTTGTGACATTCCATATAATAACAGGCGTGGAATTATATCTTGAATTTGTTTAATATTTGAGGACAATGAAAGACGATGGGAAGCGAAATTTTGTGTAAGATTGACGACATGAGAGGGCTACTTTCCTGACAGAAACCTGAAAACAAGGACAAAGAAAGTTTATCAAGATGAATCACGAACAATATGTCGAAGCTCACTCTTAACACGTGCTTTGAATAATTACTGACAGATTTGTTGTATGTAATGTTTAGTAAAAGAGAAAATTGTACATAATCCTAATTTTCTCGTTTTATTTCGAGATATGTTTACAAGATTTAAGCTAGTTTCCACAAAAGTTAGCCGGTAAAAAAACGGGAGAGGAAGCTGTTCAGAGACAAAAAGCCCGCGGTTGGAAGCAAGGATGGGCAAAACAATCCGAAGGCTCAATCATAACAAAAAGCTCTGAACAATCATCATTTAAGAAATGTTTTCAAAACGAGAAAAATGTAAATAATCGATATGTGTTGTAAATTAGTTGTTCACAGGAGCGAGGATGGCACAGTCGGTTAGTGCGCGACCTTGGTGCAAGAGGTCCTGAGTTCGATTCCCAGATCTCACATCCTTGTTTCGACTTCTTTCCGTTCTGTGTAGCTTAAATAGCTTTAAATACCCGTAAAACGAAGCACTGATGGAGAGGGGGAAGTAAAATGAGCGCACCGTCGACCTCAGGTTTGTCAGTTGAATTACTGTTACGAGTTATCGACGTTAAATATGGTTGCTTTACCTTTACTTTATGAAAATAAATAAATTTATTAAACTGAAAAAAGGCAACATGATGTATTTTAAATACAGTTAAAAATATCGGCGATATGCCAGTTAGTTTATTCTCTTGGAACATTCTTAGGTCGTTTAGAAAACGGTCGGTATTAGATCAACTTTATTTGCTCGTGGTTTTACATCAGATTTATAAGCCCTTTGGTATGAACTGCTAGATGATCCGAGTCTTGTTACTACGTAAATCAGTAATTATCATACGTTCTGCCAAAAAAACGCAATCATATGTAGCCGTGAAGGTCTCCTTTAGGGTTGCATGCGAAGAAATATAAAAGTGTGATGATAATGTCTTTGCCATCATTAAAAGTCACTGTATTTTTTATTTCTTTGTCTTGTAATATGGTCTTTTTTAGGGGTCAGAAAAAAACATAAAATAAAAGCCTGGGCCACGCCCACATTGGTCTACTTGTACTTTAGGGATTTAATTTAAAATTTCCTTCGAGCATCCCTCCCCTTTTTATATGGGTGTCCCCCCCCCCCCCCCCCCCCGGACCAACTCTACCCTGAGGCAAAAGCGCTCCGTAATGGGCCAATCTGTTTCGGTAAAGGCATGTCCCGATACACAATTCGCAAACACAATTTGCCCCAAATCAATTTATTTATATATCATAATTCACAAAGGTTTCCCATCACTGTGAATATGAGAGTTAAATAAATTCAAAAGAAAGTAAAACGCTGACTTCCTTGTAGGCAATTCCGGATGGACATTTTGTAAATCTATCTAAAATTGTGGAAAACTTCCAGGAGCGAACATCAAAATAACTTTACCATTCCTATTCAAATATGCGGACGTTTTAGCCCAAAAAGTCCAATATTAATATAAAAACCGCAAACCGGTAACCGTCAAGTGTATGAGATGAATTAAGAATGTAATTACAAGGTTGATTAAACCTCTCTTGGTCACGTTTTCAGGCGTATCGCGTCTGGTGTTTATTAGGTCGTTCACACGGAATGGTGTGTTTCGCTGAAGCCGCAGGTCGTTGCGTGGAACACATTAAAAATAACACTGTCCAACATGACACATCACGAAATGGAGAGATTTGTTTTTCGATGTTCATTCGGGGATACTCGGAAAAAATCCGAGTACTCCCTATGACTTCCCGATTCAGACGCTGCAGTAGTTCGGACGTAGTTTGGACGTGAGATTGGGAGGTCGTAAGTTTGCCTCCTGCAAAGGAGCAGTCGAATTTTTTCCGAGTATCCCCGAGTCAGCATTGAAGTTCACATAACATTGTAAGATTGCTTTTAGTACAATCATGGTACATCACGTACAAAAATAAAACTACAAATTCCAACAATCAAAACGGTTTTTTTTACATTCACAATCAATTTTTACATTACTTGATCAATAAATAACCATTTTTAGAAATTTTCTATTACATGACTGTTTAAAGGCAACTCGATAAATTTGTACAAAGTTAGAGCTTTTACAAACCGTACATCATGTTCAGTGCAATTTTCGCTTTCCTTCAAAGCTTTGCTCCTTCCAGCTTAAAACTATCGCACGTTGGTTTGAATTTATATCAAATAAATATGCTAAAAACAATGCATAAATATCTCTTTGTAAATGATTTAGAAATCCTCACTTCAGCTCATGTAGCGCACTCTGTTTTCCTGAGCAATCCATCCACGTCACTGCCCAAGAAATGAGCGCATGGGAGATACCAAAGCACTAAGCAAAAACGAAAACAAATTTCAACTGAGTAATATCACTGTGATGCTAAATTTAGTTTTCGTCAAAATGACATCTGCAGCTCAGAAATGAGAATAACAGAGATTCTCTGAAAATTCTTATTCTTATTATAATGATTGACCTGTACTAGAAAGGCGCAAAGCGGACATGATTAACAGAAGCGAAAATGCGTTTCTCACTCGCAAAGTTTCTCAGCTCTCACGCGCACATTAATCACGCGAGCTTCACATACTTAAAAACTCTCTGCAGTCCTGATGGAGGTTCCTCGCACTGATCAGAGTCTGTCAAAACAAAATCGATTTTTATTTAATTTTTTGATTTAAGAAAGAAAACTCAGATTAAGGTTTACATAGTTAATTGCCGAAGCCAGAGGCTTATATGGCAAACAAAGATCATACAGGAGATCAGACGAACTACCAGATGGCAAACATTAAAAAAATGACAATACAAATAAATATGCAATTAAGTATACGTAATTAGCCTTAAAGCTAACTATTATATCTTATGAGAAAGAGGTTGAAGGCATTATGAGAGGAATTATGGTTCATGGTTAAACGAAAAGTTGTATGATAGTTTACAAGGACTGAAAATAATCTCTGAGTTTCAAAGATTGAGAGAATTGCCCTTTTCACGGTTAGTTTTTCTCATTTGCATTACAATATAATGTCTGAGCATGTACGTGAGGCAATAGACCATATTCGTATTCTCAGTATTGGACTGGAACTAGCTTGCAATGGAGGCTAATGCGGGGGAATATATTAAAAAGTATTTGCATTTGAAAAGATTCCCCCGCATTAGCCTCCATTGCAAGCTCGTTCCAGTCCAATACCGAGAATACGAATATGGTCTCGGGCTATTTTGTAATTTTAACCCGAAATTGCCTCGCATCCACGTTAGATTACATTGTATTGCAAATGAAAAAAACTAACCGTCAAGAGGGCTATTGCGTAATGAGAGAGGAATATCATTTCAAATTCAGGGACCCTGTACTAGCAAAGAGAATATGGAGATGTAAGTTATCTTTCTGCCTTGTAAAATATTGACCACAATCAGAAATTAAGTCTGAAGAGAGTCAAGGGAGGAATGGGCAAGGGCTTTCTCATATGAAGGAAAACGAAACAAGAGACTTGGTGCTTATAAATATTGAATATATTAAGAATGTTTAATGTGCTGAATAGAGGGTAAGTATATGTGCACGTGGTGGAGATTGAGTCATGATTCTTAGGGCTTTCTTTTAGAAACGAAGGATAGGTTGTAGATGAGAGGGATATGTAGAGGCCCAAACCATAGAACAGTACTGTAGGTAGGGAATTATTATAGAATTATATAATGTGCATAGAATATTTGTAAGAAAAAAATACACGAGATTTGGTAATGATCCCGATAGATTCAGCAACTTTGGAAGAAAACGCTTTGATGTGTGGTTGCAAGGACAGGTTTTGATGGATAATGACACCTAAAAATCTTGTGTTTTCTACTCTATTTATTCTATTGTTATGGTTAATGATAGAGAGACCATCAAGATTAATTGTCTTCTCGGACATGTACAGTGAAAGTTAGTTTGTTAGCTTTGAACCAAGTGGCCAATAGGGAAAGTTCGTATAGTTAACGATATTAATTTGTTCCGAGATGTTCTTGTGCTGAAAGAAAACATTGGTGTCATCCGCAAAAAGTATAAATGAGAGGTAATTTAAACATGTAAATGTATAAAAGAAATAATAGTGGTCCAAGTACAGAACGCTGGGGAACACCACATCTAATCGTACACTTTAAATTAACATAGGAAGCAGTGGGGATTTAAAGGAGTCAATTTTAAGATATTGAAAACGAGAGTTGAGGTAGCTATGCATCCAGTTTAGAGGGGTGCCTCGTATACCATAGAAATTTAACTTCTCTAGGAGGATGGATGATTATTAGTGTCAAACGCCTTTTTGAGATCGATGAAGATACCTATAGTGTGTTCATTTTTTTCGAACGATTCAAATATTTTGTTAGTAAGTTCCAATGTTGCAATGAGTGTTTCTTTCTAAAACCATACTGCTGATCATTTAGTATGTTGTGACAAGTAAGATAATTCATAAGACGATGATACATGGCACTGTCAAGAATTTTGGAAAAGCAAGGTAAAATTGAGATGGGCCTATAATTGGTGAACTTAGTGCTGTCTTCACTTTTGAATACAGGAATTACCTTACTGATTTTGAGTCTATCAGGCACAATACCAGTAGAAAAGGAGATGTTACAGATTTGAGAAAGGGGAGATGCCAATAAGTCAATAGATGTTTTAATCACATTGATGTCAATAACCTGAATAACGTCCACTCCCTCACTGTTACTACTTTTAAGAGAGGACACTATATTAATAATTTCTTCAGAGTAGTGCGTGAAGTGAAGAAACTATCCACAAAATAACCATTCAGATATGATTTGTGGTCAACAGAAACATGGGGAATTTTGGCGCCTAGGGAGGGAGGGACCAATGTTAAACAGGAGCAAACATTTTTGGTTGAGGAGATCATTCGCTTTAGATAAATTTTCATAACACGGGGTCTTTTAGAGATCTAAAGGGGGGAATAAAATAAATATATGGGCAGTTGCTTTCACAGTAAAACATCTTATTTCTCGAGATTTTCAACCGTAAAGTGTTGGTCCCATACAAACAGAGTGGAAAAATAGCTACATTTGAGACAGAAAATGATAACACTTCCTATACAAGTGAAGTTATGATCCTGGCAGTTGTGAACGCAATTTTAGCAATTGCGTAGCGAAGCCTGAAAGATCCAGGATTTCAACGGGGTTTGAACCCGTGACCTCGCGATACTGGTGCGATGCTCTAACCAACTGAGTTATGAAGCCACTGATGTTCGTGGATTCAAGTGTTCCCGTGATGAATGAATCAATGATACATACGAAATGATATATGAAATGAATCATATATTGAACTGCGAGAATCCCAACTTCACTTGATTCATATGCCAGGATCATATATGATTCATTTCATGGATATAATTTCGTTCACTTCCACACGGTTACAACGAACTTTGTTTAAGTGTCACTTGGGCACTAAATGAGAAAACAAGAAAATAATAGGTTGGTTTTAAGGAGGGGAAAACCGGAGTACCAGGGAGAAAAACCCCTTGGAGCAGAATAGAGCACCGACAACTCAGCCCACTATAAGCAGGAATCCGGACCGGATTCCGGAATCCGGAGACGAGAAACCAGAAACCGGAAACCGGAAACCGGAAATTTTAAGAAAGTAATACTCAATGAAACGTAAATCTTTTTACGATATGCTGTATTTCCTATTTCCTACTGTAAATTGTTAAGGAAGGACGGAGGTCTCGGTCTATCAGCCGATAAGAACCAGTAGTTAACGTTAAGTTCTTGTGCATCAAGTAATCTAAGTGGAAAGCCCGGTCTCAAAGGAGACATCAAGTAAATTAATGATCATAATCGATAATTGTTTAGTTTACGTAAAAGCAGTGATGTTTGAAATTTATTAAGTAAACAAAGTTGTGTTTTATCGTCTTTCCTTCCTTTGATTACGTTCTAGCTATAACCGCTACCTCCAAAATAAGAGATATTAATATTCAAGACCTCGGTGTTTTCAAACTGCGAAAACATGGCGGAAAAACCTTCTTTTACGACACTGTGAACCATACCATATTACTATGCAAACTTCGTCATTACGGTCGGGGGGTTGTCAATCACTGGTTTTCGTCATACTTATCTGACCGGGTGTATCGGGGGTGGAAGCGGAATAATTGGATCTCAGTTATTCATTATTCCTTCCACTTTTTTTTCGATTTATTCATTACTCATTACTAAAACTTTGGTCGACTTCATTTTTCAGTATTCGTTAATCTTTACGGAAACTGTAAAATTCTTTATTCCGAATGTTCGAACGCTAAATATTCCTTACCCGTTTTCTTTTTTAAGCCGTTATTCATTATTCCGCTTCTCCACCCCAAAGGGTGTACACAATTCAAGTTAGTTCTATCAAGGCTTTGTCTTGGGACCACTACTTTTCTTGATTTATACTAATAATATTTATCGCTCTGCTAACCAATTCAAGGTTTACTTATTTGCTGATGATACTAATCTTTTTGAACGACGAACTGGCTAAAGTCTGTGAGTGGCTAAGTACTAAAAATTCTCGCTCAACACTGGCAAATGAAACTTTGTTATTTTTCATCACCCTTGTAAACGAAAGGCTAAGATTGATGTAGACCTGGGTCCGGTTGTTCGAAAGACGATTAACTTAATCCAGCATTAGCGTAAACTTTTGTTTGATGTTTTCAACTTTTTGGTAAAATTTTCTTTTCCTATTTTTGTTTTTCAAGATTGACTTCTTTTAATGTAAAGTTTTGCCGAATACCAGCGTTGAACAGCATTTGGGAGTACAGAAATAAACTCCTTGGTTAATTTTTAAGCTGGGATTAGCGTTAATCTGCTTTTGAACAAACGGGCCCTGATAATTTTTGACAATGATTTGAAGATGACGACCTGTCTCCAGCGTAAAGAATATGTGAAATATCTAGGTGTCTTGATAGATAGCAATCTTTCTTGGAGATACCACATTGATTGTATATCTCATTGAAATTAAGGAAGAGTGTTGGATTCCTTGTAACTGTATTGTAATGTGGACTGCCTTAGCTTGGTGGTGCCATCACCATGCTCAAGTCATGATATCCAGAATAACAAACAAGGCGAGATCCATTTTACAGTTTCCATTTCCTCAGAGTTAGTATTAAATTAGGCCTATTCCAACGCGCATGATGCGGAGCGGATTCATCAACTTCTGCTCTGTCAAAAATTACGTATTTTTGCCTTTCTCGACTCGAGTAAACCGCTTTTCTCTCCAAAATACTTTTGTAAGTGTATTCTTCACAACTTGATGCGGTTTTCTACTCCTATATGGCAGTCTAAACTCTACAAAATTGGAAAGCCGTACTCATCGACTCTAGTTCTTTGTTGACGTGCATGCATTGATGTGCTTTGACATGAAACTTGTTCCGGCTCTGGTTCTTCTTTTATCATCACTGGTGGTCTGCAAAACAGCATTGGACTATCCGGACAAACTCCTCTCAAGTCCCCCAAATCATGTTGGATTCCTGATATCGCCATATCTGGTCCAGGGAAGTTTTTCGTCTGGTAATCCATGTATTTGCATATTTGCTTCTTTGTCAAACCATGTTACGGGCCATTTAACAATCTTGTCACGGTCCAAAGCAAGCTATCTATTGTTATTACTTCTCATGGCTAGTGGTACGGGCCATTGTGTCAATCCAGGCCCGTGTAAATTCCCTTGCGGGTCTTGCAGTAAACCCGTCAAAGAAAATCAAGCTGGGATAGAATGTGAGAACTGCTTTCTCTGGTATCACAAAGAATGCATACACCAATCTTCAAAATCATACGAGGCTTTTCAAAACAACTCTCGTCTTACATGGATTTGCGTTTCGTGTTTGTTTCCAAACTTCACCACTACATGGTTTTCATCGCTGCTCGACTTCACGTCTGCAAACGACTTCTCAGCCTTGGAGAACGTCACGGAAACCTTTCCATCTTCCCCTTTTCGTCCACAGATGACATCATCTCCTGTTATCCTACGAAACCATACGTCAGATAAGAGTGAAAGGAACAACATCACATTTTTCTGCGCTAACATAAACAGTATTAGGGGGAAAAAGTTAGAGCTCCAATCGTATCTAGAAGTCGAAAACCCTGATATTGTCGCCTTGCAGGAAACAAAAATCGACGAGAGTGTTCTAGACACTGAAATGTTTCCACCGGAATTGGGCTATGCTGTATTCCGGAAGGACAGGGTGATTGGCGGTGGAGGTGTTATTCTAGCTATTAAATCATCTCTTGACCCACTTCAATGTAACAGCATTAATACTGAGAGCTCTGAGAGTGTATGGGCCAAGATACGACTGAATGGTCAACCGCATTACTTTTGTAGTTACTATAGGCCTCCGGACCAGCATTATTTTGAGCTATCAGCGCTACGTGAACAGCTCACTGACGTTTGTAAACTTCATCCAACTGAAAACCCACCGGCTATTCATGTGATGGGTGACTTCAATTTCCGCTACGTGGACTGGGAAACGGTTACCAACAGGAATGGCGGGGAGCTCTGTGATTCTGAAGGACTAGTTCTAGTCGACATACTGCGTGATTTTTACATGGAACAACTGATCACCTTTCCCACACGTGAAGAAAAGACCTTGGATCTCTTGATGACCAATCGACCGGGACTTGCATCAAATATTAGATCACCAGCTAAGTTCAGCGATCACGATGCGATTGGCTGTTCACTCGCCTGTGCTACTCCAGCTCAAAGCAAACCACGCCGTAAAGTTTACCTGTACGCCAAAGCGGACTTTGACAAAATGCGCACTGACATGACTCAACACAAAGATGACTTTTTTCAATCTAGCTCTAATGATAGTTCTGTTGAGGAGGACTGGTCAGCATTTAAGAATTGTTTGCTGAATTCGATCGAGAGGAACATTCCGTCAAAGTATGTCAGCGGCCGTGATAAGTTGCCCTGGTTATCGCCGTATTTACGTCGCCTAGTTCGCCGGAAACACCGCCTTCACGCAAAGTTCAAAAGTACAGGCAGTGCGAGGCTTCGCCACAAATGGCGCATGGTGAGAAGGAAATTGAACTCGTGTCTCCGTGTTGCACGTAACAACTATATTAATAGCGTTATCGGGGATGTGAAATCAAATCCCAAGTCGTTTTGGAAATTCATCGCTTCTCAACGTAAGGACAGCCAGTCTATGCCACCTCTTCAATCACAGAATGGCCATCCCTGAGAAGGCTTCGACTCTAAACCATTATCATTATCATTAATGATATCGTGGAGGTTGTAAGCCCAGGTACAGAGATTCGTCTCTTCGCCGATGATTGCATCTGCTACAGGAAAGTGAGCTCCATAGTAGACAGCGAGATCTTGCAGCAAGAAATCGATCGGCTGGCTGTGTGGGCTGATACCTGGTTGAGGGACTTTTCCCCGTCGAAATGTAAAACCATGCGGGTCTCCACAAAGACACGTAACAACATCCCGCACCTGTACCACCTCAAGGGTGCGGCCCTTGATTCTGTAAAGGAAGTAAAGTATTTAGGCATAACCATCACTCACAATCTTCGCTGGAATAAGCACGTCGCTGACGTCACCCGTAAGGCCAATCAAATCTTGGGCTTGCTGAGGAGAAACCTGTATTTCTGCGATCAAAATACTAAGGAGGCAGCTTATGTAGGCCTTGTGCGACCCATCCTGGAGTACGCCAGCGCCATCTGGGACCCTCCAACTCAAAACCTAATCCAGGAACTCGAGAAAGTCCAGCGTCGGGCTGTGCGGTTTGTTACATCAGATTATTTTAATTATGAAGAGGGAACAATTACACGTCAGCTATTGAAACTGGGCTGGAAACCCCTATGAGACCGCAGAGATGCAGCCACCTTATGTCTTTTCAACCAAGGACTTAACCAACTGGCGAACATTCCAACAAAGAATCTATACCAACCCTAAAGACATTCCCGCCATATGCATAATAAACACTTTAACGTTCCTTTTGCTAGAACCAATATTTTCAAATTTAGTTCCTTGCCTAGAGCAATTAGGCTGTGGAATAGATTACCTTCTTTTGCAGTAAATTCTAATTTAGACATCGCGGCTTTCGAGGTCCTAATCAAGGAAATGTAATTCTCATGCGCTGTGCATATATATACAAACTTGTAGGTTGCACTTATCATTAAAGTGAAGTGAAGTGAAATACTTGATTGTGCGGATTATAGCAGACCGTACAAGGATTGGGTAAGTTGTTGTAGTTCTCGCGGATTTTAGAGCTGCATGTGTCCTAGCGAATTTGGACTCCCCCGTGGACCCCCCCCTCCTCCCGCTCCATTGCAGTTTATTTAACTTTTTATCGAGGCAGAGTTCGATTTTGGATTGGGAAAACTGACCGGTGCCATAAAGCATAAATCTTTGAGAAAAAGACTTAGATCAGTTTATTTTTCAGTAAAGCTTGTTTAAGGAGGTTCGAAATAGTTTCTCTTTTTTTCAAACAAATAAACATATTCTGTCCTTAGATACAATTAGGGTAATCATATCAAGCCGAAATTTGGTAAGCCTGTTAAGTGCCCATTTCTCACATCACATTTTACTCCAAAATAACGTTACCATGGTAACGATATAAGGCATTTCTTTGAGCCTTAAAATCAAGATGTATTGTCTTTTTTTGAAAAAAAAAAATGGACGGTGAAAGCTTCACATTCAGTGTTACCACAATGTTAGAAATAATCTCTAAAATATTTTAAATTCAACAAAATCTGTTCGTCAGTTTCTTTTAAATGTCTCTCAACTTTTTTTTTCACCTACAGAATTTTTCACAATTTGAAAGACAACCGTTTTAAATTAATCTAAAATAACATGCCAGAAATGAAAAGAATTCACCGCGAGCGGTGGGCGAAATTAGCGGTATTTGTTTATTTTTGATGACCCATTTTGAATCGTGTGCCTTACGCGCGCACCTTCAGCTGAAAACCCTTTCGAGCCTGGTATTTCGTACAGTAGATGCGAATTTGAATTCCTTTCTGACAGAAGCTTTTAAGCGTGATTTGAAAATTACGCATTAGGAACTCGTTGAATTGTCGTGTTGGTTTTCTAATAAGGAGAAAAAGCAAAGGGCAGACTTAAGCTGTGGCCATTTCGTAAAGCTTTGTTTCTTTTTTGTTTCATTCTTCCTTCCATTTGATAGTTTCAATAGGGGCGCTTTCACAAAGCAGGTGCCACTTTCTGAAGTAACACCACTTGGTTGGAAAACCCATGAATTCTCGTATTTATTTTCAATAAGGAGAAACTGAGCAAAGTTAGACTTGAGTTTCAGTAAAAGTTTTTTACAACTAAAAACATTACAAAGGAATTTTATTACCTTAATCAAAAGGAAGCTTATTTTCTGGGGGGTCCATATCCGCCGTGACACCGCGGGATCCAGATTTTAGTGCTGCCGGAGCACACATGAGCGCAACAAATTGAGCTCCTCCAAAACGAGAGTTGGTAGAGCATTGCATCGGCATGGCAGAGGTCATGGGTTCCATTCCCCATGAATTTTTCACGTGTACATGTAGAAGAGACAATTCACCTTTATCACTCGGCGGCCATTTTGGAGTCCGTGGGGAATAAAGATTTTGTCTTTGCATTGTCTTTGCATTGTCTTTGCATTGTCTTTGCATTGTCTTTGCCCGTCCAGCCTCACACTGAATGAGAGGTTCGACGGGCAAAATCTTTGGTTTGGACATTGAATGATATGGGTCTATTGCTTAAATTATCCTGACAGTGCGAGAATCATTACGTCCTTTCGTAAACAACAGATATACAGTATGTCACCAGAATTCCGATCCACTCGCTGACAACTGCACAAATTCGCAGCCCTCTGCTAAGTGCGAACGGAAAACGACTACAGTGAAAAGAATGACGAGACACTAACCATCTGCATTCTCATCTTCTTCACTCGCCATTTGTTGTAATCTAAGAAATTCCTTCAAATCTCTCTCTTCGACATCGTGTCGGTTTTTCTGTCCATACTCGGTTACTACTGTGCCAAAGAACAACAATAATATTGAGCTTTTAGCCTCAAAAATAACGTGGTCTTTTCTGTCAGATCGCAGGAAAAGTACCTTTCCTTCTTGCCACATATTAGCTATTAACTACTTAATAACCTCGACCGTTCGGTCGTTACAGCAAATCTCAAACTGAGGAAGCTAGGCCGAGGTCTGAGATTTTGCTGTAACGTTAAGTTGTTTATTATATGGCTTTAAACAGAACGGTTTTAAAGAAGAAAAAAATAATTTGTAGAATCCATAATCGTCCCATGAGCATTACTGGAGAATAATGCCCTAGTGCCTAGCTGCCCTCAGCCAATCGGAACGCGCGTTATATCGGCAAGAAACACTAGCCATATAATAAATACACCTTATTCGAAGGTTTAACATTTAATACGCACGGATAATTTGCGAGTTGCGAAGTATTTTTCCCGCAGGGGCGAGGAAAAATGCGAGCAATGAGCAAAATGTCCGCGAGTATTATATGTTAAACAAACCATCGAATAAGAGATTTAATATTCCACTACAAAAAAGGTGTTATTTTGCTCAATTTTATTTGGTAAGAGTGTTTTGAAAAAAGATGGATCATCTGTCTTTCAGGGCGCGTGTGAACGATGTAAACAGTACAAAAAGCCAGCCAAAGATCTTTACTTGATTGGATAAACAAAATGACGAGTGACGTCCATCTTAGACTCACAACATGGACCATGGATATTCTAGAACTGTAGAACGTTTAGAGATTTTAGAAGCCCCAAAGGGATCGTTTGATATTGTCACCTCATCTGTGGCTATCTTCTATTTTAGAGTTATTTTAAAAAGACTGAGGGGCTTTGGGGCCTCTAAAATCTCTAAAAGTTCTAAAGTTCTAGAATTTCCATGGTCCATGTTGTGAGTCTAAGATTTCTAAAGCTCTAGAATATGTAAGGTCTTTTGGGGGTTCTCAAATCTCTAAAATCTCTGAAGTTCTAGAATATCAAAGGATCCCTAGCTCTTCTAACTAGAACAGTTCTAGAATACTGTATAGAACTTTCTAATGTCAAGACCTGCACCTTTATGAAAATTGTCTTGTAAGTTCCACTCCTCACCTTACTTGAAAATTGCGACACTAAGAAAAGCATAAACAGATACCAAACAAGTCCTTCTTGTTCTACTCAGGACCCCAAAATGAACAAGCAAATGAAAACCCCTTAACCCTCCCAACTAATTATAAGCTGGTAGACAAAGGGAGAAACCATTCATTTATACTGATAATACATGCAATGCACCAAGTTGTAAAATGAAATCCAGCTTCCACAATGTCTTAGAGAAAACCCCTGGAGGGAGGGAGGGAGGGTCAAGAACCAACACAAGTTCAGGCCATATCATTGGCATCAGTGTGACTCCAGGATTTGAACTAACACTGCGTTACTTTCCCTGCACCATCCCTGCCTTGCCTGGTAACAAAGGAATTTGTTTTATCATTCATACCTATTCTCTCCTCAGCAGCTCTGGCAGCAGGCTACAAAACAAGAAAAACATTGAACATGCATATTCATAGAGTTTGATGAGGATTAGAGGTTCAAATTAACATATCAAATAACAGTGGTGGGTAAAAATGTTCTTATAAAAATTTTTTTTAAATTATGAAAGAACATGGTAAAGCTGAGAGAAATAGAGCAAGAGACAAAACACTAATTTACAACAGTTGGCTTTCAGGTAATGTTTTCCTCCTTATGCATGCCTCGCTGCCTCACATATTGTAAAATTCGCTAAAAAAACAAAGAAGTTCTGAAATGTTTGCAATTCCGTGTTTTCAGAGATTCTGGCATATTTCACCAATCACATTTGTAAGCTTTTTGTGTGAAATGGATGTCCAGTTGAGTAAGCAAATTTACTACTCTTTAGCTTGACCTTTGAATTAGTAAGATTTTTGCTGTTCTTCTAAATTGAAGAGAGAGGGTAAATCAGTCAAACGGAAAAGGTTGTGAAAGAGATTACTGTGCATGTACCGGTAATTTCAGTTTTCCTTGTTGATTAAAATATTGTTGGTTATTGTTTGCAAAGCTTGTTTGTTTACTGTTGTCAGCTCAGAGGTGTTTGATCATTGTAAACTGTATCTTAGTCATTAATGACGATTAATTTTGTACTTTATGCAGGAGCATATAATTATTTCCATACATGCTATAGTATATTGCTTTCTGGGGTTAGAAACGGAAGCTCCGCTTTTAGGCTTGGCTAAATCTATACATTACCTCTGTTGGTTCATTTAATTGTTCAGTCCCTGACAAATGCCTCTCTAGAAATTACAAACAAATAAACACTTTTTAGTCTCCGTTTTCACATGACGTCACGGCCACCACACTGGTGACCCCAAACAAAGAAACAGTGGCCATCTTGGTGTCCCAACCCAATCCTGTGGGAAGTGAACTCTATTATTATGAAAACGTTTTCTTTTATTGAAAAACATGGCTGTTGATCACGTGAGTGCAAATCAACAATAGAAGAGGAGGTCACCTAACATTATCATCAACTGGTGTTAACTACAGCTTTTTGACAATTTGTTCTTTTTCAGTATTAGAAGGCTTAATGCATATACTTGAAATGCTGCTTTGAAGCATATTAACGCAGTATCAAGTGTTAATGGACTCTCAGCCTTTTAGTGATGGCACGTAGCTCAAGAAAGCTAATAATTATTTGGAGTAACGTATAAACATTAGTGTAGGATAGTTCAAGGCAGTCATTCGTCTGACTATTGGGAGAAATTAAAATTTTAAGAATTAGGTTTTTAATATGTTTGACGAGAGAGATTGTAGGGACCTTTAGATTGGAGGACAAGGAAGACTACCAGTACGTGTTTTCCGTTCTGAGCACGCGCACTTTGAAAAATGTCAGCCTCCATATCTTATGTGTACGCTCAGTATGTGTATGCTACTTGTACTGGTAGTCATCCTCATCCTCATCCTCAAGGCCCCTTGCGTTTCGTCAGAGATGTACAACACCATTGCCTTCTTTATTTATGTCTTAGATAGATGTTTTTCCCATTAACATTTGGTCATTATAACTTCAAAATTTTGTGGCCCTTGTAAAACAGTTGTAAGCAAAGAATACATGAAATAAATCAGTGAATAACAAGTTTGCCAATATCAATAATAATGATTATTTTTTTGCACCTGTGTGATTTGTAGCAGGTCTTTGAAGTGTCTGTCTCTCCTCCACATACAAGGTATATGAATAAGGGTGAGCATCAAGGGACTGACCATGTTGAGAAAACAATACTTTCTCACTTGTCTCCCAATGAGTTTTGTCAAAAAAAGCTAAGAATCAGTTTAACTTGACGTGAATAAATAAAACTTAAAGCAAAATGATGAGCAAAATAGTGAATTCAAAGCCTGATTTTTCTTTTCATTGCTTAATCAAATCAATGCACAACTAAATAAATTAAATAAATAAAAGTAAATTACATGAATCTAACTTATGCATTACAAGTTTGGGAACAAAGGAAGTCCTGATAAATGTTTAGAAAAAACATATTGAAATATAAAAGGTAAAGATCACATTAATCTCTAAATTGGATTACACAATGAGCTCAATAATGCACACATTTTGATTGGTCCTCACAGATGCGTTACTGACATCATCATCAAAAACTCTTAATTCTTTATTATATAAATGATATTGTCTTGTGTGCCACTTTTTTGTCCTTACCACATTTTCTCTCACACACAGCAATGTGGAATGACTGTCAAATTATTTATCATACTAATACACAGTGATATATGATAAAAAATAAAATACAGATATTTGCAACAACATAAAAAAAAATTGAACATCACTGCAGTAAGCAGTTGAAAGGAACACCTTTCATTTTGTTATTTCAAACATTTACACCTTGTCCATGGAGGGTTCTCAATGAAGGATGTATTGTACTGTATAAAATGGATTTCCCTACATGTATGCCTACCCCGAAATATCACTTTCTGGAAGTGTTTAAAGGTTGTATTTTAAGGCTCCTTGTAGTCAAGGACCCTATCATACATAACTGTAAATTATAAAATACTGAAGTAAAGAAATGTGAAAAGGATACAAGGATATACAACAAAACTGTCTGTCTGCACAGGCATTAAAACATCTGAATTTAATATGGCACAGACTACTCTCTGAAAAAATGAAAAGTCAGTTTTTTAGTACAGCAAAAAATAAATTTGAGGTATATTGCAGCAAGATGCAAATTGTGTTTAGTTTTGTTTTCTGAGGTTTTTCACCCAGACTTGATTGACCAGTTCTCTACAGTGATGTGATTCAAGGTCCAATAACACAGCCGTCCAGGGAACAATAATAATAATTATTATTATTACACTGTATTTACTTAATTGTAATACAGTACTTGCATAGTAAGTAAGAAGATGAGATAGAGATGGGTGCTAGCAACATTCATCCCACATTTCAAATTCTATAAGCAACTGAAATAACCAGTTTCCCTTCAAAGAAATATATTACATACAGAAATAATTTCTTGCTAGTGGGATTTAAAATGGGAAGGAATCACGGTTAAAAAAAGGTTCTTACAGAAAAAGACGGTAGCACTTTCGTTAATATTTACAAGTCGCATTACATAACTTCCGTTTTGAAATTACAATTAATAGACTACTTATAAATGTAACTTTAGTTTATGCATAAACAGAAAGTGACTAAGTTGGGATCTCTAAAATTACACTTACCCAAATGTGACTAAGATGGGGTCTATAATTGGCCATAAAATAGATTATAAGGTATAGGGGTTCTGAGAGGTAAGCGGCACATACTCAACAAACATTGACCCAAGTACCCCCCCCCCCCCCCTAACCCTAACCCTCTGCCTCCTCCCCCTCCCCTCCACCTTCCCCCTTCTGGTTACTCTACTTAAACCAGCTTCAAAGTTAAATTTTTTAAACCCCTGCCTGTGATTTTTTATTTACTCCATTTTGAGCAGTGAGGAAGCATTGGAAGTGAACATGCAAGTGAACCGTTCGAGCTAGTCAACCCAAGTCATTAATAAATTACCACAGAAAGGAGGGCCACAACACCAGGCATTCCATCTTGCTAAGAAACATTGACAAGAAAATGGTTTTGTTATTTCTCATCTCATTTTGCTTCCTATGCTGTTAATTCTGCACTGCTACTATTTCCTATTTGGGATTAACTGTTGAATACCCAGCCACTTGTTTGCATACGAAATAATACTGTGCACTGTTATCTTCCTTGTTCGTCAAAGAATGCTGCTGCAAGAACAAGATACACGTAGTGGCCAGGTATTCTGCAGTTATTCCTCCTATTCTCCCAGGCTATGGTCTGCCACAAGAAAATATCAAAGAAGCCATACCTCTAGATCCTTGTGGTTTTTCTCCTCTCTACACAACTTTCTGATATTTTCCCTATTTCATTACCAAATAAAAAGAAATTGTTCTTACTTATGGGAATAATCTTACTGAGGCAGATGGCCTATTAAAGTTGGTGACCAGCAACCAATAATTCTGAGAAGTGGTATCACTGGTAGACAGATAAAACCCTACTAGCCCCATGACTTTTGACACTTTTTAGCATACTAACTCAGAAGCCGGCTTGAATTCATTTGCCAAATGAACATTTTTAGCTTTTTCTAACCCGAGGAGATGAAAAATGTTCAATGTAGCTACATTCAGCTTACTGATTTGATTGATAAAAAAGGACAAGATGTTATTGATTGACTGCCAAACTGAAAAGAGGACTAGTAAAATTAAGCGTCCTCTGAATATTCATCAGGTATTAAGGACGGTGCCTACTATTGTTATTGCGCATATGTTCTGCGCATCTCGAGATACTCGGATTTCCTATCGGTGATGCTTACTACTACAGGGATATTTTTGCGCGGTTTAAAACTATCTGGAGAAAGTAGATCTTAGTAAGTACTCTTGGTATCCAAAAAGAAAATTGGGGGTAACCATGCATTTTTGAGAGATAATTAAGCTTTAGTTTGAGAAAGAAGGCCATACATTGCTTTGTATTTTAAAGCTTTTGACAAATATTATTCATGAATTATCATTGAAAAATGCGTGGTTACCCCCAATTTCCTTTTTGGATTTCAATAACACTTGTTAAGATCTACCTTTCCTGCATAGTCATAAACCGGGGTAAAAATATCTTTAATTAGTAGGCACCGTCCTTAAACAAAGCTGAGTAGTTCATATACCAAAGATTTTACGGACAGCGAGCTTATCTTTCATATACCGGACCCTGAATAATTAACGTCCATAAAACAAAAGAACAAAGCTAACATAACAATACCTCATCAACAAGGCCTAATCAGAATAACAATGGTTCTTTTGTCTTCCGCCATTTTGGTCCGGTATATGAAAATCTACCCGGACAGCGTGACAACAAAACATGATAGCATTCAACCGTTCATCCAGGGTTAGGGTAATTAATACCTGTTAGAGGATTGCCTACAGGTCACCTTTATCTTATAAACTGTTTCTCCATATACCACAAGACGAATATCTGGTTTTTTGTCAAACGTAAAACCTTGCAACGGCATGTTTTACATGCACTTATTCCGAATTCGCCGCCATTCACTTACAGCCTCGGTTTGAAGGACTTGGCAGCGGGAACCTAAGCCGAGAGGAAAGAAAGATGGAGGACTTTCTTGCAACAGTACGATCAATTTCTGCCGACAAGAATTATGTGCAACTTGCTGAGTTCTTAAACAGATCCAATGAACTTTTGACCAAATATGCGGGTCAAATTGATGCTGCCATTGCATCACTAGATCCGGATCAGCACGCATTGGCTTTTATGGCACTCTTGTAAGTCTTCCTTTCAAACAGTGACATTTTCGAGGCTCTAAATAGTTTACGGAGATTTTTGTTCTTTTTTCTTGCGGTTGACATCTCTTTGAATTTGAATACTTATTGTCTTGCAGGTTGGTAAAATTATCTTTACCAAATTATGGTGACTTTGAGTTGATATTCAGCCAGATTCAGCAGTTCATAACGGTTTGTTCAAAGGAGCAAATTCAGTTTGCTGGTGAAAAATGTAAGGATAGGTTGAAAAATGCACCTGTCACCGGCAGGCGGGTCTAAAACTCAGGTCACATTTCACATATCTAGACTAGAAGACTAGGCTGATGAACAACTGAATAAAAAGTTTCCCTTAAACCTGAAACAACATTTTTATAGAGTGATTACATGTAGGTATAGGAGACACTTTAAATTTTGTTGGTATATCTGTAGCACGGTGACATGGACACTGACCTGTGACCCATGACCTGTGTTTTAGACCCACTGGTCCCTGGCTTTCCCAATGGATTACCCATGGAACACCCGAGGAGTTGGAAGTAAAAGGTTAATTGCACTTTTGTATTAAATATAGTTTCCAGGGGCTTGGAGCATTGCACATCTTTGACTCTCACCTGCATGGAAACAAAATTCCTAATCCTTCACAGTAACTGTTAATCCTGTATGAAACAGTGATTGGTGGTATGCTATCACAACATTGTCCTTCTTTCTGAGTTTTCTTTGTACAACATAGGGTTGTCTCTAATTTTCAAATTACAACCTGGAACATCAGAAAAGTAGGTGGAGGTGGAGATGTTACCTCCATTTGTCACATATAAATTGAACCTGTATGAAACCCTGAGTAGGTTTAGAAAGGTAAATCAGCCTCTGAAGATAAGATTGTTCTAGTGAGACCATAATGGATGGTTGCTCAATATGAGAGGCCAAAACCTTTAAACCTGGAGAGTCAAAGCAGAGGAAGAGCCATTCTTCGTCAGTTTTTGTTTTTCCAGTCTTACTACCCTGTGGTATGGATTGCCAGTTGAAGACCGATTCCTTTTGCTAAGGAAGAAAAAAACTCATGATAAGTTTCAAATGGCGCAAAATGCTCAAACAGAACTCAGATCTCTTAGTTCTTATCTCTTATTGGTCAAGTACACTTTCATTCGATGTTTGAAATTGAAGTTTGAAATAATAACCAGTTAATGTGCATCATTAACCATTCCCCAGTGAGAGTAACACTTATAGATTTTACTCTGTCTAATGCCTAGCCTGCATAGCAGGTGGTTTGGTGAATTTTAGGTGCTTGTTCCCACCCAGGTTGACTTTTGAAGTATCGGCTAGTCCTGATGGTTTCATGCGGCCGTTACATTCCAGCAATCAATCAAAAGTCACGTCCGGTGGGAAGAAGCATCTAAAATTCACCAAAAGGATATCTAGTGCGAGACGATTTTACTTGCAATAATTGGGGGCACTAAAGGTGTGACTGGGTTACCAACGTCTATAATTTTGTAGGTCTACTCAAAAACTTTGTCCTCTTTGACCCTTTTCCACCGGAGAGTGAGACTAATAGATTTTAGTCCAATGCCAGACAATTTTACTCATCAATTGGAGATGCTTTTGGTGTGAATGGATGTAAGGGATGGGCACTGAGCAAATTGACTTTTTCCAGCTGTTTTCTTCTTTTCTGCTTACTTCATTACATAAAAAGCATTAAAAATGCCCTGCTACCTAAACCAAACTCTGATGATGTCTTGAGTAAGATCGTAATGAAACCCTAGGTTTATTGCACTGCCACTGTGGTTACTTGGCAACTGGACTCTGCAGTCTCTTTAAAAGACAACAGAATAGACCTAATGTGCTAACCAATTCAAATCTTCCAGGATTAAGACTCTTTGTGTATTGTATTTGCATGATAATGTAGCATTCATATGGAAAAAAACGTCTTATTCCCAAAGGGTTTGAATTGGGTACAGTATAGAATTAGCCGATTAGGTCTATTAGGGCATAGCAGTCACAAGTGACCTATAGCAAACATACACTGTATTAGGGAGTATCTTTTATGCACTGCTCTTCAAGATTGTGGACTTTTTCCAGTCTGCCCGGAAAATACAGGAGAAATGAGTCCTTTGATTGCATGGAACAGTTGAGTTTACATTTGTAACTCTGATTATTTCAGTCGCTCACATTTGTCACTTCATAACTCAGTGCCTTGTGGACCTCAAACAGGTTTGTTAAACCTTGCTGTTACATTTATCATTTCCAACAAGTTTTCACTGTTTTTCTGTGACCAGTATCATGGCAGTTTGTGCAGTTGTTTATACATTTGAATCTTTCTTGAAATGTTATTTTCATCTGCAGTTTCAATACTTTGTCTTTGGTAGCAGAACTCATAAAATATCAAGAAACAACTGCACAAGCTTAGATACAAAAATCATTCAACAGTAAATGGAAACCTCCACTAAAACAAGGTCATAACTGGCAAACCAAAGCTGCTAAAGGCCCTTTTCAGGGTTTTTGTCTGGGCTGGGAAATTCTCAGGGGTGGGGATAGTTACATTGTAGATTACCTAATACCCTGTTTTATGGATTATGGAAGAAGGCGAATGTGTTGGCCCCAGGATCATGCTCAATCAATTTTAGCTCTTAGAAGTATGTTGTTTCCATGGACAATTGTATGATTTTCCCTTGGATAGACAATTCTGCCTTGATGTCTTTCCCACAAATGTCATCCATCTTAGATTTTGGAATTCATAACCAACATGTGTGTCAAATGCCCTGAGTTGCGCTAACCTTGCTAATGCCCTTCCCCTGGGTGTGCAAAGGTGTGTAAATGCACCCTTAGGGGTGAGGGGTGGTGGAGGAGCACAGATGGAAACTGACTACTTTGTAAAAAAATTGTCTTTCAGCCAATGAGAGGGATAAGAATGATGTGTGTTGCAATTCAAAAGGCTCAGCAATCTCCAACACAACTTACATCAATTCATACAGATCTTGCACAGGTTAGGCTCCATTATATGGTGCATGTACATGTATATTCCCCTTAATATTGTTAGAAGAGCAACCATATTGTGGAATTCATTCAGGCCAGTCTATATTGCTTGCTTTTGTTGTCAATCATTTAATAAAATTATTGTGTAAATACACCCACGGATCACCTTACCAAAGATTTGGCATGATGTGCACTGTAAGATTACAGTGTAAATTAAACTTTTTTTAAAGAAAAAGCAACATGCTGAAGACATGGAAAGAAAAAAATACAATACCTACATGTATGTCACTTTTGAGTTGACCTTCAGTTTCAACAGAAAGTGTAAAGTATTATTTGTGTTACCATGGTAACCTTTGAAATCAGGGAACATGTCTGTAATGTTCTTTGTGGATGCTGTAGTTCAATAATTTTTGACTTTAGAACAATTTGTTTTTGAACTGGTACAAGATATTTGAACTGGTACCAATTTTAATCATCCTGGTGCAAGAACAGTGAAAATAGTTTAATTTTTGTAGAACACAAAGAACACACTTCATTGATAACCGCTGTTTGCCATTCATTTACTTAGTTCAAGAGGTTACTGAAATAATGTTTGCTGAGCATTCAGAGCAGGACAGAAATAGCAAGACCTGTTAGAAATACTTAACAGTCCTGTTTGACCAAGAATAACAGGAGTGGTGTTAAGCACTAATTTACACAATTTAATCCTAACCCCTGGGGGCATGCTCCCCTTGGGAATTTTTCAAATTTAGACACTCACAGATGCAAAATAGTGCAATCATGGGGATTTAGAGTGACGAAATGTCACCTATGGAATTGACACTTGCATGGAGTCTAAGAAATACTGGAATGTTAGTTATAAATAACTAAACATTTAAACAAAACAGAAAGAAACATACTTAATTGACCGCTCACCATCTGGGCTTTTCAGGGCCAATGAAATACAACAAAACGACAGAAGAGAATAACAACAAATGTTAAGAATCCCAACTGGCCGGAGGCAAAGCAGTTGGCTATTTACAAGTGCAGCTGGGAAGTTGAACCAGGGGCTACCAGGAACAAATTAAACGAGTGGTCAGAACGGGTCTTGAACCAGAGCTCCCCGGATCTCAAGACAAGCGCCCTAACCACTGGGCCACACTGCCTCTCCTTTCATTTCATATGCGTCAAAACAAGCTTTTTTCAAGCTTTTAAAATATCTTGAGTGACTTAACGTCGGAGCTAAAAATGTGTTGTGTCTGACTGGAAAGAGACAGTAAAGATTTCTGAGGAGGCGGCTCATTGAGCCGTTGAGAAGGCAGTGACTTTGACAGTCTTATTAATAGTTATGATTCCAGAAGGTGTATGGTTTCCCCATTGACGAGTAAAATCGTCTGGCGTTAGACAGAGTAAAAATTTTATACTAAGTCTGGCCGGTTTCGGCCGTTTTGGACGTCAAAGGGTTAAAATGGTTAGCTTTCCATAACTGTGAGGATCAGTCTACAGTCTGCAAGTGTCAGACACTGCATTCTAGGTAAAGGATTGGCATGCATTGTAGTGATTGCAGTAACTTATTTGAAGTGTTTAGTCTCAAAAAGCCTGTGCGTTGCCTTGGTCATTGGATTAAGAATATTGGTTTATGGTTATTGGAAGTAAAGCATTCTTTCACATGTAGGTTAAAGGAGTTAGTTTGTAAAGAAGCTCTGATGCTGTGTCAGTGGTAAAGTGAAATTAATAAAGAAAAGGGTTTATCAAGTGAGTTGACATGGTAATCTGGCCATTGTAAAAAAATGTTAAAGCTGACGTTTTGGGGCTGAACAATTTGCATTCGAATTCCATGCGAATTTTGCATTTAAGTCAAAGCACCCAGTTTTTAAGTTTAAGCTCCCATTTTAAAATGGTTAGCTTTCAATTACTGTGTGACTTGCATGTTGACTCACATAGTTTAAGTTCGCCCTGAGATCCAGAGGTAGGGAGTTCAAGTTCAAGTTCAAGTTCGGGTGGGTAAAAAGAAAAGTCTTGAAATTAGAGTAAAAAGTCTGTGAGAGGTGTTGTAGAGACAGTGGGCATATGGGTATGCAAGGAGGAGGCTCCCTGGAAGATAAGGAGGGACAGTACTGTGAAAGAAGAGTGGGATATGATAGAGGTAATTGGGAAGTTCAGGAAGGGGTAGGCAAAGTAGAACGAAAGAAAGGAATATTGTGTTTTTTTGAGACCCCCCAAAAAACCAAGCCCCTGTTTTTTAACTACACCCCCAAAAAGGGTTAGGCTAAATCGCGTAGGTGGGTGGGTCGTGTTTGTTTGAAGATAGAAAAAAAGAAGATATATATTAGCTCCCTCAGTGCCCGGTCCATATTTGTCCTACATGTAGGTCTTGTCTGTTTCCAGAATTTCCAGTCGTTGATTAAAAAAAGGGTTAGGGACCCACAACACACGACCCACGACTCACAACACACAGCCCACAACTCATGACCTACCCACCAACGTCGATTAGACACTCTCCCCCAAAAAAGGAAAATTTCTTTTTTAGACAGTTGATAAAAATAAACCAGTACAATTAAAATTGTACCAGTTCAAAAACAAATTGTACCAGCAGTCAAAATTGAACTACAACATGAACCTCAAACAGATTTGTCAAACCAAAGTTCATATGTCGTGCTGTTACATTTGTCATTTCCATATTTTCACTGTTTTTCTACAACCAGTATCATGGCAGTTAATAACAAGTGATAAAATATCTCAAATTGATCTGTCAACAGCTTTGTTTGCTTGCCAAGTGTCTGAAACCAGCCCTGCCATTCTTAGATGCTGACATTACAGACATCCACAAAGAGGTATACAATTAATTAATTGTCACTACTGAAGTCATGCTTGTACATTAATTAAAACAGTGTACACTACATTCTACATGTGTTAATGTTGTCTGATTTCATTTGTCAAGTTGGGAATGATAAAAAAACCAGTTTAAAAAATTTAAACCAAGAAAAATTTTAAACCACAACACAGACATTACAGCTGTAACTTAGGTCAGCAACATTTTGAAGTCACCCCTATGTATCTTTCAAGAAGCCTATTAGGTACTTTTTCGAAAGTAGCATGAATTATTTTCCTTCTCAGTAGTAAACCATTTGGTGTTTTACTGAACATTGATGTTTGTATGAAGCTTCTCTAATCTGCTGCAATATTATTTCTTTTGTAATTTCAGGGTGGAAAGTTTGATGCAAAAGCATTGCTTGGATATTGTTATTATGGTGGGATGATCTATACGGCCTTGAAAAAGTTTGAGAAGGCACTATATTTTTATGAAGTGGTATGTAGTCCATCTGGACAAAATTACAAAGTATGTCTTTAAAGTTACCCAGTTCATCCCAAGAGAGTGAAACAGTTCTGGTCTTTTTCTGTGGAAAGCTCTTGTGATGGAAAGTCAAGTGAGCATTAAAGATAATTTGCTTAAGATTGGGATTCTCTGTACAAGGCTTCAAACCAAGTGCATACATGTATCCCAGTTTTCCTGTACCTCCAACAATAATAAAAATGCCTTTGCTGCTGTTAGGTATACTTAACTTTCTCAAGGATTTAAAAAGATCTGCTTCCCCTCTCACCATTTGTTACGTAATTAAAAACCTATTTGCAGTTTGATTTTTGTCAGATCTTGATTGAGTATAGTCAGAAAACAAAAGATTAATTTAAGCACAACTGGCAAATGAAACTGTTGCGACCCTTTGAGTAAGGTTCAGGCAGCTCTTAAAAGGTTTACAATGTAATAATCACCATCAATCTCAATAATAAAGTTTTGATATAACATGCACTCTAAATGGTTAAAACTGCTTGCGTTATGAGTCAGAGTACAGAGGCACTGCTGATGCCACTCATAGGATTTGGAAAATAAAGTTTTCTGAAACTTTTATCCAAATGCTTGAGGAAATTATAATAGTTTAAGTATAAAACAAATAAAGAAGCCTCGCCTGTGTTCTGTTCTGTTGTAAAGCACAAAGAAGCATATAGAGCACTCAAGAATTAGGGAAAACACTATCCGCTTCCTGTTACGCTTTACAACAGGGCAAATCACAGGCAAGACTTCTTTATTTGTTAAATATCACATTGATTTTTGTGGTAGTGCACTTTATAACTCTATGTCACCGGGTTTGTAAGAGTGAGTGATTGAGTGAGGCTGTGGTGGCAAATAGGCCCGTAACGCGTGCATAACTCACAAACATAAACATGTCTGCTGGAAGCGAGCTGGAGTTTCAACAAAATGAGCTCCAAAATTGGCATGAATAATAAAGCAGCTGCTATTTCCAAAACGGTGGAATTACCTGGTGATAAATAAGGCTATTTCCTCGTCTAGGAGAGTGAATTTTTGACTTCTGTCTTTTTTTTTTTTTTTTTTGACTTTGCAGAAACAATCGTCAACAACCTCAAGAGTTGGGCTATTGTGATCTTTTTGTTGAATTCTCGCATTTCTTGTCAATCTTTAAAACACTTGAAAAAAAAAAAAAAACAAAAACCCAGTGTCTTGCCATCATGATACAGTGCTGTGTTACTGCACTTCCACACGTACGCATTGCATGCCTATTTTTATGGTGTGATTAGGGAACAATAGGCAGTTCAGGTGTACACTGTGTAAAGGATTACTTTTTTTTAAATGGACAATCAGGTGCTTTGCTTTTTCTTGCACTTCTAGACTGAATAGATTTAACTATTGTTTTCTCAACATGTTTTACTTGCAGGCTGTGACATGTCCTGCGGTAGATGTTAGTCATATAATGTTAGAGGCTTACAAAAAGTTCATTTTAGTTTCCTTGATTCTCCATGGGAAGGTAAGAAATGATAGAGCAAATTCCTTGAGTGTACTGGCACGAGTAACAGTTATAATTTGTCAATATAATTAAGATATTCAGTGTTCAAATTCAAGGAAACTTGGTTACTTTACTTCAACAGATAATAGATCTCCCAAAATATACTTCACATGTTGTGATGAGATTCCTCAAGGTAAGGGAAGAATATAACAATGTGTGAATTTCTTTTTTTTGTTGTGGAGACCTTTCCATGCTTTTCCAATGCATATTTCAATCAATTGGAGAAATGAGTAGTCCCCTATGCAGGTTTTTTTGGGGGCACAATGCAATGCTGGTTATTTTTTGCAAGTGTTGGGTGATGCCTTAAATAATGGCTGTGTAGGAGACTAGGAAGTGACAGATGCCCCTTCCAGGACAAGATGTGGCCACAACACCAAGCAATATCTCACTTACCTTGTCCAAAAAGTGAATGAGTTCTTTGAATTCTTTAACATATCCCACGCTTTAGGATTTTCAATTTTTTTATCCCTGTTTATCATTGTTATTTGGGTAAATAGTTGATTTTTTTACTGGTTCATCAAGGTCAATAATTATTACTTGCTATTGTAATGTGCAGCTGTATTAATTTCATTCGAAAGAAAAGGCATTTTCAGTTTTCTCCTGTCAGGCCGGGGCGGTGACCACAACATGTTTTGCATTTTTAATAATATAGTTATTATTCTGGTGCAACATTATCACAGAAACTCTAAGGACCTACATTTACATGCAATTTGCAATGTGTTTGTCAAGGCAACTTGCTTAAGGGAGCGTTCACAAAAACTTGTTGGGGAAGGGGGATGGGACTCATGAGAAATTATCTACCGGTATTATAATAATCTAAAAAATTTGGAGGACCCCTATTTGCTGCATTAAACATTTTCAGGGACCCCCTTTTAGTATCCCTAAAATTTGAGACACCGCCAACCTACCTAATGGCCACAAACCAATACACGATGCAGAAGTCAGAAGAACAAGCGAAAGAAATTAAGGCAACAAGAGAAAAATGCCTCCAAAGAGCATAATGATCTGCTACGAAACGCAAAAAAAAAGGCAAGGGAAACAAAACCTTTAATAATAATTATAATAATAATAATAATAATAATAATAATAATAATAATAATAATACCAACTTTATTCATTTAATTCAATGAAAGGGAAGGATACCAGAGGTTATCCCTATCGGGGGTATCCGCCCACAGCCGGATGTAATTGATTGAGAATCAATTTTGATGAGGGCGGCAGGAAAACTGGAGTGCGAGGAGAAAAACCCTTGGAGTCAGACTGAGATAGTCTGAAACTCAGCCCACATACAACCCGAGGCCAGAGTTGAACCGGGTCACAGATGTGGGAGGCATGGTTGATAACCATTAAACCACCCTGACTCCTCTGTCTTTAGAAAGCCAGCGCTATCTCACTGATACGTGGCACAACCTAACAGGGGCTCAAGAACAAAAAGATCCCAGGCTTGGGTCAAAGCCTTAAAAGCAGAATCACTCACTTCTACCACCGACAAGCCTATCCGTTGAGACTAGAATTAAATTGATGCAAAAGCGAGAGGCCAAAAGGTCACATTCACATTACTGCAAAGACCAGGGTTTTTGGCAGTTTTGTAAAGTAGCGGACATATTTCTGAAAGCAGCATAGGCCACCAAAGTTCGCGTCACTAGAGAGCGTGTAATAATTGATTACTAGTGGAAGATGACCTTTGAGTAAAAGCGGTGTTGCGTTACAGGCAGCCGTTGAGAATTTAAACGCGTTGTAAGACTTTGTATGGGAAATAAAATACCGAAGATTATGAAGCCTAAAAAACGCTCAATTTAACGTTCATTCAATAAAATGAATAAAAATGACTTACCTCTGGTGTATTTTTGTGCCTTTTGGAGCTTATTTTACCGTTTCGGGAATTCCGTGTTTTCAATGTTCTAAGACCCCCTTGAGAGTGTTTATATTTTTCAAGCACCCCCCTTTACCTCTAATTTTTTTGAGGGACCCCCCAATTTCTCATCTTGTCAACTGGGGGTGTCCTAGGGAGCCTGAGGAGACAATGGTTTAACGAGTCAAAAACTATGCCCCCACCTTTAATATAACTTGTGCAAAATGTCAGGATTGCAAAAATAATCTTCACAAGCTAGAGCAGGTCTGCAAATTGCTAAGACTTCAAAATTACCCCTCTTCCTTCCCCACGTCCCTCCTTCTTCGCCACCAGAAAGAATTAGACAATGCAAAAACGAGTGTTTTTTCTCACTTAGCCACTGAGTTCTTCATATCATGAGCTGGCAGCAAGTTACTCATGTAATAATCCAAATGAAGTACGGGCCACAGCAACAAAAAATGAAGACACTTTTAGAACTGTAAGTCAACATATTTTTTTTGTTGCACTCTTCAGTTTTTTTTTGTTTTTTTTAATCAGTTGTTTTGAAGTATAAAACAATGTTTTACCTGTTTCACAGCAATATTATCACTGCACGTTTTACAACGGATGAATTGATTTAAATGAATTTGAGAAGAAAACTAATTGAAATTATCCAAAAATTTGTTGTTGCTTTTTGTGTATTTCTGTTAAAACTTTGCAGTTATAGATCAGTGGATTTTAAAGTCTTGTTGTACATGTAGCTTCTAGGTGTCAGTGTTTTTAAAATGTATGCTATCAGAATGAAATTAACATCATTCTAATGCTCCTTGAATATGGTTATGAATCCAAAAAAGTATTCTTTTGTTTGAACATTAGTTTTTCTATGCAAAAACAGATACAGGGAGGGATTTCAATTTTTTTTGGGCAATCAATTTTGAGATAAATTTTCAGCTTAATGGTTTTTTAGGGGTTTTGATTTTATACCATATCTTGTCAAAATTCCTGACAAAAACACTATTTTCAACTTTGATGGAAGGTGACAAATACAAAACGCAATATGTCAAAAATCGCCAACATCCGTTAAACTGAAAATTTTACTCAAAGTTGATTGTTCAAAAACACTTACAAAAAAGTTGAAATCTCTTCTAGCTTAACCTCTAGAAGAGGACTACAGTACCTGTTTTTGCTTTGAAAACCTAACATAGAAAAAATAACGATCAAACAAAAGAATACTTTTCTGGATTTAAAGGGACATTCAGGGGCAATACAATTATGTCAATTTCGTTCTTGTAGCATGAATGTTGATGAAATAAGAGCATTTTAAAAAACCTGACACCTCGAACCTATAACGTGATCTTACATGTAAGTTTAATCCTTGGTCATTCATTTATCCTCAAAATTGTTTCTTTGCAGGATAACAACATTGGTTTGGTTAAGCAAGTGGTAAGCTCCTTGTACAAGAAGAATATCCTTAGACTAACAAAGGTACATTACTGTTATTGATCTTGAAGTGTATCATTAGTTTTCAGGGAACAAGTTATACATAATGTTCTAGAGGTGTAGTTTGAAAGAATACTTAGTTGAACCCCTGTTTGGGCAAAAAATCTTTGATTGTCTGAAATTCATTCTCGTTATAGCATTTACCACTAAAAGATGGCACTACTGTAGCATTGTTAATTTTACGAAATTGTATTTCTTTTCTTACTCTTAAACAATTCATTGTTTCAGACTTTTCTCACTCTGTCCTTGTCAGACATGGCTAATCGCGTCCAGCTTAGCAGCCCCAGGGAAGCTGAACAGTACATATTGAACATGGTATGTTGATAACGTTAAAACCAGTGAAGAGTATGTAAAGAAGCACATTTATTTTATGTTAACGGAAGGCAGAAATCAACCCAACATGTTTAAAGGTCCACAATTATCAACTGCATATAAGGTGTATCTGTGATAACTTGTTAACTTTTCCTTTTATGTTAGTAAAGAGGTCAAAGTGGTGGTGGTGGTGGTGGTTGATTACTATTTACAGGAGAAGGAGGTACTTCAGGAGAAAAGAGCAGTCGTTGGCAGTGAGGAGGTGGTTGAGCTTCCTGGTTTGAAGGCTCAGGGTAGGAGGAATGGAGAGGTGAAGGTTGTGAAAGGACTGATGCATAATCTTGTGAAGGATGGGATACCGGTGTCGCAGATTAATAGGCTTTTGTATATTGGGTTGTATGTTGTTGCGGACAGGTTGGGGCTGATGGGGAAGAAGAAAGGTATCAATTTCGATAAGAAGAAATACAGATAGCAACAAGCATTGAGGAGTGCATCGTGGAATGGCAGCAGGAATTGGCAAGGGACGAGAAGATGAGGAAGGGGACTGGGCCGGTTGTTGAGAGTGGTTCGGTTGTGGTGAGTTCGTTGTTTAAGAGGAAGATCCGATCTGGGAGCACGTCAATTCCGTGGTTTCACGACAAATGTACGAAAGTTAGGGCCTGTTTATGTGAAGGTGGGGTAACTCGGGTAGGTGGGGTCGACAAATAGCTCGCTTTTACATGCAATCTTACCACCCGTGCTCCCGGGTGAGCTTTCTCGAGGCTACTGCGTGGTCGCTAAGTACTTACTTAAACAGGCGGAAATCCCGGGTCTACTCTCACTAGCTACTCTTGCTTCAACTTTCAGTGCTGTGGCTTCGTACTATCTCTTTTGATGCTGAATGCATCCGACAAAAGCAGTATATTGTGACACAGGCTGACCCCGGGTTGGCGGATTACCCCACCTTCAAGCGACCCTGGCTGAGCGGGTTACCGAACCTCTCATGTAAACATGAGACTGAAAAAATAAGAGTTTATATTGAGAGGCAGGGTACCCCACCAACTATAAACAGGCCCTTGGACAGAACACCTTGTTCAAGAATAACCAGAGTCAGTTGTACAATGAGTTGGGGGCTAGGCGAACTCTGGGCCAACCCAAGGACCAAATTCATGGGGCAGCAATGAGATTCTTTAGTGGCACCTGGTCGGTGGAGAAGAGGCATAGCAAGGATGCTAGTTTGTTTGATGAGGTGAGGGACAGGATGGGTCGTGTGAACAAGCAAGATGAAGTGAAGATTAGTGTCAAGGATGTCGAAAATGGAAATTGGGAGGTGGTGAATTGGAAGGCTGCAGGTTCGGATGGTGTAAGGGTTTGGTTTAAGAGGTTTAAGTCGTTACATGGGTTGATTTCAGAGGGTTTGCAGGGTTGTTTGGACAGTGGGGAGGTGCAAGCGTGGATGGTAAAGGGGAGGACAGTGTTGATACAGAAGGATCGTGCCAAGGAAGGAGTGGCTAGCAACTTCAGACCAATTGAATGTTTGCCGTTGATGTGGAAGCTAGTCGCTGGGATCTTGGCGGAGAAGATGTAAGGATATTTTGCAGGTTAATAGGCTGTTTCAGGATGAGCAGCAGGGGTGTAGGAAGAGGTTGCGGGGTATGAAGGATCAGTTGTTGATAGACAAAGCAGTGGTAGGGGAGGCTTGGGTGAACTAAAGGGGTTTGGCGATGGGGTGGATACATTATCGGAAGGCCTGTGATATGGTGCCGCATTTGTGGATCTGTTGAATGTTTGAAACGGTGAAGGTGGCTGACAACCTGAAGGGTTTTTTGTGTGGCAGTATGAGCAATTGAAAAACTGTGTGGACGTGGAGTGGAGATCAAACGGGGAATATTCCAGGGGGACTCCTTGTATCCACTGTTGCTTGCTATCGCGTTGATCCCTCTGACTTTGTTGTTGAAAAGATAGAGCATCGGGTACAAACATGGAAAGGATCAGAAGTTGATCAACCATTTGTTGTTTATGGACAATTTGAAGCTGTACGGAAGGTGTGATGAGGAGCTGGAGAGTTTGATCAATGTTTTGCTGCTTTTCTTAGGGGGCACAGAGTTGGAGTTTGGATTGGACAAATGTGCTGTGTTGATTTTGAAGCAGGGGCTGAAGGAGCTGTGTTGCCGGGTGGTCAGGTGATGGATGAGGTTGACGAGAATGGGTATAAGTACTTAGTTGTATTGGAGGATGCGGATATTATATTGAAGGAGCTGAAGGTAAAGGTCAAGAAGGCCTTTTTGAGGAGGGCGAAACTGATGGCGAGGTCAAAGTTGTACGGTGGAAATTTGATTACGGCAATAAATTCGTGGTGTATAGGTATAGTGAGGTACAGTGCAGGGATTTTGGATTAGAGTGATCGGGAACTGAGGGCGATGGATGTGAAGACGATGAAGACGTTTACGACATTTGGGCGTTCCACAAGAACTGAAGGGGAGTGTAATGAGGTTGTAGAGGAAGAGGAAGGATGGCGAGATGGGATTGAGCAATGTGTGTGATTGTATTGTTTGAATATGTCAAGGTGCGTGACTAGTGGATGTTTAAGGTTGTTGGAAAGAGTTTGGAGGTGAAGAAGGCAAGGAAGAAGATGTTTCAGGAGAAAAGGTTTCATTAAGCGTGAAGTACTGATGAATGGTTGTGGCAGGGACTTAGAGCTGGGTCTTTGGGGAAGAGCGCGGGTGTTTTTGCTACTCAGGGGCAGGGTTTTGCGAACAAGGCTCTTTCAGGCCGCAACTGAGAAGGAGGATGTAGATCCAAAGTGTAGAGTGTGTGGGAAGTAGTTGGAGTCGGTTGGGAATGTGGTGAGTGGTTTACTTGTTTGGTGCAGAAGGAGTATCAGAGGAGGCATGATCGGATGGGTTTGAGGGTGTACTGGGAGCTATGTTGGAAGTATAGTGTGAAGTGTGCTGATGTGTGTGGTATAAGGGGGTTCCGGATTAAGTGAGGGTGTCGGAGGATGGGAATGTAGAAATCTTGGGAGATAGGAGCGTCGAGGCAACACAGAAGATTAAACATAATCGTTCAGACGTTATTGTGGTGGATCAGGAGTGGACTATTGTCGATTTCTCGGTGCCTTGGGGTAGGAACGTGGCATCTGACTAAAGAGGATGAGAAAATCAGCAACTACTCTCCTCTGGCAAAGGAAATCAGAAAGATGCACCAGGTGTTGATGAAGATTGTGCCAATGGTGGTCGGTTGGGATTTCGGATGAAGGGATTGGGGCCATCCTAATCCGCGAGAGGACGCTTATTCCTTAAGCCCCAGGTCCTGGGCCGAGTTTGAATTCTATCTCATCGCAGGTTGTTCTAACATTATTGACTACTGCAGGTTGCACTTTGCAGTGTATTGGCTTGCCCCCCAAGTGTCTTCATTTTTTTATATGTGAATAATTTTCTTTCAGATTGAGGATGGAGACATTCATGCCAGCATTAATCAGCGAGATGGAATGGTTTCCTTTCATCAAAATCCAGAAAAATACAATAACCCAAAGATGCTAAAAAAGTTAGATGAAGAGGTGGGACGCTAAGGACGCTTTCCATTTGACAGAACTGATCGGCCAGACCGGGTATTTGGAAGGGCTAACTCTACAAGGCCCTCAAATTAACACACTCTTGAGGATGATATATACTCCTCCAGAAGACTGCAAGGGATTACCATGCAATTGTTTCTTGAAATTGTTGCATTTTCTTTGCAAACTGACAAATCCGCCCGGCTAGTTCTGATAAAAGGAAAGCGCCCTAAGTTAGGATCACGGTTAAAGCAAAAGACCCTCATTCCTTTGTTCTCAACTCCACCTATCCCTTACCTATGGTAGCCTCAATTTGTAGAGGGATGACTTCCTGCTTGTAGGCGTTGTCTTTTCCGTAGCCGTCGTCGTTCCTTAAACTCCCAAATAATCCCGCCGGGCAGGACTTAACTTCAGTGAACGTTTGTCGTCGAAAGCTGTCAGACGCGCAGAGTACAGGCTTGAACTTGCTGTGAAAAAGAAGTTGAAGCAAACTTCATGTCTCCCTTGAAGCCAATGTGTCGAGATTCCCTTCTATTTTCTTCAATCTCTCTGGATTTAGTGTTTTAGTAGTAACTACCTAAGGGCCGATTTACACGATACGATTTTGTTGCATGCGACAAGCTCACGACAGGCCTACGACATGACTTACGATTGTCGCAGCGTTTTAAAACATGTTTTAAAATGCTACGACATTTTTTCTGACGTACACAACAATCGTAAATCATGTCGTGGGCCTGTCGTAAGCCGTTGTCGCATGCGACAAAGTCGTACCGTGTAAATCGGCCCTAAGACATCTACCATAGTACTATAATGATTTACGATACCAAACCAATAGACCGTATTCATAAATGGCGGTCACATTTATAATTCTTTTGTCCACGTGCAAATTAGCCTACCGAGCCTCATTTTAGAGCAAGAATTCTTTTCAATTCACTGTATGGTATCGAGGCTTGGTAGGCTAATTTGCACTTCGACAAAAGAATTATAAATTGACCGCCATTTATGAATAAGGTCTATATTGTGTACTATTAGAGCTACATATTACGCAAAGACAACTTGAATCTTCTGGAAAATAGAACGCAGCTCAGTTGACAGTAATGGAATTAAGCAGTGTGTCAAGTTACTGCACTACTGAAATTGCTTTATGCTCATCGTAATTGTTTTAGATGCGATTGTTCCAACATCTTGATGAAAAGCTGCAGCATATGGACCGCGAACTGGCAACAAACCCGCAGTATGTTCAAAAGGTCAGTTCACTGAGGCATGTACTAAAAGCAGGAACACCGGAATACCGGAACACTCCGGAACACTGGAATACCCCGGAACACCGGAACACCCAGGAAGTAACCCAAAACCCTCAATTTGGCTAACCCTAGGCCTAGCTAGGCCTTAAGTTGGTTTTTATGCCTAGGGTTAGCACACCGGAAGACTCCGGAACACCCTGGAAGTTAGGGTTAGCCCTCAATTTGGCTAACCCTAGGCCTAAAAACCAACTAAGGCCTAGTTAGGCCTAGGGTTAGCCAAATTGAGGGTTTTGGGTTACTTCCAGGGTGTTCCGGTGTTCCGAGGTGTTCCGGTGTTCCGAGGTGTTCCGGTGTTCCGGGGTGTTCCGGAGTGTTCCGGTGTTCCGGAGTGTTCCGGAGTTTTCCGGTGTTCCGGGGTGTTTCGGTGTTCCTGGTTTTAGTACGTGCCGTTCACTGAAAAGTAATGATAGAATCTTAAAATACATTTCAAGATAATTATTATTATTATTATTATTATTATTATTATTATTATTATTATTATTATTATTATTATTATTATTATTATTATTATTATTAAGGAGTTTATCACGATTTTTGGTTCGGATTTACTAAGCTTGAACCTTCAAGATTTCGAGCACCGCCGCAACGATGAGGTGTTATGGTCTTCCCCAGGTCGCTCGTATCACGTACTCTTCTCAAAAAGGGAGAAGAGTGCGTGACACGACCGATCTGGACCGTCTGAGAATCAGGCTAGGGAAGGGTCAGTCTCAAAATCTTTTTGGGGTGCATGTTGTGAGCAGAATTTACTCGAATTTGTCAGCATAAAGGGCACAGACTATTTTGATTTTATTGGTATTCTTGACAGTAGTCCAGTCTCCTGAACAACTTGCACCCTCTGAAGTTATCTCCGGCTTTTACCTGGCTTGAAACGAATGTGATTCGTCGATATTCTTTTGCAGACAATGGGAGCACATGCTGAAGAGGATGCAGGTATTGGTCGAATGCGAGACGATGTGCTGATGTGAAAGGAATCGTTCTGCTGTTGCCGCAATGTGATTTCATATATTTATTAAAGATCTCAGACTAGAATCGAAAATAAGGTTGTAAAAAGGCAGATTTTTACAAACAAATGGTCCAGAGTTCAGCCTAGTTAAATAAATTTGTACATTTTCTTGACGTGATTCCTTTTCCGAGTGAAGCCTCTTTCATCTGTCCTCTCGGTTGGACTGGGATGAGTAACATTCCGCCATTTTTGGCTCACTTTGTGTGGTAAGCCACCTTTCCCTCCCAAATCCCCTGCTCGGTTCGATTTATTTTAATCCCTTCATTCTCGTCTTCTGGAGCCATCTGGCCCCCTTAGCCGTTGGAGATTGAGCACGAGGACATTTGTTGGTAACAACCTATCACTGACAGTTGGATGGGAATTCTGGGAAATAAACTAACTTCCTGTCCCCAATTGTTCAAAAGGTGAATAGCGCTATCCACTGGATAACTCAATTGGTTTTGCTAGTGTTTATCTGCTGGATAGTGATTTCTCCGGTGAATAAAGTTATCCACCTTTTTGAACATTCTAAGTGAGAAAATCTTATTTTTTCAACTGTCTCAATACGTTCATCTTCTACCTGTTGTGAATGTACATAATCACCCGATAAGAAACAATTTTTGTACGGTAAATTGGAAAGGTCGATTTCCAAACTTCATGTTAAAGCTTAACATTTTAAGCCCCAGGGCTCAGGCCTAATAACTGATACTCTTATGAATATCAAATTGTCCCATTCCTCTGTGGAACCGCGTCCCCTGCCTTACTGGGTTGGACACCGTTAAATCCTTATTTCCTCTGGATTGACTATTATCGATAGGTTTTTATAACACCGCGTCCCAACGTTAGTGGTAGCAGCACAAATGTTCCTAAGACAGGGCCGTTTATACGAGAGAAAATAAACCGCGGCTTACATAAGACGCGAACACCCCGTGTAAATGGCACAAAATCTACGTTCACGGCTTTCTCAAGCCACGGCTTATCCTGGCCTTGGAGTTTACACTCGTATAAATAGTTCCTTTCGCGTATTATGTACGCCGCGGCCAGAGTAAGCCGCGGCTTATTTTCTCTCGTATAAAGGACCCTGTTGTGTCCTTGGCCTCGATTTGAACCCGGACTGGGTGGTGTTGAGTCAAAAAGATTTAACAAGAGGCAGAGATATCCTTTGTCCCAGGGAAGCGTTTCATCTCAGTCCTTTTCTTACAACTCTAATGGCAAAATCCATCCCTCCGACGTTTGTTCGCAACATCTGAGGCACTTAGTATATATAGCGCTTCTTTTTGAAAGAAAATCATGAGGAGAAAAGGCTTGCTAGACGAATTAATTACCGCTTCTCTTTTGCTCACAAGAGTCAACCAACCACACTTTTCATTTACAAGTAACTATAAGACAAGTAAACATTAGAGACGATGAAGGACAATTAGTAGCCTGCACACATGCACTCCGTGCGTCGAATGGCACGCAGTCAACAGCTGGGGAATTGGAGCGAGCGGGCCGCGCGCCATTTGACGCGCGGAGAACCTGTCCTCAGGCTAGACAACTAGAATCCATATACGAAATGACATGACCACACAAAACTAATTTAAATAATGTTTATTTCCAAGACTCTCATTAAACAACCACTTCGCATCCCATGCTTTTCCTCAGCGTGGATCTTCCTTTGAGGCTCGGGCGCGGTAAGAGGGTGGGCCTCAACATTTACAAACTAAAATGAATCGAACCACAGGTTATGAATATATTAATTAGTTACAAAAACCGAAGTAAGAAAAAAATCCGTGATATTTTACACTCTTTTTCTTTCCAAACATCGAATCACCCGCTATACAAACGATAAACAATTTTTATCTACTAGGGTTATCAATGTGCCCAAATCAAATTGAGGCTTTAAAAATTCTCCTTCTTGCATATTTTGAAGTCCAGCAGTTTCATACAAAAGATAAATGATCAATCTATTTCCTCGATTTGTTTAAATATTTCTGCTCTCTCTAAAACGAAGCTCCTAATTTCTTGGAGTACACAAGTGTTTCTTGTAAGTATATTGTTTTGCGCCATATCTTTCAAGTGCGTAATATGCGGGCCGAAAACGTATCAGTATCAACGTATCATATACCCCAGTGATACGCGATTCTCGTGGTAAATAAACAGCATGAATAACTACTCCAGTTTGGCTGCGTCCGAACGAGGAAATTGCAGAATCATCGACCGTTGATCACAAACGAATTTACGAGCAATTACTAATATTGACCCTCACTTCGACTACGAATCTGTCGAGTCCGGGTGACCGACCACAAGCATTAATCTGGGCCTTATCGCGTCCAATGGGGAGGAGAAGGGTATTTTTGTAAAGAGATACAGACCTCTCCGTATAAGGAAAGCAGCCAAATCTCCAGGCGAAACTATTCAATAGGAGACCAAAGATTGTACTTCTCGTACCATAGCCATGAATCGCGAGAGAGCGCTTTCCTCTAAGTTGTAGAAAATAGCTTTAGGCACACGGAGCGCGCCACGGGGAATCGCAGACACTTAGGATAGCGAATCCTAAACTAATATTTGTATTATCCAACTCTCGTTCCAACAAACACATTCGACGCATCGATTGACTTATATCTGTTGCCCTATTCGTGACTAATTAACCTTCAAATTTAGTGCTAGCAAAGTATGCATTGACAGTTCTTACATTTCCTGCATTTATAATGGAACCTTTTGACTTGTACTGCATTAAGTTCTTATCAAAAGTAAACGTCAAGTACAAAATACATTTAACCATAGATTTTAAACGATAGAACAGTAAAAAAAGAATATTGTAGTAATTTTTTTTTACAAAAACTGTTCACCTAAAACAATTTTAACCGTAACTGGCACCATATAATTTACTTTCACAGTTCGCTGAAATAGACATCAGATTCAAATGCCACAGGTCTAATCCAACTACCAGAATGTTTAAATGTTGTAAATTTCCAAACTTGAAGGATTATGGTAGTTGAACTCGAATTACGAGATCGCTAAGTTGAAACCTCTATTGCCTGAACTCCTTGACTCCAAGGACACTAGATTACTGCCGCATACATGGCGGATATACTGCTCTCGTGGAGAAAAAAAAAACATTTAGCATGTGTTTTGGTCTTAACATCTATGTCCAAACACTCTTGAATTTCAAATCTTCTGTGAGGGGTACACCAGATTATTCTCTGCCTTAACTGAAGTTTGACTGAGACAGCTGGATTGTGTTCCGAGCTTTAAACCCATCCACCAGTCAGTTTAAAGAACAATTCCTCGTTGGAAGGCTGATTGACATCCTTTCTCATTGACATAAAGATGTAACCACCAATGAACTCGTGAATGACCTTAATGTCTGCACTCATACATTCAAATGTAATGGTTTCGCCTTCACACTGTATCACCATTTCTCTTGTTTCCCAGTTCACATTCCAGTTTTTCATAACACTGTATCGCCAAGTCTTAGTTGCCTCTCGGCTGGATGGGTCCATTCGCATGATTCTGTTAAATGCTATTCCAAGAATTTCCTATAAAGAAAAAGATTCACAATGAAGCGATACAACTTATGTTCTTTACTAGTTGCCCCTTTTCATCTAGGTGACCTGCGAAGGCAGGCGTACTCCCGGCTCTCGTTTCTCTTTTGTCTCTTTTCTATGAACAGCTGAATAGCGAGCCGAAAATATACAAAATTCTGGGTTCTCAGACTCAGGATGTAGGAAGATAACCAGCAAGGGAAGATCACCGTCATTATCGTTCGGGGCGATAAGTCGCGATAACTACTGTTCCATGCAGTGTCCTTGACTTGTTTAGACCCTGCAAGCGGATTTTGCCGGACGACTTTAAGCGGGAATGATAATTGCAACTGAGAAAGCAAATTGAGAAGTCGCAAAAAAGCTTGCAAAAAAATAATAACAATAGCAGCCAGAAAGAAATGGTTTGAAAGGCTTTCTTTAACATCGCTACAGCTGCTTAGAAACTGTTATCAAATATCACCGCGTGTCATGCGGTTGACCAAATGGAGAAAAGTGTCATCGACTAAGATGAAAAATATGAAAATGTTCAGAGTAAATAATAGTTGAATGTAGTCGATGATAATGCACGATGGTGAGTTGACAGTTTTAACCGCTAGACCAGGATTTCAAGTAAACCTTTTTGAAACTTCATCTTGACGAAGATGGTTCTTCTCTGAGAAACAATGAACTGAAACACAGCCAGCCGTTTCTCCTGGGTTACTTCAAGACCCCGATCATTGTCGGTGTTGTCAGGATCCGCTAAGCAGTTTCGACTTCACCAAGTGGAGGTCCTTACCTCTTTCTTGGAGCCTCGGAAGCGAACCACAAAGTGCGAAACACCAAACTCGGGTAAGGATTGCCACTGCCTGATGTACAACATCTTGGATTCAACTAATGAAGTCTTGTTTAACGATGAATGTGCCTCAAGGATTCGAGCTGCAATCTGAATATGCATACCACACAACAAAGTGAGCAAGATAACACGAATATACGAAAGGGAAAATGATTATTGCACTTATCCGGACGATTTATCATTTAAGCAATTGTCTGCACGTAATAAACCACTTTTATACAATGTAAATGGCGAGCACCTTCACATTCTTTTGCACCTATGTTAATTAAACCTACTGCCTTCATGTTTGCCGCCATTATTCGCCCTTGTCACACGGCGGCCATATTGTCCCGGGAGACAAAAAGAGCTTTGTTTTACCACGCCAAGCCTCGCAGTGGAAACCATGGGGGTGAGGCTTGGCGTGGTAAAAAAGCTTTTTTTGGTCTCTCGGGACAATATGGCCGCCGTGTGACAAGGGCTAATGAAAGACGTCTATAGACACCTGAAAAATACCGGTGGCCTCAACGGGAATCGAACCCAATGCTGGCGCAAGCGCTCTACCAACTGAGCTAAAAAGTCAGTCAGTTGGGAGCTGGTCAATCTGTTAGGCTCATGTGAGCTGTTACCTTACTATAGAAAATTAACGATCGTGTTAATCAACGTATTGGAAATTAACGCGACTTCAATAGACCAATTTTCATATATTAAAATTCAGTCCTAAACAAAAGGCATCATCTCGAGGCTCCGGGGAATAAAAATAAGGATTTGTATGAGTTTATTCCCCAGAGCCTCGAGATGATGTCTTTTGTTTGGGACTGAATTTTAATATATCGTTAGCGTTAACACAAATTAACACGAATTAAATTAACGTAAATTTGAGAAATTTGCGTTAAAAGTGTTAATTTCCTATAATTTTGAAAGGACGATGAAATGGCCTAAAAACACTCTGATTGCAGGGCGCATTCACGTCTCGATTTTCGTACGACCACACAGCGTCCATGTTTATGCATCTTTTTGAGTCCCAAAATCATCCTTAACGAATTAAGCTTTATTGCTATTCAAGCGTATTCTACTGCTTTCTTGTTGACGAATCATTTTAATATTATTTGTTTACTTTTTCTCCATTCAATGTTGTATTTAATTTTGGATGAAATTTTTGTAAAGCGCTTTTGATCACATCTGGAAAGAGCGCCATAGAATGTTTAATTTATTATTATTGTTAGGGGTAAAAACATGACCGCTGAACGCTTTTAGAGAAGACAACTTTTCATAAATTATTTTAATTTTCTACTTCATTTGTAAAAGCTAAGCTACACTGCAGAACACCCGGCCACTTATTTGAATACGGATGATGTGCATTGTTCTATGCTTCGCTCTTCAAAGAATGCCTCTACGAGAACACAATAGTGACAGTGTATTCTGCAGTTACTAACGCATCTTAACTCGAGATCAATTATTTGAAAAGTACCCAAAAGGGTCTCTTTACCTGTTTTGCTTTGTACTTCTTTAGCATTCGTGGTCCAACAAAATCTTCCGGTTGAATTTGGATCTGTACAACAAGATTCAAGTACTTTCAAATTCACTGGGAAATAGCGCACTAAACTAGCTGCACAATACGTGATCTGGCCGCAAGGCCCAGTTAACTTTATCCTATCCGATAGTTGCAATCTGTTCCCAGATTTCAGTATTTACTCACGTAACCGTAACCTTAGGTGTGTATAAAAACTTTCGCCAACGTTTCACCTGAAGTACGTTTTATTATCTGGATACTGACTTACGCACAGTATAAAGTTATCCAGCCTTCGAACAACTTGGGCCACTGATATCAATCCGATTTTCGGCCTTTTTTCGAATTCGGATAACTGTGCCGCATTCTTAGGATTTCGTTTTCCTATCCCTTTCGTTTTGACTTCCTTTTTGATACCAGTAGCCTCTCTTTATGTCTTTGTTAGTCTTTGTTGGTGATTTTAAGACCTTGAATGCAACCCACTCTGAATAGACAATCCCTGGAAAGTCAGTGGAATATGTAATACAGACCTGGCCTGGATTAAGGGGTGTGGCATCCCCCTTGTCATGTTGCATACTGAGAAAAGCCTGAATTCCAGACACCTCTGCATCATATCCAGCATCAGCCATAGTCTTCCCTTTTGAGGCCAAACGATATGCTGCCGTCCACTTGGAATATTGAGCCTCCTTAAGTTGTAACACAGCACAGATGTCAGTATATTTATTATTCAACTGTATTAGTTATTGTACAAAAAACGCACGAACAGTTAGTTACTGTGCACTTGGTTATTGGCATGGGCTCCTGTTCTTGTACAGTAGTAAGAAAACCGGTTTGACTAGTTTTAGCCTGCGTAGCCTGCGTGGCAGGCCGTAAAAAGGAGCGCCGGAGTGTAGGGAGGGAGGGAGGAGGGACTCCTCCCTCCCTCCCTACACTCCGGCGCTCCTTTCTACGGCCTGCCACGCAGGCTAACTAGTTTAGATGTTGACGTTTGCCGCACGCTTTTCACGCACAAATCTGTCACACGTTCAACTTAGCGCGAAAAAGTTGGATAGTTTTGGTGTGTAGTATCGCTCAGTATTTTTGGGAGCTGTGCTGTATTTTGACGAGCCCGCAAGGGCGAGTCAAAATACAACAGAGTAGAAATACTGAGCGATACTACACACCAAACATCTAGGATGCTATTTATCATCCAACTTTTTTAAACTAAATTTTTAGTAAGTGAATTGTAAACAACCAAGAACTTGTGTCACATTTGTGCGTGACAAGCGCAGGGTAACATAAGCACCTAAACTGGGCAAACCGGTTCTCTACTACACGACAACCAAGTGTACAATAACTAACTGTACAATAGCGTGGAATATTTGTACTCGTTTCATGCATTTTCTGTACAATAACTAATACAGTTTGATAATAAATACATCTTATTCGATGGTTCAACATATAATACGCGCGGATATTTTGCGAGTTGCGTAGTATTTTTCCGAGCGCCGCAAGGTCGAGGAAAAATACGAGCAATGAGCAAAATGTCCGCGAGTATTATATGTTAAACAAACCATCGAATAAGAGATTTATTATTCCACTACAAAAAGGTGTTATTTTGATTCAATTTTATTTGCTTAGATTGTTTAAAAAAATACATCATCTGTCCTTCAGGGCGCGTGCGAACGATGTAAACAGTACAAAAAGCGAGCCAAATGTCCTTTATTTGATTCGATAAACGAAATGAAGAATAACAAGCGATGACAAGCTAAATTCTCAAGCTTTGCATCGTGATGAAACAATTTCTTTCATTGAAAAACTCGCGTTCCGTCCGTATTTGCTCTGCTCTAAACCGGTCAAACCTGGGCACTACAGTGTATTACCGTCTAGTGGAATAATAAAGAAAAGTACTACTTAGGTCTTACAGCTCCCAGCCTCTAGAATTTCACAGCAACTTCATAACTTCCTATAAAAAGTAATGAGGAAGACCACATCGCCCTTGAAATCTTAAATAATGCTCCGTATCTTGAAATGGGGGAAGGCATTGTTCGATTGTCAAGGTTGTTTTGTTATATTACTGCAAGACACAAATGATTGGGCTTGCCAACGCCTTAAATCTTTATGGTGAATTACGACAGGACAACTCACACTTGAGCAGCAGACTTCAATATCTTCTGAGTCTTTGAGCTTTATCTTGATGTTAAACTTTTCTTTGTTCACATTGACATCTGGAATTACCTCACACCCTAAAATAGTAATATTTTGCAATTCAGCTGTTAATCCACAGTTACGTTGAGCTCGCAAAGTTTCTTCTAAGGCTATCCATGAATGTGTTCATTCATTGAGGCTGGCCACGGAAGACTCTTTGTGCTTCAACCATGCCCACGTTTTCTATCTAACTAGCCTTTGCTTTAAAACTGCACAAATGTCCCTCGTGCTGCAGCACCAGTTTCTTTCATCATACAAGGTCAACAAGATTATTTAAGTTCTTCTAAGTTTATCTCATTCATGTGCAGCAGACAAACCTTCGAGAGGACGTGATATCCGACCCGCGCAACTCGCGGCTCGCGGCTTTGCCCCTCGTTTGCCACGATTTCTCAGCAGATTTTGTTGCAAGGAAGCTGAATGTTATATAGCATCTTGGTCACCAATGGCGCTACATGGCTACATGTGCATGCTTAACTGAGTTAGTTCATAAAGCCCTTGATTTTCCATAAGATATGCTCTTTTTCTTCCACCAACATTAAGGTGGCTCCCTAGAGTATTTGCGAATACCCTCACCACAGGGCATGAGTTACAAAAGGAAACCTAGTTATTTCCCTTAAAGTTTTCCCTGTAGAGATTTACCATTATGGTTACCGATATAATAAGGCTCATTCTTTGGGTGTCAATTTTTGGATTGTGGCCGTTACCATGACAACATCACATCTAATGATAGGCAGACATATTCTAATTTTTGCCCTAAATTTCTTAATACTTATACTTTCCGTCGGTGAATTTTTCTAATTCCGTGCCACATGATGGAAATTATGTTGCCTGACATTTTGAAGAGGTAAAAGGTGAAGGTCGTCCAGACGGCTTTGCCAATATTCTGTCATTTGTCATTTTTCTTAACACATGAGATTAACTCTGACAGATTTTAACACTTTTTGGGTATTTGATAGGAACTGCACCTGGTTAGAACTCAGCCAATTTTCAAAAAATTTTACCGAAGGGAACGCGAGAAAAATTAGCAGTTAATTTTATAGATTTGGTCAGAAAAACACGCGCATTTCAGGCTTTACACGCTATACTACAAACTCAATTTGTGTGCTCTAAGGAGCCTCCTTTAATTAAAATAGTTTGAGCCATTTGACTGCCTTAATCAGGATGCCACAAATTTCAAGACACAAACAACTTATGAAATCCACTGAAGACAGAATAGATAAAAATTAATACTAAGAAAGCTTATTTGTAGTAATACCTCTATTAAATTATTTGACAACCTCCGTTTGCCTTACTACAAAATGCAACAAAAAAAATTAATGCTAACTTCAAGGACCTTTTACTACTTTTCCACAGTAGACTTCACAAGCAATGGATAAAAAGGCACAACTTTTGTTGTTGAGACATACCTCTCAGGTTCATTCGTTGAACCGGTTCACCAAATGATTCTTCTTGACTTTTAAATAATGACAAAATTGTGTCTAAGAAGAAATGATACATTTACCTGTAAGAACCGATTTCAATATTCAAAAATTTCAAGCGATGCAGTAAAAACGGCAGACAAATTTTCCAGTTTTAGTACCTTTAAAAACAAACCAGTACTTCTTCTTCTTTGTTCCAAATGTTTTGTGTCTATAAAAAAAGAAACGATGATTTTTGCTACCATTATAATTTTTTTGTACCTTACTGGTTACATGATCTACACTAAATTCTGTTTGTCAACAAAGCTATGAAATAAATGAAAAGAAAATACCATTTCTATCAGCCCAATCTCTAATAGCTCCATTTTCCTGCTTGTCCAGAAACACAGATCATAAGAATGATGCATGGCAATTTGGATGGACACCACATGCACAGTAGTGGCTCCTTTTCCTTCTTCACAACGTCATTACCACTTGTTTCATAAAATACAGGTAACAAACATCACAAAAGTGTTCTTTTAAACCCATTCCTGAAGTACAGTTTGTAAACATTATAATTTTTCCAAACCCTAACCCTGACTCACTTGATTATATGCAGATAATCCTTTATTTCTGGGACTGAAGTCAGACTCTGTAACATAAAATCAAAGCAATTATTCCAATTTAAAATTAATTGATTTAAAGTTGAAAATTTATAAAATTTCACAGAAACTAGTTGTTGTCCTTGTTTCCTTTGAAATTTATTGTAGTTTTCAGCTGTGCTGTTTTTTATCCAAGAAGATGTGTGTTTCCCTTTGAACTCTTAGCTGGCTTTCCTGTTAATTTCAATCCTCCTGCCTTCATATAAACTGATGGCAATTTTCTTTCAGATAGACTGTGTAATATAACCCATTGACTCCTGGCCCGGTTGCTTGAGGCATGGTTAATGCTAACCAGTGTTAAATACAATGGAACCCTATAGGTTTTGATACCTCTCAACAAACAATGTCATTCTAAAATCATGTCAGTTAAACCTATTGACACCTGGGAGTGAGACTGAACAGATTTTACTCTGTCTAACGCAAGACAATTTTACTTGTCAACTGGGGGTGTCCTAGGGCATTTGAGGTGTCAATGGTGTAAGATCATATTTGCCAATACATGCTCTTGAAACAGTGGTAAGTATACAGGCTTCCAGCTCAAAAATCACATCATTGTTTTGTGAGCACAATGGCTTTGGTGGTGAAATCAATATTTTGTGTTCCAACACAACAACTCCAAGAGTCTCAAAGGACAGATTTTCAGCTCACCTTTTGAGGTGTTGAATTAGACAAAGATGATCCTTCCAGAGTAGCCTACAAAACAAAACAACTGCTATTGCCACAAAAAGAAAATGCCTATGACTGCATTATATTTAAATACTTTTATTTTGGCTACATAACACTCACTTAAGCTTGTAGTGGTATAATACATGTAACTGCTTGATTATTCAGTATTAACAATAATAATACTGTGACCTTTTAAATAATATGATTGCCCCAATTTGTGATTCAAATTATTTCACACAAAACATAAACCCTTCATACTGACTTGACCTAACTCTGGTATTGCTTACCATTCATCATCATTTCATCATTTTATTATAAATTTAAGATAAAAATTACAATGATAATCCTGCACAACCTGCAGGAAGCAGAGCTAATCGAGGCGGGTTGCACTTTTAAATAAGACGTCATTATCAGTAACTTAAAAAGTCAAACAAAAAGAAGAGAGAAACAAACAAAGAAAGAAGTGAGCAATTACTGTAACAATAAAATACTGCTCATTAGATCAAGTTATAAGTTAGGAGTGTGGGTGCTTCAACACAAGTGCCCTCGGCATTAAAAATAGAGAACAGAATTTCTCGTAGTTTCCTTTTAAATTTCTTTTTTGGGAGTTGGCGTACTTGGGGTTCCAAACTCTGGTGCCAAAATGTGCAGTTGAATCATGTTGTTGGTTAAGTCATGAATATTGAATATATATTCATTGAATATATGCAAGTTTTTGTTCAAAAATTGGTGACGTCAAAAACTGTACAATGACTGAAATAAACCTTAAAATTAAGACTCAGAAAATATTAGATGGGTGTTGTTCAAACTTACAAATGTAGCAGCAGTAATCAACATCAAGTAAGGCACAAACTAATACCCTCTATGTTGTTGCCAAGGCAACCATTCTTGCTGCTGGGCCTATTTAATGCTGGATTGATTTTCTTGTTTATTGTCATAATAAGACATGTTCACTCTTGGTAAGCTTAAACAGAGGTGTAAGGCATTATGGATAGCACATGTTTTAAGTTTGACCATCGATCTACCTGTACTTATCTGTTCAAAATCTGTAATATTTGGTTCATTGCCATGAGGTACTGGAAGAGTGTTGCCATGCCAACATCTCAATGGGAGTCACTTTGTGCCTCATCTGATGTACACTATTGGTGCCAATATTTTCAGGAGATATTCTCAATTTTGGGATTTGTCACAGTCATTGCACACTTGAATACAGCATATCTCCAGAACATAAGAAGGTATTCCAAACCAGAAAACACCTTTCTTTGCATTCTGAAAGGCTTTTTAAATAAGCAAAAGATATTTTTTATTTCATAGGCACTTAAATGGAAAATTTTTGACAATAAAGCTGCCTAAAATAATAGTCTTGGGCAAATCTAGAAGAGTTTATTGTTCAGGCATTTATTTATTGAGCCTCTAGAATCTTGATGATGACAAGAAAATAAAAAAACTCAGATGTGAATTAATCTCAAAAATAATAATTAGCTGCAGTATCTCTAGATTCACCTGTAAATCACTGAGTGCTGCATCTATATCATCATCATCTTCCTCACCCTGTTGACTCTGTGGTGATGCAGAGGTAAGCTTGACTTGGAACTAGTGATAGTTAAGAAAAGCATACAATCAAAGCAAATATGTTATCACCTCATCTCCAAAAGTTCTTTACCCTTTTAAACTTATAAAAGCTCTCAAATCCCTTAATTCTTAACATGTAGGTATGGTTTATGGTATTACCGGTATGTCATTGCCTTAAATTCCTGAGTGGTTGATTCCCTCTTCACATACGGGAGATCATGATACGTAAGCAAAATCAGCAAAGAAATCACATCTTCATTAAAAAACAGGTTCAATAATGATAATAACAGCTACTGGCTTATGTAGGAGTGTAGGAGCTCAACAAGACCAAAGTTTGAAAGAGTAGGAGACATTCCTGGGTGTCTAGATGGTCTCATGCAAATGCTATTTCACAACCATCACGGTAATGCAGCACAAATATGGCAAAGTTACTTGACTGACCTGTATAGCAGCAAAGGTCATCATCTCTTCCTCAGTGCATTCAACCTCCTCAGTTAAAACTGACCACTTTGCTTGTTCATATAACTGATTGATACGAACCTCATCAACCTAAACATAGAAGTATCCAAATGATTCAACTGATTCAACACCTAAAGCAGTAATAGATATTAACGCTTCGTAATGCAATCAAAAAATCAAGAGCAATCCTAACGATATTATAAACTAAAGGAGCAATGTTGCGGTTCTCAAAGATGAAAAATTCATCCATGTACACATGCTCTTTTCTGTATTATTTTGTTGGTTTTTTACGAGGGGAAGGCACAGTGGAGTAGTGGTAAGCATGCTGGAGCACCATCCCAAGGGTCACTGGTTTGAGGCCTAGCTTTGTCATCAGTTTCTCCCTTATTCTTGGGTTCCACGTGACATCACAAAAAAATAAAATACAAAACTAAAGACCCTTTTGAGTTTTTTTCTTGATCAGCTACACAAGATTTAAAAATATATCTGTTTGTATGTTTTCAGCTCGGTACTGTGCTTCATTTTGAAAATAGAGCAGTTTGAATTTCAGAGTTCTTCACAGTGCGTGACATGTTGACGGCTTAAAAAAAAAGCCAGTTTAATAGAATCATCGACTTCCCTCGTGTTTTGTGGCCTAAACAGAAAAGGAAAATCCCTTTTTTAGACAGTTGATAAAAGTAAACCAGTACAATTAAAATTGTACCAGTTCAATATATTTTGTACCAGTTCAATATATTCTGTACCAGTTCAGAAAAAATTGTACCAAAGGAACAAATTGTGCTACGACATCTATACCAATGTTTGCTTGCTCATTATACAGCAGAAAGTGTTAAAGACAGCCAAACTAAATTCCAGATGTTTCTACAAGTTTCCAGCCGCCATGTTGGTGTACTTCAGCAGTACACCAACATGGCGCCTCCATAATAAACTCTATCATTTGAGTAATAAATTCACAGAATAACTCAAGTACAGAATGTCGCACAGCCCTGACACTTGGACCCATTGTTTATTTATTCCTCTTCTACAACATTTCCATTTCTCAACTCAATTTTTTAAATGGTAAGCAATTTATGTTTTCACATGCATGATGTGCAACCCAAGGAATAGACAAGAAACTTTGCTTGACACTGTCTTAACTGGGGGTAACCCTGTGATGGACTAGCCTCCCATCCAGGAAGGAGTAGCAATACTCAATCCCTTCAAGCTGCTGGGATAGGCATGCACTGTAAGCTAGGGTCCTATAAACTCCTAGGCGTCATGTAACACTCATCTTTTAAATGCTCCCCAGGCCATCCTTCATCCAAGCCAACTATCAAGTGGAAAAACACAAAGGCTGTTCAGTGAGTACTTATAATGAAGTCAGTCAAAAAACTTGCCTTTGGATTAAGATCAAAGAACGCATAATACTTGTATCTTAACAGAAGTGTAGAGAACTCTGGAACTTCCTGTAAATAAAAAATAATCAACCTTAGATATCTTCCTTGTCACTACTCAGTCATGTTATTATTACAAAGTCACAACTGCAGGGATGTCGCTAAGCGCCGGCTGCCAGTGAAAATCGCCGCTTGAGAAAGGGGTGATCGCCGGCTGAATTTTTGCCGTCGGTCAAAGCAACTGAGAAGATCGCAAATTATTCTCTACAAAGTTTAAAAGTCATTCGATGTGTTAACAAAAAAAAATTGAATTTCTGTTAGTCTACACAGAATTATCATTAGAATTTATCGATACTGGAAATGAAGTGAAAGCGTTGTTTAAGTACTTTTGTGCATGTCTTCTCTGTTGCGCAACACTGGAAACAATGATGAAACTTTGATGCTCAGAGCACGAACTTACCGCCTCAATAGAACCTTCAACTGGATGAATTTATTCTTAGCTACATCCCTGCAACTGTGGCCAATTTTCGTACATGTACTTTAAGAACCTCGACTATAATCTAAAAAACAATTTGAGAAAGACTTTTTCAAACCTGGGCCATAAGAGACTTTGATGAATCCAGCCAACTAAAAAGCAAAAAAATTATCTCATTAGGCGGCAGGCTTGTTAAGCTAAATGACGATAACACTGAGTATTTACTTATTGGAACAAGACAACAACTTTCTAAGATCAGAGCCTCCAGCTCAAGAGGCCAAGAATTTGGGCTGCTGGTTTGATCAGCAACTTAGTATGGGGACACAAATCAATATGATTTGTAGTGCATCTTATTTCCACCTGGACAACATTACATGTAGATGCATAAGAAAGTATCTATCAACTGAATCAATGAAGACGTTAATGCATACTCTTGTTACTAGTAGAATTGACTATTGCAATAGTTTATTATTATGCTTTGCCGCAAACACAGCTGTCTAAGTTACAGCGTGTCCAAAACACAGCCATGCGCCTAATTTGCATGTTTCCCACTTTGATCATAATTATATCCCTTATGCTTTTCAGGATTCACTAGATTAGATTTAAGATACTAGTAATTACATTTAAAGCTACATGTATTCACGGGCTTGCGCCGCAATATATCAATTATTTAATTGGTATTAAGAGTACATCACTCTATTCTTTGAGATCAAACAATGAGCTTCTCTTTGAGTTGCCATGAGAGAGAACTAAGAGAACATTGGGTGACAGGGCTTTTTGTGCTTCCGCTTCAAAGCTATGGAACTTGCTCCCCAGTAAAATTCGCAACAGTGGAACTTTGAACAATTTTAAGGATAAGATAAAACTGCACTTATTTAGGTTAGCTTTTATACCTATGATTTAATTGGAATTAATTTTTCTTTATTTATTTTTTCATTTATTGCATCTAGCTACATATTTATCTAGTATTTATTGTTGGTTTTTAGCTCATTTTACATTGTTATACTTTTTAGTTTTTAATCATTGTAATGCACAGGTGATCATATATATTCATGTAACCTGCACAATATAAATGTAAATTACCATTATTTATTTATTTATTTATTTATTTATTTATTTAAAATCGTCTGGCGTTAGACAATAAAATCTTTTCAGTGTCACTCTCAGGGGTCAATGGGTTAATCACGATGGTATTCAAAACTTGAAAGCTGAGTTGTCTCACCATTCACCATAGAAAACCATTAAAAACAAACTCTGCAGCTAAAGCCTTGTACATGGGACTTGTTCCAAAGTGCACCCTCGGTGGGTTCCATGTATATGTTATGATTCAATTTTATCTTTGGTTCAATTTTTTTTTAACTAGTTCAGTTTTGATTATTGTGATAATGACATTACATAAAGAAAAATGAAAATTGGACTGGTTTAAAAATATTAAAACCAAGACAAACTTAAACCACAACATATATATTGTAGTTCCAGATGATATTCAGGTAAATCATTTCAACCCAATAAGACATATTTATCAATTTTGAGCAACAAATACTCCAAAAAGTCAGGTTGCTTCTGCTTATAACCTCAGATGCCCTGCAAATGTGCTGTAGAGGACAGGTGGAAACTACAGTTGTACCTCAAATTCAGTTCATTGTTAACCTTAATAATGCAGAACCTATCAATCTGCATAATTCTTCAAATCATCCCTGGTCTCATTTAGCAATAATATTGTTCAATAATTGTGACGTATTAAGAGTACACTCTTTTTTTCTTTATAAGAACCTTTTTTAGAATGTTGAGGCTGAGATTAACCAAAATTTTAAGAACGTATTAAGAACATTCCTCGGGTTGAGAGTCAACTAAGAACGTTTTTATTTCACTCATTTGTATGTTAATAAAGGTGAAGAAATGTGAATTGACCCAAATACTTAAGGGCATCTTTTGTATCACATAACAATAGTTTTCTTATTGCATGATACACATCGCAGTTTGTAATAATGAGCAGTTCTTATTTATAATCGTTACAAAATATTGAACTTCAGCACCATCAAAGCAAGCATTTTGATAGCTGGTTTCCTCGTCACATCTGCATGATTTATTCAAAACTATTCTTAAATTAAAGAAACAGTCTAGCAACGCAAAAATATATAAGAACATTCAACCTCAGCTCCAAAATTAGACGATCTTATAAAAAAAAGAGTGTAAAAGAAATAGTAAAGAATCAAAATTAATGAGAAACCAATTCGTTTCTGTGAAAAGGACTTAAAAGTATTGCATCGATTGATGCCAAAGTTTTTTATTAATTTTCCCACATAAATTTGTGATAATTTGTGTAAACATCACTCAAAACGTACGGTTGTGTACACGAAAAAACTATTCGTATCACAGAATGCCTAAGTTTATAAAATTTGGACCGTGATCAATGTACAATTGACCTCCCAATATGCTGATATGGAGAAAAGAAATTGCTTGAAAATAATCGCTTAAAGGAAGTTGAGTGTTAATTAATATAATTGTCTACATACCCTTTGTTTACAAAAGCTTTTTCTTGCAGTGTTTTTGGCCTGAATATTGAGGCTATGGCTTCCTGTGAAGGAGACGCAGGACTGCTGGCCAAGTTTGTTGATTCGATTGTTCCATAGGTTCCATCGAAGCTAGGAAAGTTTGGTGAAAGGGATCCAGAATTGACACTCCCGTTCGGTGAAGCGTAACCTTGTCTTGGAAGCGAATTATAATTTGGCACTGTTAAACTGTCCTTACTCCCTCTTGTCTTGTCATCGCTGTTTGCAGATAAATTGTCGTCTGAGCCAGATGACTGCGAAAGCCGTCTTCTCTGCTTGCTACGGAAGCTTCTTCTGCCTTCTTTTTTCAGTCCATCGTAGAAAGGCTTCAGCAGTGAAAGTTCTTCAGGATGCCTGACTACTAATTCGGTACAAAGTTCTTGAATGGCGTGGAAAACTGGTTTGGAGAAGTCCAAGGAAACTTCAACAAACTGCAAATCCGGCAGCTGAACCCGAACTTTTTTGTGAGTTGGAGTAAACTGAAGTTTAGCGTCCCCCTGTACTCCGATTGTATCTAAAGTCAAACGGGGTTTCAGAAGCCATTGGCGTTTCTGAGGCCACCACAACCCGTGATCTGACCAATCTGCCGCTATGTCTGCAAATATATACAAGATGCGCCGTTAGTTCAACATTAACACTGGACGGCTGTTTATTCTTTTGCATCGAAGTAATTTGATCACAAGAAACGGTTAATATAAGAATTGCTCTAAAATTAATCCGCCCTTTGCAAATGCTCATTTGCTTTCGATTCCAGTTTAAAAGTGACCATAGAACACATCTAATGTCTGCATGCATCCACAACAACTCGACGTAAGCCTAAACATCACAAGAAAGTCCTTCTTTTTGTCGTTGCCTGTAAACATAAGACACCACAGTACCACACCCGAGCACTAGATTACAAGACACGAGAACACTTACCGAGACCTTCCACAAGGTCCAACATGAGTTTTCCAACGTGTGTTTCTCCATTGACTTCAACAGACTTCTCTGTGCTTAAATTTGTGATATAAACAGACAGGTTCCACTTTGATTTCTTTCCAACGTTGTTACTCATGACGTCCAGCATAAATGTTACAAATCTGATCGATGGAACCGTAGTGCAAGCTAATGCAAAACGACAAAATAGAAAGGACAATAACAACAGAGTTCCGCACTGTCTTTCACCTCAAAATAACCTCCGCCGACTGCTTCCGGACCTCAATTTTTCCGTGAGGCTAACGTTCCAGAAATATCATGGTACAATATGAAAAGGAGCAACTTACGATAGACTTCACACACTCATTGAAAAAAATACAGACAGTCGACTGCCGATGTAAGTTTTCGTGATCTTCAATCTGCCGATCGTTCTTATTCGGAGATACCTGAGGTCACGTGAAAGGTCTTCGGAATGTTCGGTGCCTCTTCGATCTATGCTTGATTTCGCTATTCTCTATGCCTTGAAATGATCGATCACGCTATTAAACTTCGAATTGTTGGCGTGAGGAAGATAGGAGACACAACAGATCACAAATCATATTGCAATGTAGGCTCCGTCTGGAATTTCCACGCCACGCAGAGATTGTGAATACTAAAAATACCTCAGTCCTTATAGGGATAAGTACTTTAATGACATTTCATAGATCCGGATATGACGATAGATCAATTATTTGCGTGCCGTTCGTACTTTATAGGTCTTTTTCTTGTCATTCATTGGCTGCTATTCTTTGTTTCGCGTGACTCTCACAACTTTACAGTGTAACGGAAGCCATCATTTGACATTAAACTTTTTGCTACATTTGAAGTTGAAACATCCTGTTTGTATTCTTATCATTTTTGAATCACTTATTTAAGACTACAAAGTATTTTTCATTGACTTTCAATTGTAAAATTTGTCAAAAATTTTACAATTGAAAGTTTTGGGAAAATAATGGAAGACTGTTCATAACCGTAGCTGATCCTATGGTGCATCACATCACAATCGAACAGATCAGTGTCGGGTACTGGAGACAATCAGTTGATAGCCTTTTGCGTGAAAGTCCACAAAAACTTGATTTTAATTAACAAGAAGTTCATAAGTGCTGGATACATTTTCGCGTTAACTTACACCTTGCACCTTCCTTACAGCTTTACCTCAGTGAAAGCAATTTGAATACAAAAAATATACATCTCGGGCTTCAATTCCCCTGTAAAGAAATCGTTGGCTGAGTACGAAGCCTACTGAAAACTTCTGCTCTCTGACGCAGGCAGGCCGGAAGTCGGATCTTCACTGACTTCGGCAGCCCACTGGTTTCAAGGCGTGGTGCGTGGGAACACCTTGACTGAAATGTACACGTGACTGAGTAAAGCACTAACCGTTATGCAGAACATGTTATAGCCTTGGAAAGAGGAAACGACCTATTATCCGGCACTGTTTATGAGGTGAACATACCGGCAGGAGGAAAGATCATTGCTGCTGTAATCAACGTAATTTTTGAAAGAAGACTGCGGTCGATGTTGGAGTACACAATTCAAGTACTTTGATGAACTGCTTAATTGCGTCAAGAGAAAATGATTTTCTCTTGATTGCGTGGAAGTCTTTGTAGGATAATGGTGGTGAGTGTATACATCTAATCATCCGAATCTTTCGTCGTTCGGAGCGTATCATTATATTTTAACATACGATTCCACCTCTGCGCGTTGAAAATTGGTGCAAAATTGAATGTCAGGGCTTGTTCTTTTCACCTGTCGGTTAGGGTGCGTTCGATTGACCCTATTCCGGAATAAGAACACGTAGGAAGATGATTTAAAATGGTATGTTCGGCGTTTTCAAGCAACAAGGATAATAAAGATATGTTTAAAATAGCATTTAAGCTGGTGTTCGACAATTTTAATGTGAATCTACGTGAAAACGAAGGATTTTAAACTTCTATTTCATGCATTCCCATTCCGGAATACGGTCAATCGAACGCACCCTAAATTATTTGGATTCCGCGAAAATTCGAGAACAGTTTAATTTAGTCGATGGGGTCGAAAAGTATCGAGTGAATTATCTCTTATTTTTTTCAGTTGTGTCTAATTTTATTTGTGAACCCTTCCTTAACGGAGAAAAATGGTTTTTAACATCACTGAAGTAAAAAAAAAAGGTCTGACCAACAATCCATGTAAATCACGAGACTACTTGAAATTTCAAGTAGGTACTCGAATGGAAATACTTCCTAATGAAGCGCTTTGTCTTTCTTGACTGTAATGCACACTGAGTCAAGCACTAACTTATACAGGTTTTAATACGACGTAATAAATACCGGGTTGGCGCAAAGTTTTCAAGCCGCTATCCCGAAACTTTTAGGTCGCATTTCAAGTTGTGTAAACTTCTCTGCATCATCAAAAGGGAGATGTTGAAAGGTAATATTCACAGCATAAACATTGCAATTATTTCATTCATGTTTCTCTTCAGGAAAACATGTTAAAAGCTCTGCCGCCTTAAAGAATAAGATGATTTAAATTTTAAAAAAGGCTTTTCGAGATAATCGGAATTCTGATAAATTAGAGTTTTTCGTGCTGAGGTAAGTCGTATGTTGAAATACTTCAGCTACCAGGGTATCAGCGTAACTCATGATACTCTACTTCTGTCATTGGTAAAGGTAGTTATGGTAACCGTTACATCTCTCAAGATACGGTACCTTGAAGTATTGGGACGGCATATTAATAGTTGTGTTAACTACTCAGAGAAGCCATTTATAAAACACGACAAGAATGTTTTCAAGCACAGTGAACATATTGGCGCATAAAAAAACTCTTAACCCTTTATTGGAATGTAATGAATTAAGGGCTTTCGATGTTCGCGTCATCTCATGCGTTAGCCTGCGAGCCTTCTCGCAGGCTACTCATGCGTTTATTAGAAATATGTAGTTGGCGAAGTTGTTTGGCGCAAACCTTTTCAAAACTTTTAATCCCAAGGGATCTTCACACCTGTACCTAAACTGTTGAAGGGTTACTTTCATTCCTTTGTCTGTTGTTTTGACTTGTCTTACTGGCTGAAAAAAAAAAAAACCCGTTGCCATGGCTTGTGAAATTGGCAACTGGCGACAAACCAAACTCATATTGAGGTCTTGTGTTTGCCAACGGACAAAGAAATGACTGAAATTAAGAAAGTAGACCCCCAGGCAGGAAACGAACGTAAGTTCTCTTTGACATTCTTAGAGCATCCAGCGACCGGTGTTATGGAGGTCATTGGTTCAATTCCTGCCTGCCTTGAACTCTGATTTATTTTTAGTTGCGACAGGCCCACTAACAAACAGTTGCCAAGGTGGTTGGTGACTGTGTTGGTGATTGTCCTCATTTTTCTGTTATAACGCTTATGCTCTATTGGTGGTTGCCGTGTTACGTCATGGCCGTCACACGAACAATAGATCCCTCTTTAGCTTCTATGTTCGTCCACCCGCGGGGAACACGAGAAAGAAACTCACGCTTTTCACAGATCCCAACATTTGTTCCCTTGAAACGTTAAAAAAACTTCGACTCACAACGAGAGCTCGCGGGAAAACAAAGGACTCCTGTCCTAGAACTACACAAAAGCTAAATCCAGCTCAAACTGCTGGGATTGCAATGATTTCTACATAGGGAAAACGAAACGCCGATTACGTGACAGAAAAACAGACGATTTTAAAGCTCTAACTACAAATTGTCATGATTCTGCAATTGCTGATCATGTTTTCTTAACCAACCATAGAATTAAGTGCGATTATTTTGAAATATTAGCAACTGGTCGATCAGACATGCATTGCAAAATTAAAGAGTCACTGTTGATCCGTGATCTTAAGCCAGCCTTAAATGAAAACATTGGCAGTGAGAAACTTTATCTCTATTATTAGGATATTCTTGTCGTTTTATGTCAATCAATTTCGTTAGTTCCCAGTCCGTACAGTTGTATTTTTGTATTTAAATTTATCTGTAACTGAATAATAATCACTTCTGATGATGTATGTTGTAACATACGAAACGTTAAGTTTATAAAAGTTATGCATTTCAAGTAAATCCAGCTCGTCACCGCAAAACCTGATGCTAAGATTCATTGCATGGCTGAAACGTCATTATGCGGCTTGACGCATTTTAACAACGGAAATTAACGCCCTTCATCGCACGCACACCCTCATTCGCTTAATCTCGTTTACATAATCAATTACCCAAGCGAATCACTTATAATTGTTGGTCAGTTTCCGATACACTAGCAGGTGTACATTACATCATTTACACCATTGGTATTTGTGTCTCTGGAGGTTGGGTGGGTCTATTGATCTCCAACAAAGGCGGAGATAGGCGTGGGTCCTTATTGCTGTTGCTGGAGGCTTCCACATTTGTAAGTAGAGTTCACAAAAGATAGATATTTTAATATCTATCTGCTGTGAACACTACCGTAACGTTTAAAGTTAAAAGTTTAAACGTACTCGAGAACGTTCAGTAGCTAAAATAATCTTCATTTAGGATCCCTATTTATTATTTGATCTTAGCGTCCAGTGAAATTTATTTCAACGGAGGCATATTTAATCTTCCTTTCTTGCGTGGTTATAGCCGTACCCACGCATTTTTCCTCAGGAGGGGGAGTACTGAGCTGAAGCCCGCAACGTCGCGAGGTAAAAAAAATGTAAATCGACAAAAACAAGGCCCTTCCGGCAAACTTGCAACATAGTTAAGACAGAGATAAACAAATTAGTAAGAACTAAGTGCTGCATTATAATATTATTACAACTTATTGATTAATACGGTCTTACTGACCCAGACTTTTGTTGCCCTAGTAATGACGTCACAAAAGTTTTTATATTGATGTGGATGACGTATGCAAATGAGTTCACGTGACTTGTTACGGCCACAAAACTCAAAATAAAAAGGGCAACAGTTTATGCTAAAATTTATTTGACTTCGCTACTATTAGATTAGTCAAAATGGTAAAAGAAAACGAACTGTGCTTGGCCTTTGTTAAATATGTCTTTAGTTTTGGAAATATACGGCATTTTGTACTAGTGCCCAGTCCCCTATGGAAAGTGATTTTTCATGTATGACTCAATAAAAAATGCTAAGAACTTGGAATGTTGCAAGAAAAAAATCTCCAATTCTCAGGTCTGTGCGGTACTGTGACGGTTTCTGCGTTATTTTTCGAAGCGTTACACAACTTTATAGAGTTTTCTATGGAGACGCCATGTGGTCCACCAACATTACGGCCCGTAATCAACGAGATCATCTGGAGTTCATTTTGCGAAGTAAGCGCTTACTTTTCGCTTATGAGATAAAAATACATGTGTATGACCACATCTCCTAATGTACTTGAAATGCTCAAACTGCTGAGATATTCATAAGCATAGACATTTTTTCAACGAAATAGCTTTGTATCATGGTGTCACTTAAGGTGACAATTCGGAAATCAAAATGTTGAACTGGAAACTTGAAAAAAAAGAATTATTTCTAGGTCATCTTCAATCTCCTTTAGATACAAATTAAGACGACGTTGCGATTTTGATTTTAGAATTTGATGACGTCACTCTGAAAACCATGTATTGTTTTCTTTCCGGCTTCTCTCGAGTGGGATCCAGAAGGAGGTCCAGTTAGACCTTGCATTTAATTTGTAATGTTGGACGATGTTACAATCGTTCGTCAGCCCGAATAATGAATTGTCGCTACAATGGAGGGTATTCGTTCAATTCCACGGCTAAAATCGAGCTGAAATTCGTTATTCTACCACGACAGTGAGTTCCGAGTTGGCTAAACAGTAAGTAATTTCATTTAAGAGCGTGCGTTTAAAACGAAACTGTACATTGTAACTTTTTCCATTCTTTTACGATAAATATTTAGTATATTTATTTATATTTAACTTCGGAAACTTTAAAGTCCTGCTACGATCAAAAATCACTTCTCCTTTTTCTTCACATTTCGAAAGTTCTTGTTCTGAACACTCGAAATGCGACATTTTATGCGATCATTTCTCATCGATCCAGATCCCTGAAAGCTTACCCGCACCGTGTAATGGTACTTAAAATAAACGGTCTTCCTCTTGAAATTACTACAAAAAATCTCGCCTGTCGAGTATTCATCTTAATTACTTTCGAAATGTGAAGAAAAACGAGAACTGATTTTTTCATCGTAGTAGCACTTTGAAGGGAAAGTACGGCCTAGAAAAAGGTTTCTCTGCGTCGACAGTTCTTTACCTGCATTGTCATACTTGATAACTCAATTGGGCTTAATGTGTTTAAATAGCCAACAAAAACGCTTCAAATATGGGCAATTTTAAATTGAAATCCGCCATCTTTGTTTTTGTGTATGCAAACGAGGCTATGACGTAGCAATAGTCAACGATTTCTCCGGATTACTCTATGTACTTGATGTAAACAAGGAAAACACAGGCGAGGAGAGCGATACTTTGTAGACTTGAATCTTAATTAATCCAGAGGGTAAATTGTATTAATATTGGCTCTACCATCAGACCAGATTTACCTCGTGGTGGTTAAGCAGGGTTTTATATTTGAGTTATATGCAGGAGTTTTACGAAGCG